>NC_136269.1:61483226-62001356 GCF_964187855.1 Myxine glutinosa | reverse complement strand
TTGAGTCGACGAGGGGCGAATGTACGGGGTTGGGAATGTACGGGTCTCCCTTCCCCCACCCGGCAATGCCGGGTACTTCTGCTAGGATCACGTGATGTTCCAATTGCCGCCATAATCTCACAATTATGCGTTCGCACGTAATTCAGTTTTTTCACATTTCAGCGAGGAACATTGCCATTCACACCACATTGTTTTTTTTCACTTTCATCTGATATTTGTGATTTATTTCAAACAAACTGTATTTCCCATCTACACGGCCATGTATTCCTATTAACGTTATGTAAAGTACATAACTTGTGTGGATTACATCATTTGTGGATGTGATCAATTCCAGGAACCATCTATATCCCTCCCCTCCCCTTCCCTCCTCCCCCTCCCTCCCCCTCCCCCTCCCTCTACCCTTCCCCCCCCACCCTACCCTCTCCCCTACCCCCTCCCCTTTCCCTCCCCTCCCCCTCCCTCCCCTCCCCTTTTCCCCCATGCTCCTCCCTTTCCACCCTACCCCTTCCTTTCTGTCCTACCCCTTCCCACCCCCCCTCCCCCTCCCCCTCCCCCCCCCCCTCCACCCCCCTCCCTCCCCCCCCTCCCCCCTCCCCACCCCTCCCCCTCCCCCCCTCCCCCTCCCTCCCCCTCCCCCCTCCCCCTCCCCTCCCCCTCCCCCTCCTCCCCTCCCCCTCCCCTCCCCACCCCCTCGCCCTCCCCCTCCCCCTCCACCTCCCCCCTCCCCTCCCCCTCCCCCACCCACCTCACCCTCCCCCCTCCCCTCCTCCCTCCCCCCACCCTCCCACTCCTCTCCCCTCCCATCCCTCCCCCTCCCCCTCCCCTCCCCTCCCCTCCCCTCCTATCTCCCCCTCCCCCTCCTCCCCCCCCCTCCTCCCCTCCCCCTCCCCCCTCCTCCTCCCTCCCCCCTCCCCCCCTCCCCTCCCCCTCCTCCCCTTCCCCCTCCCCTCCACTCCCCTCTCCCCTCCCCCTCCCCCTCCCCTTCCCTCCTCCCCCTCCTCCCCCTCCCCTTCCCTCCTCCCCCTCCCTCCCCCTCCCCTCCTCCCCCTCCCTCCCGCCTCTCCCCTCCACTCCCCTCCCCCCTCCCCTCCCTCCTCCCCTCCCCTCCCACTCCCCCTCCCTTCTCCCTCCACCCTACCCTCTCCCCTTCCCCCCCCTCCCCTCCTCTCCCCCTCCCCCCTCCCCTTTCCCCCCATGCCCCTCCCTTCCCCTACCCCTTCCTTTCTGCCCTACCCCTTCCCCATCCCCCTCCCCCTCCTCCCTCCCCCTCCCCTCCCCCTCCCTTTCCCCCATGCTCCTCCCTTTCCCCCTACCCCTTCCTTTCTGTCCTACCCCTCCCCCAGTACTGTGGGACAAAAGGAAATTTGGAAAAATTGGATTGGCCCTATGGGATACATTTTGGGATTCAGTAGGGTGGATGGCACTCTTGACTCGACCAACCTGCACTTGAGGTAAGTGCCTTAATGGTTACTGTCCCCAGGCTTCAGTACTTGCTCATGTAAATTGGAACGAGTAATTTGGACTAGGGGGCGGGTGAGAGTGATGGAATGGCCATTGAGGGGATTGGTATGTGAGCTACAAAGTGTCTTGTGGGTGGCGTTTGTTTGTGTAGAGGTTTTCTTGTGGTCGTGAGGTTGGAGATGGAGTTGTGATTGAGTTATGATTGAAATGTGTTTGGAACTTTAAAATGTGAATGGGAATTTCACGTTGTAAGCAGGCCATGGCATTACCTTTCTGTGACATCTTCTGTGGAAAAATGTGGTTGAGAATTGAAATGCAGTGGGGGTGGAAATGGTGTTTGTGGATTTTATGGGTGGGGAATATGTGTGTGTCTGCAGGTACGGATCAAGCTCTGAGAGCGGTGACTGTGACCCCATCTGCGGTAATTGCCCCTGGCAGCCAGTGGTGTCTGGAAATTGGGAGCCAGTCGGTGGTGGGGGGTCTGTTTGGGCGCCCTGGGGTATGGAGACTCCCAGCGACCCGTGAGGCTGTGTGGAAGCCTGAGGCGACGGAGCCTGGTGTGGAGACCTCCCGGCGGGACGACAGCATAAGGAGCTGATTGGCTGTCAGGGGGCCAAGAATTAAAGGGGGGTGGTGCAGAAGTCGTAAGTCGGGCGACTTGTTTTTTGGACTGCGGGCACCACAGCCTGAAGCACCCCCACCATCTTGCTTGTACGGTACCTCCCCGCTGCCTTGTAGAAAGACACACACATGTGTAACGACCTATGCCATGGGTTTTGTGTTTTGGTGATTTTGGAAACGTGTATGAGTGGTTATGGGTTTGTGTGAATGAATGAGGGTGAAATCCACCGAGCCATGTCACTCACCTGTAACACCAGGAGAGGGCCCGTGGAAATTTGGGGCACATTAGGATGGCCCCGCAGGTAACGTTGGGTATTGTGGCATCCACCGGGGGACGTGGTCTGTGGGAAGGGGTTGTACAAACGGTTTTGAATTTTTTGATTTTTAATGGTTAAGTTTTGTGGTTAAGGTAGATTTTTGTGTGTTGCTGTTTTTCTCTTCCTCCCCAGGAGTTAGGAACGAGGATCCTAATGATTGCAAATATTTGAAATGTGAATGTTTGCTTAAGGGGGTAGAACATTAAGGAGAATAGGCAGATAGCTACGGCTGACTTCCCACAGCCCTCCTGATTTATTTCATAGGCTAATTAAGTGTGAGTTGGTAAGTGCTAAGACTGGGATGGTAGCGCCTGCAATGATCCTTGCAGAGCTACAGTTCCAGGGGGAGGGGTGAGGGGGGGCTGTGTTACATTTGTGGGGGTAGGGATATTTTAGTCCAGGTAGACTTGTATAGGTAGGTGCTCCGAATGTCGTGTAGAAACCTTGATGTAATAAGTACTTGTTTAGACCGTGTGTTCGGATTAAGGTGTATCTTCATCCCCATTATGAGGAGTGGGGCATGTTAACTAACTTAGGGAATAAGGGTTAATTAATTCCTTGTATGTGGTTCCCTCTGTGATTTATCCCTATGTCCTTTATGGCATCGCATTAGACACTATTTAGAATCTCGCATTTGATGGCACTAATTCATAATAAAACCTGCCGGAAGCCAGTACATTGAGCCCTGCCTCTGACAACCCCGACTTGGGAGGCACACACAGAACGGGCAGGCCGAGGCCATGCCCTCGAGGAGTCATGATTTGTCATGGTTCTTGATTGACAGGTGGACTGGGAAGAAGCAACTCGCTGATTGGCGAAGAGGACAGATGAAGTCAGAGCCTGGACATTAAAAGAATGCTCTGAGGGACATTTCCCCCCTTGTGCCTTCTCTTCCTGGTTTTGATAGTGAAAGGTCGCTTATTACTCTTCTCTGGACTCTCTGGCTCTGAGTTTGGCACAATTGAAACGGCGGACATTTTGGCCTTCTCGTGGTTGTTCTTCTTGTGGCCCTTCTCGCTGTGGATGCATCGCGAGCGGTTGCTTGTTGAGTTATTCGATTTATTCTCAGGTTGGGTCTCTTCACGAGCATGAAAACATTTGATAGTGCTATTCATAAAGGACGTGGGTTTGGTGCCGATCGTGTGGTGAGGCGGTCACAGCTCGTGGACTCTGTGCAAGTAGCCCGGCTTTGTGCAACTGGGGGCCGTGCCGAGCGAACCAAAGAGGCAGCGGGACTTGTGTGGACCGCAAAGTAAGGTGAACGAGGGCTCAGCGAGGCCTAATTCCCGCACACGAGTTCGCGCCAACCGGCGTGCGGTTCCCGCCAAGGGTGTTGATTCCTGACGAGGTTCAAGCCGCTCGCAGATAAGTGCCAACCACACACCTATTATTTTTGATTGCATTTATTTTATCCTTCGTCTGTGTTTGTGTTCGTGCAGCCACATTGCATGAACACAATCAAGAATCATGACAAATCACGACTCCTCGGGGCATGGCCTCGGCCTGCTCAGCGGCATGGCTCAATGTACTGGCTTCCGGTAGGTTTTATTATTTATTAGTGCCATTAAATGCGCGATTCTAACTAGTGTCTAATGCGGTGCCTTAAGGGACATAGGGACAAATCACAGAGGGAACAACATACAAGAAATAAATTAACCCTTATTCCCTAGGCTAGTTAACATGCCCCACTCCTCGTAATGGGGATGAAGATACACCTTAATCCAAACACACGGTCTAAACAAGTACTTATTACATCAAGGTTTCGACACGACATTCGGAGCACCTACCTATACAAGTCTACCTGGACTAAAGTATTCCTACCCCCCAAACGTAACAATATATATACTGGGGTTGGGATATATTGTTACGGACCGCGGATAAGATGTTGTTTTGCCGAGCGGATGGCACCGCCCTAACAGTTACCCCGACTAACCCGATTCCTGAACGTTGGCCGAATCGCGCCACAGATATTCAATGGGGAAAAGACTAAAGCGAAGGATGTGAAGAAGAAGAAAGACAAAGGGTAAGGAATACAAATATAATTTATTTACTATTTACAGGACCAAAAAAACCAAGGAGAAGGAAAGATAATAAAATAATTTACAGAAGAACTCAGAGACACAGTGCAATGCTAGCTTACCTACAGTCTTAATTAATACCCTGGGACAGAACAAACAAAAGACAGACTCACGCGGGGAATGATGACAGGAATGGCAGGAGGTGGATGGCTGGAGGGGGAGAAAGGTCCAGCTGGAACCGCAGCACGGTCGGGTCGGGGATGAGCAGCCGCCGCCCTCTCTCGATCGGCGCATTTAGCAGCCGCCGTTCCTTCGCGGCCCCGCTCGAAACTGCCGTCAATGCCCCGAAGCTGCTGGGGCTGAAGCTGCGGTGGCTGAAACTGCTGTGGCTGAAGCTGCGGTGGCTGAAACTGCTGTGGCTGAAGCTGCTGTGGCTGAAGCTGCGGTGGCTGAAGCTGCTCTTTCAGGGATCCCTTACTCAACTCAACTCTCATGGGGGCGTCGGGGCCGCGGGTTATATAGGCCCCACCCTCGAACCTTCGCGAACCTCCCCGAGCGTTCTCTCTCCGCCCTCTCAAGCCAAACCCCTTGTACTTGGTTGGTTGTTCGGGGCTGGCTCACTCCTCCCCTCTATGATGAGGTGGAGACACGCCTTTCTTCTCCGAGATTACCTCGGGTGATGGCGGCAAATGTAGTTGGCAATGCGAATGGCAATGACGCAGTTGGAAATGGAGGTTTTGGGAATGGGAATGAAAGGGAATCTATCTTATTTCACTTGGTGCAATGGAGTATTTCAATTAATGGAAGACACAGCCTTACACTAATACACATAATAAGGATATAACTGTCAACAAAGATATATCGTGTCCTGCATGTATGTTTTATGGACTAACTACGGGAACGCCCTTTGACCTTTATACAACCACAAACGGAGGGAGGAGGGGTGATATTTTATAACAACCTTTTACAACAACATTTTACCACCACAATAAAAAAACAACATTCTCATATCCACAACAATATATATATATATATATATATATGTGTGTGTGTGTGTGTGTGTGTGTGTGTGTGTGTGTGTGTGTGTGTGTGTGTGTGTGTGTGTGTGTAGTACCTTTAGGCAGTCGTTGAAATGGATATCTGGAGCTGGGGGATCCATTGTGCTTAACCCGATTGGTCATTCCAAAAACGTTTTCAAATAATTGTAGTTGGTGGAACAACTCTTTTTTCCAAGTTTATTGGTCTGGGGTGTGATCTCCCTTCTCAGCATCTCTTCCTCAACTGACCAATGATCTTCGGTGCATACCCATGCACACAGCGTGCAGGGTAGTACGTTCAATGTGTAAAATGATGGAGTTCATCACATGTATTACTTTCGACCTCTTTCATTGACTTCCTACTTTCTAGCCCACTAGGCCATGGGAATCTCGGTTCGTACTGAGTCCGACTCCAACGGTAACACAGCTTTTCTCCAAAGTCTGCCCCTGCCACTCTATCCCCTCCCACCTTTGAGATCAAACAGTTTTGCTCTAGGTTATTAAAGCATAATACAATGATACTACCTGTCAGACGAAAGGGTTACACGCCTTCGAATTGTGAAATATATTTGAAGAGCCAACGAAAGCTGTCCGTATAGCCTCCCATACATTAAGGTTTTATAACTAACTGGTCCAAATGTTAATCTGGAACGGAGCGCATCGTGATAGGCACCGATACTGGTGGGCGGAGTGAGACGACGGGTACTTTTACACATCGTCAAACAGGCACGTCGGTCCTGCTCGTAGCATGACACATATCGGGTGACCCTGCCATACGATGAGCGCGGAGGATGCGATGTCGTACATCTGGAAGAGCAATAAGAGTTCTGAGCAAAATCGTTCTCTGCGTTACAGCTACGACTACCCGAGCTACGATTACCCGAGCTACGATGGTCCGGGTCACGCCGTGCGACGCAACGACGACCTGACTCTCCTCCCCGCACGACTGGTCATAGGAGTTGCTTTGGTGTGCATCATGGTCGTCTGTGGTTTGGGGAACATGCTGTTCAGCGTGGCACTACTTCGCTCCAAGCATCTGCGGAACATCACCAACATTTTCATTGCCAACCTCGCCATCTCCGATCTTCTGGTCGCCGTTGTGTGCTGCCCTTTCCAGTTTGAATACTATGTCGTTCGACAACTCGCCTGGACTCATGGGCCACGACTCTGCGCGTCCATCAATTACCTGCGCGCCGTGTCGCTCTACGTCTCTACGAACGTTCTACTCGCCATCGCCGTCGACAGGCTAGACTTCATTATTCCTTCTTTTCTTATTGCGTCCAGTTTTTGCTTTGGGAAATGTTTGAATAAGCCATATGAACTCTGCTTTTGTCCTGTTCTTGCTCTGCTGTTGCAGAGTCTAATTACTCCCACTAGCAACGGTACCTGCCCTACGGGCAGGGCTTCGATTGGGAGGCCCAAATGAAAAGGCAAAATATCAGAAATTGAAGGCTTTTTTTTTATATTTTAAACGATTTATATAAACATCCCTTAAATCATATCACACGCAAATCATCAAAATCTAAACAGTATTTGTAGAATTTCAATAAAAGCCACATCACTGTTCATATCGGTAAACATTGTTCCATCGTGTTTGGAAAAACAGGAAAATCGGGTAAATTTTTTGGAAAAACAACATAGCCTATTTTACTCCTGGGGGTCCCAGGATTACCCACCCAAAATTTGGTTGGGATCGGTTCAGCCGTTTTTGGGTACCTGGGAACAGACAGACAGACATTTGGTGAATTATAGTAAGATGTGTGAATGCAAAGCCCTTTCTCCATCCTTCTCACACCACCCTCATCCTATTTCCACTTTTCTGCCTTGTCTCCATTACCAAACTGCGCAAATGAGCACAAGATTGAAGTTGCATGATCGTGCGCTTGTGTCATTTCCCTTCAGGTACTTGGTGGTCGTTCACCCTCTGAAGCCACGTGTTATGCGCCCGACCGCATACATCATGGTCGCTGTGGTCTGGGCCGTGTCCATCTTCATCGCCATTCCCGCAGCCTATTATGCGCGCGAAACCTCGGTGCCACGAGAGGGGACCTCCAAGACCGGGGAAGAGCGCAAGTTCTGCATGCAAATCTTCCCTGCCGAGGATGAGCTCTTCTACAAGTCGTACTTCCTCTTCGTCCTGGCTGTAGAGTTCCTCGGTCCAGTTACCACCATGACTCTGTGCTATGCCTGTATTGCCAAGGAGCTTTGGTTCAAGGTAACACGTGGTCTTGTAGTCCTGCTATTTCAGTGATTCGTAAGCGGTGATATTGTGGGAATCATTGTGGTATGTTACAATAATTCAGCAGAATCAAATGTCTGAATAGTTTTCTCATGATTGTGATACCTGTGGCAAATCTTTGAGCATTAACTTCCAGAATTATCAGCAGAGAGGGATGTTCTCGGATTATGTCTGAAGTATTTTAATTTATGAAGTTGGAAGATGACTCGGTGAAAGCAGACCCGTATTTAAGCTCTCTAATTATGATTCTAGTACCTGGTGGATTTAGATAACGAAAATTGACAATATTGTTTCCTGTAGGGCTGACGGTAAAAGCTCAGAGGTACTGCATTCACCTGAAGCTGTCTTGTCTGGTTCGATTCCCAACGTCATTGTATACGCTATGGTGTTTTGTGGTTGGGGTTTTGCCTCAATGAGTGCACACTTTCCATTGAATGGGGCATCATGTCTGTGTCCAAATATCCACCAGCACCTGCTGATGTTGGGCATCAAAGATCACAACCTGCTGCCTGTGTGATTCACAAAATAATATGCAGGTGTGCTGCCGCCCTAGATAATTCCAAATTCCTGCCCTGAGTTCTATCACTGGGAAAGGCAAAGGAAAACAACCCAGTTATTCCTTGCCATGAGAGTGCTCGGGGCAACACTAATGCACTGGAAACAGTGAGGACTGAAACATCATCATAGTTATCATCATTATCTTAGGCTGTTTATTGACTGTCCATATGTTTTTGTTAACAAAAATAAATAGTTCATAACAAAGTATTGAATAATAAACAAGATGGTATTCATAGAATACTTACCCTGCGCAGTCAACTTGGTGCGAGCAAACTCTTCTGTTTTTGAAGGGGTTTTTTCTTTGATCCAATATGGCTACGACACCACGTAAGCGATGACATCACAGATTTATATTCTCTAATATAATTGTTGTGGAGATCATATTCAAGAAATTTCAAATTGATCAGACTAAGCGTTGTCCCTTTTGAATTATGACGTCATGATTAAGGAACCAATGACATCTTCGTTAACACTACTTATTCCCCATATGAAGTTCTTTACAATGAGCCACGTTTCAATTTTTTCCATGGAGCAGTTTCAGAGATTTAGAGGTGCAACGTTTTTGAGTTTTTCCAAGATGTCGCCTGTACCACGTGACCTATGACATCATACTTATCATTAAAATATTCTACAAGAGGAGGTGCTCCAATGGTGAAAATTTAGTGTCCATCAGACCAACAGTTGCAGAGAAAAAAATTCATACTATCAAGCATTATACTTGTCGAATTATGATGTCATAATGAAGGCACAGGTGACATCACACACACACAACCTGTTCAACATATGTTATTCTCCATGGGGAGTACTTGACAATGAGCCAAGTTTGAATTTTTCCCATTGAGTGGTTTCGGATATATAGAGGTGTAACGTTTTTCCATGACGGCATCCATACCACGTGACCTATGATGTCCTATTTATGATTTAAAAAATTAGACAGGCGGAGGCACCCCCGAGGTGAAAATTTATTGTCAATCGGAGGCATGTGGTGCCAAGAAAATGAATTTAAAATATGCAGACACGCACGCCACACGTACGAACGCAACCGAATGCCTAACCCTGCTTTTCACTTTGGGGGCGCAGGGTAATAAACAAATCAAGAAAAGCACATGGGGTTATTTGAAATAAATAATTGTTGCAGTAAATACAAAAGCAATACCCTAACAAAGCAAAACCAAAAAATAAAATACATGATGGTATTTAAATTAACAATGCAGCTCCTTGCTCGGTAAGGATTTAAACCCAAGCTAGACAGCTCAGAGGAGAGCGCACACACTTTTTTTTTGTATACAAGAAAGAGCTAACATTAATCGTACAAAAAGTCAAACACACAGAAAACACAAAATTAGGGGAGCGGTAGACAAGATGAGGAGAGAGGGGGAAGGACACAAACACAACATTTGAGAGCAGGGGCATCGAGAGAACTGTGGGAGGGAGAGGGCTTGGGGGGAGGAGGCGTGGGAAGGGGGAGGGGGCATGGGAAGGGGGAGGGGGAGTGGGAGAGGTATAAAACATATGGACACTGCAAGGACTTCCAGGAAAGAAGTTGGAATTTCAAAAAAGTGGATCTGGGGTGAATTAGCGGGGGTAGAAAAGATCAAGGTTTTGGATGGGGGAAGATAAGAGATGGTGGTGAACAGGTGTTTTAAAGACCTGGAGGGAGGAGTGGGATTGAAGAGAGTGGGGGAGTTTGTTCCTGAGGTGGGGAAAAAGACGAATAAAAGAGTGAAGGTGAATAGAGGGTCTTGATTTTGGCAGTTTAACCATAAGAGGGTTGCTGGCAGATCTTGTGCGACCTGTAGGAATATTTTGGGGACAGAGCACAGAGAGAGCTGGAGGAGCAAGGCCGGAGAGGAGTCGGTAGAAGATAGAAAGACCACCAACCAACCTGCCTGCGGTGAGTGAGTGAAAGGCCCTCAGAGATAGCTTCATCGCGCGAGATTCCAATGATTCTGAACGCTTTGGTTTCAACAGCGTGAAGCCGAGCTAGGTGTGAGGCAGGAGCACCGGCCCATAGGGGAGAACAGTATTCCATTGAGCTGCGGATGAAAGCCTTGTATGTGGTGAGGAGCTCAGGTGTGCCAAGGAAGGACTTCGCACGACGGAGGATGCCCAGTCGGCGACTGGCTTTAGAGGCCAGATTTGAAATGTGGTTTTCCCAAGAAAGATCATGGCAGATAGTGAGACCCAAAAGCTTGAGTGACAGAACTTCTTGGAGAAGATTGTTGAGAAAGTAGATGGGAGGGTTTTCCAGTCAGTCTTTTCGGAGAGACATAGTAAGAGTGTGAGATTTGTCAGGATTGAAAGACATGTTCTTCATGTCTCAAACTTCTAGGTTATCCTTCCAGCCCTAACGACTGGAGTCTTTGTGATTCATGCAAATGTACACTAATTTCTATCCTGCCTAACATATTATATTATATCTATGATGTCCTACATGAGTCGTAGATCAATGAAAAGACATTTTAAAAAGATGTGGACAGCTGGAACATGAGCGAGGCGTTGAAAATCTCACTCGTATTCGCAGCCAGCTTCTCCATGCCGAAGTAGAAACTATTCCTTGAAATCAACAAGAAGAATAAGACGTTAATGACAGCCCTCGTGGTTTTCGTAATTTTGCTGTACAGAGTTAAAGGCCGTCAGTCGGCCATCTTTGGTCGGATTCCAAAACAAAATCTTCTGCTCATGTATACCATCATGTGTTGTCTTTGTGCCAAGTACGAACAAAATCGGTCCATACATCTCCGAGATATGGTTGCGGACACACACACACAGACAGACGGATGGACGGACTGACAAGACCCAATCCATAAGCCCCCGTTTTGAACGAAGTCCATTGGGGGCTAATAAGTGACCAAAATGACCAATATTAAACAACCATGGCCCTTACCCCACAGGCTGAAAATACAGCAATGCATATATCTTCACAATTAGGCTATATGAAGCAGATATCGCTCAATGTCCAAAATTTTACCTTTTGTTCGATATAGGCCGAGCTATATCCATTTCAATGGAAATTTTAAAATGTATCAGCCAGGGAGCCATCACCAGGCTACAGAATGACCGGCTGGACATAGAAGTATCGGTTCACGAGTTATCAAGTGACCACTATATTCGTCATGTGTGTGCGTGTGTCTGTGTGTGTGTCTGTCTGTCCGCAGCATAACTACCCGATGATATCATCCGATCTTGATGAAACTTGGGTGTGAGGTTGATATCATGATCTAGTTGTGTCCTGCCGAGAGTGGGCGTATTGCGCCCATTGTGGGCGGAGCCACGCCCGAAAAATATGTCTTTTTAGGGAGTAATCGATTTCAAGCAACATCTTCTCCGAGGGGTTTGGTGGAATCTGACAGGGGTTTCGATATTTGATTAGGCCAATGTCATGTGTCTGGCCCCACGGAGCTCGATTTTTCATTTTTTTTTTCATTTTTTTTTTCATTTCATTTTTCACCGAATTTTCGGTATTGTGTAGCTAACTAACCTCATAACTGATTATACATTCTTTTCTATCTCATTTCAAGGTCAGTAACCTTCGTTTTGACTTTTCCGGGCCTGGCCTGTCTGGGCCTGTTTCGGTTATTGTCCGTCCTTTGTCATTGAATACCGCTCGCTCGTGAACCATCGTCGTCTCCTGACTTGTAATAATTAAATTGATATATATGTGGGAAAATTGCATGCTCAGTCAGGGTCGCCGAGATAGCTCAGATGGCAGAGCAATGGTACGGTTCTCCAGAAAACCTGGGTTCGATTCCTGGTTTGGGCATGTAATTTTCCCACATATATCAATTTAATTATTTAATTCTGTTCATTAAACGAAATATATTAATGTAAGTGCCACAACATTTCTGCAAAGTCAATGACACGTCAAGTTGTCCTACCCACAATGTCAATGATTCAAAGTCACATGGTGTTCATTTGAAAGAATAAAACCTTTGGGATGTGTTACGCTGCAGTTATTCCAAAATCCTTGGTGTAGACTGTCGAGGGAAAAAGGTTGACCAACTTGTCTCAGGATGTATCCTGGTTTGTAACTGCCATGGAAACTCCATGAGGCTCCATTAATGGCAAGTCTCCAACGTTGATGTTTTCATCATTTCCATCAATGATCATTGACTGGATGATGATATTGATATTTGATGGCTGTTTTGGCATTTTGGACAAATGTTTTCACTTTAATCGCAGCACTGGTCCCTTTTCAAAAAGATTCAGACCGAAAACACAACTTCTATTTCAAATTGAATAAGGAAACTCACCGACCACCGAGATGAATTAATTGCTGGAAAATACACGGAAGGACTAACCTCCGTGTCGAGTTTTGTTGATGCAGCTCCGTTCCTTTATGGCTGGGAAAGAAACCTTTTGAGTAACTCAGAATTGACGTGCATGGTGCAATGGTAATTTTCATTTTTTGTGGTGGGCACTGATGGATGTGTGGGCTCACACCTAAAGATAAACAGAGTAATGTGGGTAAAAAAAAGAGGCTCAAAGCTAATAGTACGGAGGAAGATTTGAGAAAGAGAAGTCCAAGGTGGTTTGGGCATGTGGGGAGAAAGAGAAAAGATGAGTTTGTCAAGAAAGTCACTTGTTTAGTTGAGGGGAAAAGTGCAGGAAGAAGACCGAAAAGACCTGGAAGGATGCGAGCAGTTGAGACATGCAGTTGTTGGGGTTAATGGAGGTGGATGCTTTTGACAGGACTAAGAGACTCATTGTCAGTTCAAGCCATTTCAGATCTGTGACTTGCTTTACTAACCTGTTTTATGGTGGAGTGGCCAGTGACTAAACTGACTCCCCCCTCCTTCCTCTCCCCTCCCTCCCCCAAACCCCCCCTCCCCCCACGATGTTTCCTGGTGATGGCGTATTTAAATGGACACCCAGCAGGATTAAAAACAAAACTTCTCAAGGGCAGAAGAGCTCCTAGTGAACCAACGGCCATCCATATCTGGTGCCCAACTGTGTCTGTGGACGCCCTCCTGCAGCTGGGTTACCAATTTATACGAGGCTGGTGGCAGGATTTGCACTCCGGCCACCGAAAAACACACCATTTTGCAACAAACACAAAAACAAAACACACAATAAAACTAACGAAGGACTGCTTCGTGTGAGTACCTCTTGTGCAGCTGCCCTTTTCAGGACCAGGACAAAGTCATCGGGACCCCCATTTTTTGATGATTGGAGGAAAACCACAGGGCAACCCTGCTGGGTTGGGTTGTGGTGGTGGTGTGTCAGGGTAGTGCTGAGGTGTCATCCACCAGACGGCGGTCTCCACGGGTTAACCTGAAGCTGTCCCTTTGGGTGGGTGTCTGGAATGTTCTCACTCTGATGGTTACCATTCCCAGGGAGTTGCTGGAGCTGTGTCCAACAAGCTGACTCGTATGGTAATTGAGGTAACACCGGCCAACGAGTGTATTATGAGAATGAGGATTCGTCACTCTCTGGGTGACATTTCCCTGGTCTCTATTTGCTCTGACTGAGGCAAGTGATCGCATCTCACTAAGTTCTCGTTGATTGTCGTGGAAGGTTACTCTAGCATTGCAGGGTCTACCGAAGTGCTCATTTCCTCAATACTGATCACAGGCTTGTTGTATCAACTCTGAAGCTACAAGCAAATTGTAACATCCCAGGCTAGCCTGGATGTTGGCAAGCTCAAGTGTGAAAGGGTAGCTGAAGAGGTTGCATACGCGTTGAGTGGGGTCCAAGGAATCTGGGTGTTTCAGGGCATCCTGAAGAGTTGTGGAGTGCCTTCAAAACTACCATCCTTGATGTTGCCAGGGAGCCATCACCTGGCAACATCAAGGCCATTTGTGCATGGATGCACGGTGCACGGATTTGTGCATTTGTGTATTTGTGCACGGGGTGTCTTGGAACCCACCATCAGATGAAGAGGACCTTCATCTCCCAAGATGTACTGGATACCATTGACCAGAGTTGCAGGGCCAGGCTTGATGACAGAACTGAGCTGTTCAGGAAGCAGAGGCATAAAACTGTACATTTTCTGATGGCTGACAATGAGGCCAAGGTGTGAGGGTAGAGCAACACCTGTGGTCAAGTGATTCTCATCTTGCTTCCAGAGGAATCTGTGAATTGCATTCCTCCAAGCATGTCCCTTGGTGTACTGCAGTTAGAGCGGAGGGTGGTGGGCTCTTGACAGAGGAGTCTTTAGTGAACACCCGCTGGGCCAGTTACTTTGAGCAGCTTTACCACGCTGACCCACCAGCTGTTGAGTTGGATGTCAGCAATGTTACTATCCCTATTCCTGACCCTTCAATGAACTGTGAACCACCCTCATTTGTGGAAACACAGGCTGTGGTGAACTAGTTGAAAGGGGGCAAAGCTCTTGGGATTTGTGACATCCATGCTGAACTTCTCATGGCTGGTGGAAATGCTGTACTTGAGTTTAATGCAGTTTTGTCCTCTGTTTTGTGCACAGACATCATCCCAACTGACTGAAATAGGGGCCTGGTTATCCCTCTATGAAAAGGGAAGAGTGATTGCAAGGACTGTAACACCTACCGAGGGTTGACGATGCTCTCAGTGTCGGGCAAGGTCTTTGCTCAGATAATTATTGATCATTTTACCAGCATCTGCTTGAGCACAAGCATCTAGAGCAGTCTGAATTTCACACCAAAGAGGTCAATGATTGACTGTATCCTTGCTCTTCAGGTCCCCATTGAATGCAGGAGAGAGTTTCAGCAGGGGCTGCTTGCAGCCTATGTTGATCTCCACAAATCATTTGATTCAGTCAATCAGGATGCCCCCTCATCAGGATGATCCTCAGTCTCTGTGGGTTACCAACAAAGCTGATCGATCCAATTTCTGAACTATACTCTAGTACTGAGAGTGCTGTGAGGTGTGGTGGTTCCATGTCTGACTTACATCCTGTTGTTACTGGAGTTTGTCATGGGTGTGTGCTGGCCCCCACACTTTTCAACACTTGTCTGGACTGGATTTTGGGGAGCATGTCAGAAAGATCAAGCTACGGTGCAGCATTTGGGAATGTAAAAATCTTTGATCTTGATTTCACAGACGATGCGGTCATCTTTGCAGAGAATCTGGACATCCTTACAGGGCCCTTAAGGGGCTGAATGAAGTGTCAGAGCCACTGGGATTACAGGTCCCCTGGGTCAAGACTAAGATCCGGGCTTCAAATGATATCTTGGATGCTGCTATCTTGCCTGTACCTGTCTGTGGTGACGTTGTGGAGGTCACAGGGAGATTCACTTACTTTTACAGTTAAGTGATATTCATGCATGTTGTGAGATAGAGGTCGATAGACGTCTGGGTCGGGCCTGAGGAATCATGGATTCAATGGAACATGTGGTGTGGCAATGTCTGTACCTATGCATGAGGTCCAAAGTCCGAGACTTTAAGTCCTTTGTGCTTCCAGTCTTGCTTTACTGATGTGGGACTTGGACTCTGACCAGGGATCTCAGCCAAAGACTTAACTCATCCCAGTACCACGTCTCTTCGGAGAATCCTTGGCTATCGCTGGTTAGAATTTCTGTCTAACGAGCGTTTGCTGAGAGAGACTCAGATGAGAATTGTTGCCTGTATAATTTGTGAACATCAGCTGTGGCAGTATGGATATGTGGCTCATTTTCCTGACGCTGATCCTACTCACCATATTCTCTCAGTGAGGGAACCTCGTGATTGGAGAAGGCCAACGGGCCAAATTCGTGCCTCATGGTTGCAGCAGGTTGATTGATATTTCAAGGAGATGGGGATGGGCCGGACATCTGCCTGGGGGATGGCCAGACGGTGGCCACTGGAGTAACAGTGGAAAGTAGACATGGAGACGTGCTGCTCTGGTGCATGCTCCCATACCTGACAGCTGACCTGACCTAAATGGAAAGGGGTGATCATTAAGGGAAAGTGGTCATTAAACGAGTAGTGTTGGGGGTGAGGGTGGGGGTGGTGGTGGTGGTGGTGGGTACTGAGTGATGGGAAACTGATTGACAAAATGCTAATGTGGTTTCACATGCTTTATCATCCAATCTATCCCACCATTTCCATCAATACATCAATAAGGATTGATGGATACAATGGAACAGATTGGACAATATGCAACAATGTTCCGAAATGATATTGTTACGGATTCGCGCGACCCCCGTTCCCTTACCAAGGGGAGATTAAGCCCCTTGTTCTCCTTGGGTCGTCGCAACCGCGAGACTTGATTCGCCACTCCCGGGCAGACACAGGACAGAGTTTTGGGACAATGTTCGCACCTACCTAAGTACCCCCGCCGCCGCGGAAGCAGGGATCAAGTCTCGCACGACCCACGCGTAATTTGAGTGCACCCGAGCGGATGGCGCACCACGTGGTCCGTGCTTTTACCTTGGTATTGGAACCTGATTAGGGCGATATTATTCGTACCACGCTCAGTCAATGATGGAAGGGACGAAACGGTTGAATCAAAGAAATAACACGTTTAATTATTATTTACAATGATCGGTAGACGAACAGAGACACAGGCCAGATCTTATACAGTCTTAACTTATCTACCCAGACAATGGGCCCATTCACACTCACAGGGGGATGAAGGAAGGAATGTTCATGCGCTGAACACGCCAGCTTTGTCGTTCAGGAACAGCTCACCCGGCGTGGCCCTCTGCCGGTCACAGCACGTCCCCCGACGAAGGCAGGCAGGCAGGCAGGAGGGATCCTCGCAGCGCGTATCTCTAACAAAGGCAGGCAGGAAAATATGCGCGTCTCTCGCCCGGCACGGTGGTCCTTCACAGCGCGATTTATACAACGGCGCGCTTTCACTCACGTAATTCCACGGAGGATCTGACTCAAGCTCAACTGAGAACTCAACTTAATCTCACGCGCGGCTTCTCACAACTCAATTCAGCGCATCTCCTCTTGCATGGGCTTGCCTCATAACTGAGGTGGGGGCTTCGGGCACAGGGTTATATTGCCATGCCCTGGCCTGCCTCGAATGTTCCAAACCACGCCTTCTGACGCAGTGGTACGCCACTCCCCTAGAGCCCGGATTGGTGGCTCGTGCTTACCGGTCACTCCCACTTCTCCTGTCCCGCCTTCCTTCGGCCTGCATCGACTTGTCAGGCCGGCCTCGTGGTAATTTGTGCCAAAAACCAAAGCATCGAGGTGGCATAAAGCATTGGAAGGAGACGTAACGCTCATTATTCTACTCAACGCAAACTAAACATAGGAAAGGTCTACGCTTACACTTACTAAGAAATAACTGAGCTTAAATGAGGCTACATGTTGTAGTGTGACTAACTATGAGGGGGGAAATTAACCTTTATTTGTAAAAACACAAAACCGCAACACTACCCCCCTCCCTCGTCAGACTCGTCCCCGAGTCAAAACCAACAAATGAAACGACCGCTTTAGAGAATGACATGCAAAATTAACTTTACTTTTACATGTGACATATAGGTGTGGTTCCCCCTAACATTTACTCTAACCCATGTATGCGACAGTTTTAAAACACTAAATAAGTCCCTCCTATTGCGTTGAGTAGCTACCTATCAGATTCGCACCCACAACTAACCGAATTCCGGAATTTTTTTTCAAACTAAACACATAGCCGCTGGGCAGCATTTTCATATTTACAAGCACAGAAACTTAATTTATTTACAATTCTATGACCCAGGACCTGTCCTTTTGGGAAGAGAAGATTGGAGGGGAGAGAAAGTACAGCAAAAACACAACACACTCATAAATCATGACATTTGCTGTTTGCTTCTTGCATCTTGCTTCTTGCTTCTTCTGTGTGCATATATCAAACCGGCTAGCCCCCGGACCGGCATACAGGCCATTTTTGATCTTCAGGGCTACCTAAACTTACACATCTTCTCATCCCTAGCACACCATAATAAAAATGCACAAAAAAATGCTTTTATTTCATTTCTTTGCCAGGCAGGGCCAACCTCATGTGGTCCGACTGCGTGACATTAACGCCACTCAAAACAAGTGGTCCGAAGATGCAAGATGATTTTGCAGCAAGGTGCTGCACAGCAGAGGTGCAAGGCCACAAAGCTTGTGGTCCATAGTGTGTGTAGTGCAGCAAAGGGTTTGTGGCAGCCAAGTGCTGCACAGATGCAGCAAAGTTACACAAAGGGATATGGCAGTAAAGTGCTGCACAGTTCGGCTGCACAGATGTAACAAGGGTGCAGCAGAAGGATGCAGCAGCAAAGTGCTGCGCAGTTCGGCCGCAAGGTGCAGCAATGGTGCTGCACAGGTCGATGGTGCTGCACAGCTCCACCTCCAAAATGGTCCTGGAGTGGGGGGAGAGACAAAGCACGACTAGCAAAGCGGAAAGGGCGCAACGGCACACAGAAAAACAAAGTAATGCAATGTGAGGGGCGCGGAAGAGTGAGCAGAGCAGGCTCGTCTCTATCCGTCCATACCCCACCACCGTCGGCTCACACTACCCGAGCCCACTTTGTATTTACAATTCGTCTCTACGTCTTGTCTCCCATGTTCCCCTCTAATTCAAATTAGTCTCCCAATCCCTCCCAGGAAGGAAGGAATGGAACAAACACAATGTCACCCTTACGCAGTGATGCGTCTCACAACTCAAACAGTCTACAGAGCCCTGGTGTGGAGCTTCGTCCTTGGTGATTGGCTGTGGATCGTGCGAAGGGATTTCTCATCCTAACTACACTACTGACATTTACTTTTAACCTACCCTGGGTCGTACCCTGCCAATCGGCCTCTTTAAACTATGTGGTTCTACAAACCCGAATTCCCATTGTCCACTCTGTGGTGCCATCTGAATTTGGGTCTCACTCCCACAAATTTTCACTCTGTGCCCTTGCACAATTTCGGGGCTGGGTCGTGTGGCTCCACTAGCAGGTCTACCTAGCTGCGCACCTCCGCCACTGAATTAGCCACCCGAGCTTACCTGCTCCTGCGACCACCGAACTGGGGAAGGCCCCTCCTGGCACTTTACCACCTGATGCCCACCTTGGCATTGGGCAACCCGGGTCCTTCCTTTGGATCCTCGGGCAACACTCACAACTACCCTAACTGGCTCCCAGAGCCTACCTGCGGCCTCACCTAGCCGACAAACTACCAGTGGTGGAGTGCCCCAATAACCATACGCACCAATTAAACCACACGCCCAGCCATTCCACATACTCACGCACCATACAAAGCACTACTTGCTACTGCCCGCACCACAGGTGTCAATATCCATAAAAAATTTGCCTATGCCCTCCAACTGGCTTTACACTACCCACCCCGGGCGTCCGTGAATGGGTTCCATCTCCCCCCATTCACTCCTTCGCACCATGCATTCCACACCTTTTATTCCACACCAAGCATTCCACACTACTTATTCGCACACCATTTATCTCACACACCATTTATCTCACACACCTCTTTTCTCACACACCTTTTGTGCTCACACACCTCAAACACAATTCCTTTTACTTTCCACACACAATTCCACAAACACACAGCATCATCTATCTAACTACTTCCCCTAATACTCGTGCTTCCCCGTCTTCCCTTTACACTATGCACTCCCTGTTTCATTATCATCCACCTAAACTACCTACGTCCCCACTACAGTACAGTGTCAATACTTAATTCTCATGTCTCTAAAGTCTTCTAATTCCCTACCATTATCCTAGCCCTCCCTCGGCTAGCTTCGGTGGCCCATGGAGGTAACCATTGCTGGCACCTCCATGTGTATATCACTGCCATCCCCCTAAACTAATGCTCATGGGGCCTGTTCGTGTGAAGAATGGTGACACCACCATTCCCCCACGTGTGGGACACCACTCTCCACAGTCCGCTACACTCGAGCCTCACCAAGTGGATGTACATTGTCGTCACGCCTCGGCCTCGGAGGGCCGAGCGATCCATGCGGGTGGTTTGTCTCCTTTATGTTGGGTCCGTCCGGCATTTTCGATCCAAAGGGGGAGGTATGGATGGGCCGAGGTGCAGGGCCCCATCCCTGCGCGGGGCCTCACGGTCCCACGCACGGTGACCCCAACCACCCACGGTCGGAGCACCGCACCCGCAAAGGTGCGCGGCTCCGAAATCTCCTACCTCCCCTTGAATCTCGCCGATTGCCTTTGCCACCACGGCACGGCACCAACCATACAGTGCGGGGGCCGGCACGAATCGTGCACATCGGTCCTTGTGAAACCGCCGCGGCACCGATCCCAGCCGGTCCCTGCTGCACACAACTCACCGGGGGCTCGCGTCTGCTATCCAGCCCGCTAAACGCTACCCCGGTCGGTGTCGATGCTTGAGCCGCGTCCTCACACATCGCGACCCACTCTGCACTCGCACACCCAGGCGCCCCGCCCCTCACATACACTCCGTTACACACTTTCCTTCCACATTCTCTGGTGTGCATTCTCCCTCACACTCCGTCCTCGTACCTGTACACCTAGGCGCACTCACGCCTTTCACACACTCCGTTATACACTTTTCCCGCCACTCTGGTGTGCATTCTCCCTCGTACTCCGTACTCGTACTCTCTGGTGCACACCACCCCGGCGCACTCGCACCTTTCACGCACCCCATCATCGCACACCCCGGCGCACACTCTTTCGTTACACACTCCGTAACACCCCCGGGTGTGCACTCTCCTGTTACACACCCAATCATCGCACACCCTGGTGCACACTTTTCTCGCTCACGCTTCGTCGCACACTCTCTCTCATACTTCATGCCAGTCGCCCTCGTACACTGCACAATGGACCTTCGGCGACCGCCCGGGTTTCGTCTGTCCCAAGCGCGCCAAAAACCCGTTCGCGCCAAACACATTCACGCCATTATTTCTCACCTCGGGGTCCTCCTTCCCCGGCTTCTTCGCCAGCACCTGTAAACCTTTATTGGGGTTAGCAAGCACTGCTAACCTACCTGCGGCCTCACCTAGCCAAACTTTGCGTGCATTCCATTACCTTCTCCCGTGATTTATTTTCTGCTTCTACCGTCTCTTCAGCCCCAATTGTTTCTTTTTCTTAGACGACCGCCGGCGCGCATGAAATTTCTTTGTCCAATTCGGCGACCGTCGGCTCTTCTACACCCCACGTCGCGATTTCCATAGGCCCCGTCAATTTGGCTGTGCTCTGCCCAAGCTCGCTCCCCACGCGTTCCTCACACCGCGTCACCTCGTCGCGTACCACTGCGAACTCCTCGCTCAACCTGCGCCCAATGTCCTCCCCCATTGTGTCCATGTCGCACCTGGATTCCTCCCTTATCTTTTTCATGTCTCCATTTATTTGATCAAACATTTCGTTCATTTCCCTGATGGGTTTGTCCCCCTGGGTATCCTTTTTGATTTCTTCATCCCACTTGATCAGAAATGTCCTCATTTGTGCCATAAATAGGTCCAAGTCCCCTGACACCGCGGGCTCGGCTTCCGCCACCATGTGCGAGGTGCTGCCACTTCTTTGCCAGCTGCCGCACCCTTTTCTGCTTCCATTACCAACTGTCTCTGCAGGTCCTGAGTCATTAATTTTTCCTTTTCTACCCCCACCGGCATTCGACCACCTTGGCCAGCCATGGTACGAATACAATTTTGGATTTAAATACTAAATTTCGGTCGCTCGTAATTTTGAGTGCATGAAGCACACTCCAGGTCCAATCCCACTCCTGACACCAAATGTTATGGTTTCACGCGACCCCCTTTCCCTTACCAAGGGGCGATTAAGCCCCTTGTTCTCCTTGGGTCGTCGCAACCACGAGACTTGAGTCGCCACTCCCAGGCAGATGCAGGACAGGGTTTCGGGACAATGTTCTAAGTACCCCCGCCGCCGCGGAAGCGGGGATCAAGTCTCGCACGAACCACGCGTAATTTGAGTGCACCCGAGTGGGTGGCGCACCACGTGGTCTGTGCTATTACCTTGGTATTGGAACCCGATTAGAGTGATATTATTCGTACCATGCTCAGTCAATGATGGAAGGGACGAAATGGTCGAATCAAAGAAATAACACGTTTAATTATTATTTACAATGATCGGTAGAAGAACAGAGACACAGGGCAGATCTCATACAGTCGTAACTTATCGTCCCAGACAATGGGCCCATTCACACTCACATGGAGATGAAGGAAGGAATGTTCATGCGCTGAATGCGCCGGCTTTGTCGTTCAGGAACAGCTCACCCGGCGTGGCCCTCTGCCGGTCACAGCACGTCCCCCGACGAAGGCAGGCAGGCAGGCAGGAGGGATCCTCGCAGGGCGTATCTCGAACAAAGGCACGCAGGAAAATATGCGCGTCTCTTGCCCGGCACGGCGGTCCTTCACAGCGCGATTTATACAACGGCGCGCTTTCACTCGCGTAATTCCACGGAGGATCTGACTCAAGCTCAACCGAGAACTCAACTTAATCTCACGCGCGGCTTCTCACAACTCAATTCAGCGCATCTCCTCTTGCATGGGCTTGCCTCATAACTGAGGTGGGGGCTTCGGGCACAGGGTTATATTGCCATGCCCTGGCCTGCCTCGAATGTTCCAAACCACGCCTTCTGACGCAGTGGTACGCCACTCCCCTCGAGCCCTGATTGGCGGCTCGTGCTTACCGGTCACTCCCACTTCTCCTGTCCCGCCTTCCTTCGGCCTGCATCGACTTGTCAGGCCGGCCTCGTGGTAATTTGCGCCAAAAACCAAAGCATCGAGGCGGCATAAAGCATTGGAAGGAGACCTAACTCTCATTATTCTACTCAACGCAAACTAAACATAGGAAAGGTCTATGCTTACACTTACAAAGAAATAACTGAGCTTAAACGAGGCTACATGTTGTAGTGTGACTAACTATGAGGGGGAAATTAACATTTATTTGTAAAAACACTAAACCACAACAATATATACACTACATGACCAAAAGTATGTGGACACTCGAACATCGAACATATCATTCCAAAATCTTGGGTATTAATATGGAGTTGGTCCCCCCCCCCCCCCCTTTTGCTGCTATAACAGCCTCCACTCTTCTGGGAAGGTTTTCCACAAGATGTTGGAACATTGCTGTGGGGATTTGCTTCCATTCAGCCACAAGAGCATTAGTGAGGTTGGGCACTGATGTTGGGTGATTAGGTCTGGCTTGCAGTCGGTGTTCCAATTTATCCCAAAGGAGTTTGATGGGGTTGAGGTCAGGGCTCTGTGCAGGCCAGTCAAGTTCTTCCACACCGATCTCGACAAACCATTTCTGGATGGACTTTGCTTTGTGCACGGGGGCATTGTCATGCTGAAACAGGAAAGGGCCTTCCCTAAATTGTTGCCACAAAGTTGGAAGGTCACAATCGTATAGAATGTCATTGTGTGCTGTAGCGTTAAGATTTCCCTTTACTGGAACTAAGGGGCCGAGCCCAAATCATGAAAAACAGCCCCAGACCATTATTCCTCCTCCACCAAACTTTACAGTTGGCACTATGCATTTGGGCAGGTAGCGTTCTCCTGGCATCGGCCAAACCCAGATTCGTCCGTCGGACTGCCAGATGGTGAAGCGTGATTCATCACTCCAGAGAACGCATTTCCACTGCTCAAGAGTCCAATGGCAACGGGCTTTACACCACTCCATTCGACACTTGGCATTGCGCGCAGTGATCTTGGGCTTGTCTGCAGCTGCTCGGCCATGGAAACCCATTTCATGAAGCTCCCCCTACTAACAGTCGTTGTGCTGACGTTGCTTCCAGAGGCAGTTTGGAACTCGGTAGTGAGTGTTGCAACCGAGGAGAGATGATTTTTAAACGCTACGCGCTTCAGCATTCGGTTTCTGTGAGCTTGTGTGGCCTACCACTTTGTGGCTGAGCTGTTGTTGCTCCTAGACGTTTCCACTTCACAATAACAGCACTTACAGTTGACCGGGGCAGCTCAAGAATGGCAGAAATTTGACGAACTGACTTGTTGGAAAGGTGGCATCCTATGACGGTGCCACGTTGAAAGTCACTGAGCTCTTCAGTACGGCCCATTCTACTGCCAATGTTTGTCTATGGAGATTTGGCTGTGTGCTTGATTATATATACCTGTCAACAATGGGTGGTGTGCCTGGAACAGTCGATTCGACTTATTAGAATGTGTGTCCGCATACTTTTGATCATGTCGTGTATCTATCATCACAATAAGAAAATATTGATTGATAACCATCAATCCATATATTTCTTACCTCTGCAATGTGTCAAGATGCCCACAACAAATGGTGAACTTTTCCACAATTCTTCAAAATTTACTCCAAGCAGGTCCCGACTTCATTGCAGAGCACTGCAGAGACAGTCCTCAATCAGGGCAGGGATTTGGTATTTCATCAGCACACAATGGCATACAGTCACGTGAAAAAGTAAGTACACCCCATGTAAAGTTTTGACTTTTTCAACATATTTCAACATACAGCTATTTGATCTTCATTTCAACAATGTTGATAGATAAAGGTGATATAATATAACAATTATCATGAAACATTTACATTTTGTAGTCCATTGTATAATTTAAAGAAACATAAATGCAAATTTCGCATGTGGAAAAAGTAAGTACACCCTCTAATAGGTGGTATTGCCCCCTTTGGCAGAAACAACCTCAAGTAGGCGTTTCTTATAACTGTCTACCAGTCTCTGACATCGACAGGGAGCAATTTTTGCCCACTCCGCCATGCAGATTTCTTTCAGCTGTGCGATGTTTGAGGGGTTTCTTGCATGCACAGCTCATTTCAAATCCCCCCACAACATCTCGATGGGGTTTAGATCCGGGCTTTGACTTGGCCATTCCAGAACCCTCCATTTCTTTCTTTTCAGCCATTCCTTGGTGGATTTACTGGTATGTTTAGGGTCATTGTCATGTTGCAAGGTCCACCTTCGGTTGAGCTTCTACTTTCCAACAGATGGCCTCGCATTATCCTCAATCACACTCTGGTACAATGAAGAATTCATAGTGGATTCTATGATGATGAGCTGCCCAGGCCCTGATGCAGCAAAGCTACCCCAAACCATAATATTTCCACCACCATGCTTTACAGTTGGTATCAGGTTCTTGTGGTCAAATGCTGTCTTTGGTTTTCGCCAAACATGTCTTCTGGTACTGTGGCCAAATAGCTCTACCTTTGACTCATCTGTCCAGAGCACATTGTTCCAGAAGTGCTGGTCTTTGCCTAGGTGTTCATTGGCAAACTTTAGTTTTGCGCTGATGTTCTTTCTGGACAGAAAAGGTTTCTTCCTGGCACACCTCCCATGTAGATCAAATTTGTGCAGCCTCTTTCTCATGGTAGACTCGTGCACTTTGACATCAACAGTGGCAAGAGCTACCTGTAGGTCCCGTGATGACATTCTGGGGTTCTTAGAGACTTCTTTCAGCATCTTGCGGTCTGCTCTCGGCTGAACTTGCTGGGGCGGCCTGGCCTGAACAAGTCGGCAGTTGTTTGGAATCTTCTCCACTTGTAGATGATCTTCCGGACAGGCGAATGATTGATTTCAAATTGTTTGGAGATCTTTTTAAATCCCTTCCCAGACTCGTAGGCATCTATAACCTTCTTTCTGAAGGCCTCAGAGAGCTCTTTTGATCTAGGCATGGTGACGCCACACACTTCAACAACAAAGAGCAAACCAAACTAAATGTCTGAGGTTTAAATAAGACAGGTTCCTCCAAGATCCTCTCTAACGATGTTCTAATCATTTGCACCTGACCTGATGCACCTGATTCTAATTTTAGGTATTTGAAGTAGTGATAAATGTAGGGGTGTACTTACTTTTTCCACATGCGAAATTTGCATTTATGAATGAATGAATGAATGAATGATCGTTTTAAGGACATTTCCCCCGCTAGAGCAGGGGTTAGCCTTGCGGGCCCCATGACAATCATGGTTCCCTGTTTGAGGCAATGTTTTTATGGCCGGATGCCCTTCCTGGCTCCAACCCTTAGTCGCCTCTTACGATGTGCAGGGATACGGTGTACCTATTCTAAATCGGGGTACACACCAGGATCATTCATCCCAGCAAGCTGGTACTCAATTTGCCGACCTCGGAAGGATGACAGGCTGAGTCAACCACCCTGGTGTTAATTTAGCAATCAACCGGGATTCGAACCCAGGATCCTAGGAATCCCAAGCCAGCACCCTAACCGCTAAGCCAACACCACCAGGAAATTTGCATTTATGTTTCTTTAAATTATACAATGGACTACAAAATGTAAATGTTTCATGATATTTGTTATATTATATCACCTTTATCTGTCAATATTGTTGAAATGAAGATCAAATAGCTGTATGTTGAAATATGTTGAAAAAGTCAAAACTTTACATGGGGTGCACTTACTTTTTCACGTGACTGTATTCCATACACAATGGTATATCTTCATGCAATGGCATTCTCCTTTATAAAAGGTCGTTGGGATTGTTAAAGTTTAATATTTTTTTACAGCAAGAGTATGTTACTTGAAATGTAATACAAATTAACCATTTACATTAATAGAGTTCATCGTGCATCTCCGGCTACTACACTGCTGTTGAAGGCAAAAAACAATATGTCTGTAAATCATTTTACTCGCTCGTGTCTAAAGCTGTAGATCTCTCTGCAATAGTATGTTACAGCTTTATCATTTTACAGTGAATTCGCCCTGACTGCACTCAGCTCTTTAGCTCCCATCCTGGCATTAGCCTGGCTGCGGATTATATTTTGGGTACTGTCTGTCCATCTATCTGGACCCTCTTTGTCGAAAATGACTGCGTGGATTTATAAAAAAATTGGCATGCGGATCTGGCATGATTCATGAACATGAATCATGATCTGGCATGATTTGGCATGCGGATTTGGCATGTTGCGGATCTCACCGTCGGCCCCTTTTCCCCTTACCAAGGGGGGATTAATCCCCTTGCCTGCGACTGACCGATGTGAGTCCTGAAGCTGCCCAGCTCCCTCCACGAGGCAGGTGAGCAAGCTCGTTCGAGACCGCGGACAAGATGTTATTTTGCCGAGTGGATTAGCAGCCCGCGGCTCGAACCATTAGCAAAAACTAGACCTGATTCTTATTTGTTGGCCAAATCTTGCCACAGGTATTCAATGATGGAAAAGACAAGGACGATCGGACGAGGAAGAGGAAGAAGGCAAAAGTAGGAAATAACAGGATTTATTACTATTTACACAAACCAAAATCAAGAAGAGCAGAAATAAAAGTAATATACAGGAAAATGGAAGGATCAGAAGGACACAGAGCAATTTCTAGCTTATGCAAGCTTAACTTATTCCCAGGGACAACACGGACAAACAGACGACAGTCAGACTTACACGGGGATGATGACAGGAATGGCAGGAGGTGGATGGCTGGACGGATGAGGAGGTGGGACCACAGGGCTGGAAGGTTCAGCTGGATGCAGGAGAACGGCCGGGCCGGGAGTGAGCAGCCGCCGACTCTCTACACTTTCGTTCGCACTGCGGCGTTGCTTCGCGGCCGCGGGTCGAACCGCCGTTAAAGCTCAACTCCACCCAGCTGCGGTGGACTCAGCTGCGGTTGGTTCAGCTGCGGTGGATTCAGTTGCGGTGGATTCCTTACTCATCTGCTGTGGGGGCTTCCTTGGTTATCTGCTCCAACTGGACTCACAGCTCCTCCTTAACTGGACTGAACTCAACTGGGCTCCGGTGGACTCTTACGCATCTCTCTTGAAAAGGCTTGCGCGGGCGCTTTTATAACGCGCTCTTCGATCAATCCGTGCCACGCCCATGATGGTATCTCACCAGCCCTGATTGGCTGGTGGGGGCTCGCTGGCTCCACCTTCTGATGACGAGGGGTGGGCAACGCCCTTGTTTGTGGGCTTGACCGCGTGCGTAATGGAGTTTGGGGCGATGGTGATGCCAATAACCCCACCCAAAGGGCAGCGAACGCTGCCAGCAATTGCGTTTTATGGGTGGCAATTGAAAGGGGATTCTATCTTATCTGATTCGGTGCAATGCAGTGTCAATTAATGGGAAACAGAGCCTTAAGCTAATACACATAATAAGGAAATAACTATTTAGAAGGGTATATGATTTTCTACGTGCATGCGATGGATTAACTAAGGGGACGACCTTTGACCTTTACACAAATTGATGGAGGTATTTACAAGAATCATTACAATTGACAGAGGGTGATATTTACAACAATGAATTACACACAGTGCACGGATTCTCAAATCCGCAACACTGCACCCTCATCCTCCAGGCACGTCCCGGGCCTATAAAACTTTAACTTAGTGTGACACGTAGGTGTAGTTCCCTCTACAATTAACCTGACCCTGAGTGCGACAGTTTTAAAACACAAATAAGTATGTCCCTCTGCTGCATTGCACCCTACCTAACAGATCCACGCCCACAGGATAACCGAATTGCGGAATGGTTTTCAAACTAAACATGTACGGTGGGGAGCATTATGTACAAGTGACGCTGATTGTATTTACACTGCAACCCAGGACCTGCGATTTTTCTTTTTGGGGGAGGGGGGGGGGGAAGACAGCATGCACTGCATCGACGCACCAGCACCAATAATCATCAATGCACCATAAAGCACCAACCTCAGTGCACAGTCACCACAGTTCAAAAAAAAAAAAAAAAAAACTGATGGTGGTTTTGCTCTTCGGCTCCCTCTGCTGGCCATTGTTCTTCCAGATGTTGTCAACTTCATGTTCTTCTTGGTTGCGGCCTATTTGATGGAAATAAAAATGCACAAAACGTGTCCGTTTTTTATTTATGGCCCACAGGGGCCGACTATGAGTGGTTCACCTGTGGGCTTGGTGCCACCTCACCGGGTCCGCAAGCAAGATCTTGGGCCATGCCACATCCCGTGGGGTCCATGAGTGGTGCTCAGCCACAGACATGTGGTCCATAAGTGGTGCGTGGATGCAGGCAGCTGGTTGTGGGGATTCGGGCACACAATGGCGGACTCCCGCACGCTCCCCTCAGTGCCCAGAGAGCACGATCCATGGGTCGGGGAAGGAAGACAGAGAAGACAGGTGAGTGAGGGGTAAGGGCGCAAGGGTACACATCAACACAGGTAATGCAGAACAAGGTGCGCACGGAGAGCGAAGTGAGAAAGCTCGTCCCTACCGTACGTCACCCCCCCCCCCCCCTGTTACCTACTCCACCCTTGCCCTTACCCATATTTACAACAATTTACACATTACAAATCCGTCACTACGTCTCGTCCTCCCCATATTTCTCCTCTACCAAATTCGTCACAATCCCATTAATCCAAAATTTGCCATCACCAATTCATCATCAATCCTCATAAGGAGGGAGAGATGGAACATCAGCACAATGTCACACCCACGTCATGATGCGTCTCACAATCTAAACATTTGCACAAAAATAATAAAAACCATGGCATGGTGTGGAGTTCTGTCACCTCAGGTGAGTGGATGTAGATGGTGCGAGGAGATTCTCAATCCTAACTACCTTCTAAATGACTTTAACACACTTTACACTACCCGGGGTGTTTCCCTGCCAATCTATTGGCCATCTTACTCGATGCGGTTTTAAGAACCAAATTCCCATTGACCAAACTGTGGTGCTTCATCAATTTGGGGTCTCACTCCCCCGATTCAACTCCCTGTGGCTTTGCACAATTTCAGGACTGGGTCGTGTGGCTCTCCCAGCAGGTCTACCCACCTGCACACCTCCACCACTGCAGTTGCCTCCGAGCTTACCTGCTCCTTACCCTAACCTATCTAACTGGGGAAGGTCCTCTGGCGCTCTCCCCACTCGGTGCCCTCTCTGGCACTGGGCTACCCGGGTCCGTCCTCCGGATCCTCGGGCCCCATCCACAACTCTACCAGCTCCCTGAGCCCACCTGCGGCCTCACCTGGCCGACATCCTAACAGTGGCGGAGTGCCCATTTAACTACACACACTAACAGGCCACACGCCCAGCCATTTCCACGTCACTAATGCACCCATCCAAACACCATTCTTCCACCACGCACCACAGATGCCAATATCCAACCACAATTTACCTACTCCCTCTACCTAACTCTTAAACTACCCTCCCCGGGTATTCGTGATAGGGGTCCATCCTCCCCATTCACACCTTCACACCATCCACTCCGCTCCACAGTTTCCGCCATACTCACTCCACACCATCCATTCCATACTCCATGTATTCCATGCCATTCATGTATTGCACCCACCTGTTCATTGGCACACCTGTGCAATCACACCTGGTGCCACCTGCACCCTCCTTTCTCCCAGGCTTCTTCAATCATTCAATACAATGCACAACCACAATTGTTCCTCATGCACTGCTCCATACACTTCCACGCTCAATACAATCCACAATCACCATTACTCACTTATACACTGCTCCATACACTTTCGATTCTCAAACACACGGCATCATCTAAGCTGACTACTCCCTTCTGAAACTTGCGCTTCCCAGTCGCCACTTATACTATTGCGCTCCCTCGTTATAATCCAAACTAATCTACCTACGTCCCTACTACAGGTGTAATGTCGCTACTTACCTCTACCGTTACCTATGGTCATCTCTAGGTCCCTATACATGATCCAAACCCTCCCTCGGCGAGCTTACACTGCCATAAACCCCATAGCTAGCGCTCATGTGCCCCGTCTGTGAGGGATGGTGGATTTGCCATCCCACCACATCGGGCATCTCCTACTATTAATTTTGCCCATCCAATTTCCTGCAAATCAAAATTTGCCAATCACTGCCAATCATTCTACCAATCATTTGCCAATCATCAAATTTTGCCAATCACTTCTGCCAATCCTATTCACTATTCTAAATTTCGGATCAAAACACTTATCATCACAGTCCGCTATATCTGAGCCTCGGTGCGTCATTACATTATTAAAACTCGGCTTCGCAAAGCCGAGCAATGAATTCGGGTGGTTTGGTCGCCTGCAGGTTGAATCCATCCGGCATTCGGTTCAGGGGAGGCGGTTTGGTCGGGCCGAGATTCCACGCACCATCTCGGCGCGGATCCTTGCGGTCTCCGGCCCGATGGCTCAATCTCGCCCGGCCGGAACGCCGCCCCCATGAGGGGGCGCCGTCCCGACCCTTCTTACCTGCCCTTGAACCGGACCGGTCGCCTTGCCCGGAAAGGCCCGGACTCGACCGTGCGGGGCGGGGCCAGGCCCGAATCGGCAACGACGCTTCGAAGAGAAGCGACGCAGCACCGATGCGCGCCGAGCCTCGCATCCAACAAAGCGCACCGCACCCCGAGTGCTTGCCTCGGCTATCCGTCGCCCTAAACGCTGCTCCGGTCCACGTCGATGCCTTACTCGCATGCTCACACGCACACGCGACCCTTTTCACACTCACCAATCCCGGCGTTCCAACGCCGCCCGTACATTCCACACACTCCGTCCATTCCACCACCGTACTCCCTGTTACACACCACACCTCTCGCGCACCCTCTTGCGCACACTCGTCGTTCGCACACTTCGTTCCACACCTCTCCTCCGTTACGCCCTCCGTAACACCCACCATGGGCGTGCACTCTCGCATCCACCCACTCACGCGCTTCAATGGGCTCTCCCGCACCCGCGCCACAACCAACTCAGGTGTGCTTCCTCGCACACTCATCCCAAGCGTGCATCCTCGCACCCGCTCCTCCACCAACTCACTTTCCGGGTCACTCTCACCCTCACGCGTACACTCCGTATCGCTCTCACTCTCTGTGTCACACTCCGTACACTCCGACGTGCATTCCCGCTCGCACTCGGTTTCACTCCCACACTTTATAACACACTCACTCGCCGACGCACACTTTTTCCTCACACGCGTGCCATTCGCTTTAACACAGCACACAAAGGACCTTCCACGAACGCCCGGGTGCTTTCGCGATCCCAAGCGCACGAAAAATCCTTTTGTGCCAAACATCTTCCTGCAAAACCTCTTAGCACCATATGCAGCGCGACTCACCTTTGGGATCCTCTTCTCCACGCGCACCTGCAAATCTTTATAAGGATTAGCAAGTACGGCATCAGGATGTGAGCTTATACTTTGTGCACAATCCATTTCTCCCTTCAATTCCCGGGCTACCTCCGTCGTCTTTTCAATTTCAACTATACCCATTATTTCTTTGTTCACCTCGACGACCGTTGGCTTTAATAAAATTCCCTCTACCTCAGCGGTCGCCAGCTTTTCCATACCCCGGGTCGCGATGTCTATACCCGTCATTTTACCCGCGCTTTCCTCCGCCTTGCTCAACCAGCGCTTCTCGACCTGCTTTACCTCGTCGTGCACCCTTGGGACCTGCTCGCCCAACCTGCGGTCAATGTCCCTCTCCGCTTTCCTCACCTCGTATGCGGCTCTGTCCCTCGCCAGTCCCTCAGTTATTTCTTTGGCTAGGGCAGTTATGTCCCCCATTTGGTTTCCCCATCGTTCACCCATCTTGACCATAAAGGCCTCCATTTTCAGCATAAAAAGGTTCAAATCCACCGGTGCTGCGGGCGTGGCTGCCGCAGCCACGTGCGAACCGCCATTTTGTGCGCCTGAAACCTCGTGCGCGAGGGCGCCATCTTGTGCATCTGATACCCTCGCAACTACATCCTCATTGTTCTCCTCCCCTCTCTCCCCCATATACATTTCCCTGGGGTCCTGGGTCGCTTCTACCCCTTCTATCTCCCCCACCGGCACCCGATCGCCTTGATTATCCATGGCACGATTTAAATTTAGGATGTTAAAATAAAATTTCGACCACTCGTAATTTTGAGTGCGCTAAGCGCATTTCGGGTCCGAATCCCACTCCTGACACCAATTGTTGCGGATCTCACCGTCGGCCCCTTTTCATCTTACCAAGGGGGGATTAATCTCCTTGCCTGCGACTGACCGACGTGAGTCCTGAAGCTGCCCAGCTCCCTCCACGAGGCAGGTGAGCAACCTCGTTCGAGACCGCGGACAAGATGTTATTTTGCCGAGCAGATTAGCAGCCTGTGGCTCGAACCATTAGCAAAAACTAGACCCGATTCTTATTCGTTGGCCAAATCGTGCCACAGGTATTCAATGATGGAAAAGACAAGGATGATCAGACGAGGAAGAAGAAGAAGGCAAAAATAGGAAATAACAGGATTTATTACTATTTACACAAACCAAAATCAAGAAGAGCAGAAATAAAAGTAATATACAGGAAAATGGAAGGATCCGAAGTAGCCCAGGAGCATTAGCCAAAAATGAAGGGGAAGCCTAGAAGAAATTAGTAGAAAGCTGATGTTTTGCACAGAGCTCCAGAATGTCATGTGGATACCCACAGTACAAAGTCCCACGAGTCCCACCTTGTGGCATTTTCAAAATTCAAGATGTCCACCGGTTAGACGGAAAATGCATAAATTGCGATAACTTCAGCCGAGAACCTCATAAAAGTACACTTTTTATGTCTAAATATTGAAAATGATATCTTGTGGATGCAAGGCGGGGTGTGGAAAACGATGCACTTGCTACAAGTCTGGTCTGGAGTGTACCCTCTTGTGTACTGTTTGTAATGGCCATAATTGCAAAAACTCTCGGGACATTGATTTAGAGGGTGATAACAGTGTTTAAGTCAGGAATAAGAAAAGTGACATTCAGTTAACACGGTACTGTCCAAAACACTAGAACATGTTGGGATGACTGGGATCAAAGAGTTGGTCTGCTTTTGTGTCGTATTGTAATTAAATGTCAAATCCCCATGTGTTGTTTACCTCTTGCAGGCCTTGTGGTCACAATGTGAAACATTTTGCATTAAATAAAATAATAGCAAATTAAACTTATCATGATTTTGATGTTTTTTTGCATTACAGCAGTGGCAATTTTGTCAGCCATCTTGGATTATATCGACATATCATTATCTGAGGTCACTGAAATATATTCTATTAAAATCCTAGTGTGCTAAAACATATATTTAGCCACGAAAAGTACACTTTTATGAGGTTCTAGGCAGAAGTTATCCATATTTATGTATTTTCCATCCAACCGGCGGCCATCTTGAATTTTGAAAATGCCACAAGGTGGGACTCGTGGGACTTTATATTGTGGGCATCCACATGGTATTCTGAAGCTCTGTGCAAAAAATCAGCTTTCTACTAATTTCTTCTAGGTCCTAACCTAATGCTCCTGGGCTAAAGGACACAGAGCAATTTCTAGCTTATACAAGCTTAACTTATTCCCAGGGACAACACGGACAAACAGACGACAGTCAGACTTACACGGGGATGATGACAGGAATGGTAGGAGGTGGATGGCTGGACGGATGAGGAGGTAGGACCACAGGGCTGGAAGGTTCAGCTGGACGCAGGAGAACGGCCGGGCCGGGAGTGAGCAGCCGCCGACTCTCCACACTTTCGTTCGCACGGCGGCGTTGCTTCGCGGCCGAGGGTCGAACCGCCGTTAAAGCTCAACTCCACCCAGCTGCGGTGGACTCAGCTGCTGTTGGTTCAGCTGCGGTGGATTCCTTACTCATCTGCTGTGGGGGCTTCCTCGGTTATCTGCTCCAACTGGACTCACAGCTCCTCCTTAACTGGACTGGACTCAACTGGGCTCCAGTAGACTCTTACGCATCTCTCTCGAAAAGGCTTGCGCGGGCGCTTTTATAAAGCGCTCTTCGATCAATCCGCGCCACGCCCGTGATGGTATCTCACCAGCCCTGATTAGCTGGTGGGGGCTCGCTGGCTCCACCTTCTGATGACGAGGGGCGGGCAACGCCCTTGTTCATGGGCTTGACCGCGTGCGTAATGGAGTTTGGGGCGATGGTGATGCCAATAACCCCACCCAAAGGGCAGCGAACGCTGCCGGCAATTGCGTTTTATGGGTGGCAATTGAAAGGGGATTCTATCTTATCTGATTCGGTGCAATGCAGTGTCAATTAATGGGAAACAGAGCCTTAAGCTAATACACATAATAAGGAAATAACTATTTCGAAGGGTATATGATTTTCTACGTGCATGCGATGGATTAACTAAGGGGACGACCTTTGACCTTTACACAAATTGATGGAGGTATTTACAAGAATCATTACAATTGACAGAGGGTGATATTTACAACAATGAATTACACACAGTGCACGGATTCTCAAATCTGCAACAGTATGTTACAGCTTTATCATTTTACAGTGAATTTGCCCTGACTGCACTCAGCTCTTTAGCTCCCATCCTGGCATTAGCCTGGCTGCGGATTATATTTTGGGTACTGTCTGTCCATCTATCTGGAGCCTCTTTGTCGAAAATGACTGCGTGGATTTATTAAAAATTTGGCATGAGGCGCATCAAATAATTTTGGGATTGGAGCCAATTTGGATGTTGTGGAATAAAAAAAAAATTATGGCAGAAAATAGTACAGGATTGATTTTTTTTTGTTAACAACTCAGGTCCACATTCAGATCCAGTCTATCAGTGGAATACAAAACATAAACTGTTCAGCCTGACAGATATACGCTCTTGCGAGTGTCGTTCTAGTTAATTTATGTGCCTATTACCTTTCCACAACACCAATTTATTTGGTTAGTTATTTCGTTAATCAATGGTAAAATATATACATCCGATTTTAAGATGCAGTTGAGGTCTGTGTCATTGATGATGACGTCAATTCTTGTTTTTTTTATACTGTCTTCCAGTGATAATTATTTTCCCTTGTGTTTTCCAAAATATTAAGTGTTATGAGAGGAAAGCATCTGACATTCACTAATGCATGCAGCTCCTAAAATTCTGATTATATTGGGGGTGTTGTTGGAGGATTCGTACATTCTGAGAATTGAATGCATTCAATTGACATGCACTCATAGTATTTATATGGCGCACTAGCAAAGGGTGAAATGGCAGGCAGTAGGGTGAATGTGATTATTTACTGATATGCATCAGGTTTGTGATGCTGATATGTTTCTGTCCCTGTTGTGCCTTGTAGTCAGGATGGAAGTTTAAAATAATGTTGTGTAAAGATCAATGTTGAGGTGGACGTAGCCTTTCCACGATGAAATTGTTGATGTCTGATCATTGTGACGACTTTGAATCTGTGATTGCATACATTTTTACCATGCTGGAGGTGTGCTGCTGGGAGAACGATATTTTTGGAAAATGTGTGATATTGGGGATCGCAATCACAATTGATGCCATGAATTCCTGTTGCATGTGAAAAAAATGACACAGTTGTTCATGGAAGGCATAGGCTTTTCCAAGTTAAGGCCACCCTTTGTCGTGTTTGTAAATGGGCTTTATTAGTAGGAAGACTCCATGATTCCTCCAGCACTGTTTACAATGTTGCTGCCGTGCACACTGGTAGTGGTTTTATTCAAGTTGTCCCACTCACAGTGGAATACAAGGTTGCCCTCTCCTGTCACAATTTGTGGTGTACGATAAGTTGAGACTTCATCCAGGACCTTGGCGAGAGCAGTTTCCAACTCCAAGGCGAAATCGTAGCTCTCAGAGTGTCCAAGCCTGTGTAGTATTGTGGTGAGCTGTTTGCTTCGGAACAGGTGCCTTACAGTCACACAGAGGAGAATGTGCTTTGGTAACTTCCATTTTCCATCTGACACTGCACGGCACAGATCTTGTCCAATGGAGAAGACCAGACGCTTCACCTTTTCTGTCTCGATGCCCTCCTTGCCAGTCATTAGCACGCTGAGAAAGCGGACAAGGTCTGGAGGTAGGATGTCTTCAGGATTGAGCTCCATGTCTTCAGCTGTTGGTGGCCATGGTTGGTCTTTACACTCTCTGAAAGCCTGTAGAATACCCTGGCGAAGTTGGAGGGCAACATTTTGGTTCTTGTTTGTGCTTCCGAGTGTGAATGCTCGTGCGAGAGCATTGGAAACTGTTATGTTTGAGCTGTGCACAAGCCAGAAAGAAATGACATCACATTTGTCATGATCAACCTTCGTGAAGTGGATATGCTCCTTGATTGGGTCATTCTGTAGGCGTTTCAGTAGTTTCTCTGACCGATAATTTGAGTTCTCATATCCATTCAGTTTCAGTTCCTCGACATAGAGCAAGCGCAAGGAAGAAAGCTGTAGAACTTTATTCTGCTGGATGACCTGGGTTTGAATGTGTTCCAGTACTGAGTTGAATGCCTTTTCATGGGCGGCTGACATGCAAGCCTGCTCCTTTGGTGCTTCGGCTCTGTGAATCGCACGCTCATAGTTGTAGAATGCTGTGCGGAAAGCTTTAAAACATGACGGATGGTGTTTGGCCTCACATGCAAAGAGGTCTTTGTTTTTCACCTTTCGATGGAGTCGATAGAGACCCATTTTCTCAGCCCGTGTTTCGATTTGCTCCCATGCATTTTCTTTGTTTTTAAAGGATGGGAAGGTTGTAGGCCTCTCAGTATTGCGATGAGCATCTTTGGTCTCAACTTTCTCACAAAATATACACTCTGGCGGGAAGATGGGTTCAGCAGAACCTCCTGGTTTACGAGGAGAGTGATGCCATGATGAGGTTGATGGCCCTGGTTCTGTATCATCTCCCAGACGATGAAAGTGGCGGACAAAGTGCTTATAACACTTGCTGTGATATCCTACTCTTTCTAGGTCATCAGGAAGAGTTGCCGGGATCTGATCACATACTGATTGCATACGACATGGGGAGTCATGCGGTTGGTTGAGACGTCTATCCCGGATCTTTTGAAGCAGTTGCAGTTTTTCTGAAGCAGATCCTTTAATTTTACGGAGGGGCGTGAAATCCCCATGATCAGACATGGATGGTACATGAAGGATGCATGTAGGAGGAGAGCTTTGGGCTGCAGGTTCTACACTCCGTTTTCTTTTGGGCATGCTTGCTGTCGATGTCTACCATCACTGTTAAATGACAAATAAGAAATCACGAATGATGTTAAAAGTGCCTGTGAAAGGAGGCTCTGAGTTTTCAGTGAGGTAACAGAGGTTCTGAGTCATGTTCTACACTAGGGTACTTTTTAGCTGACTAAACCATGTTTAGTGGCATCAAAAGTGCTAATAGCTAAAACATCTAAATTCTTCCACACTAACGTTAGCTATCTAGGCCAATGAAACATTGTGCTAAGTTACTGTAGCTAGCTCAGCTGTCGTGCCTCTTTCTGGTTCAATTCATATACAGAAGTCAACAGATATGTCTCATGTTTGGCATTAACAAAAGTTTAAGTTACACCGACATTAGGAACATACTGTACATAGATGAGGCTAGCTTTAACGTTAGCTAACATGGTGCTAGCTGGCTCAGCTGTTATTCTGCCTGTTTATGATTTCATGCAGAAACTGAAGTCAAGAGTGTGAGTAACATTATAGTTAGCATCTTACCTGGCTAGATTGGAGGATGAATACCAAGAACAACACACAGATGGAATGGAAGACTGAACTTTCAACTGAGGTATTCAATAACATCAACGTTACCAATTGATACGAGCGCGCGACATTACCAATTGATACGAGCGCGCGAGCGCGCATGTTACATGGATGGAAATGTAAAATGGCAGCTATAGCAGCACTAATTTGGATCTCTAGTCTGTCATTTCTGCACTGTGATTGGATAACATAAAAAAATATGTTTGGGAGTTAACAGCAGGAGTTGGTAGATTTTACGTGGGCTGGGTGAGAAACCTTTAAATAAGCAAGTGAAAATCTCTCGCAATACAAAGTCAATGGTGGGAAGAAAAGTTGAGTGGTACCAATGTTACTGCCAATGTCCCGCCCCTATGCAAGACTCAGGAGCATCTTGTTGACATTTAACCTTGAAAATACCTGGGTTTAGACCCCTTATGTACCATGTTAAGTTATCTGCAGTATTAACGTATCCTTATCATTTGTAAAACTGATTATTTTGTAATTACAGCATTAATATGCATACTAGTATACCATAGACACATGTAATCATGTTATGAATAGTTCTATCATGATCTATGCCCTTCAAAACATGGGTCTAGACACCTTCATTTTTCAATTATCTGCAATATTGGCTGAGATATGTCAAAAATCGTTTTTTTGATAATGGCAGCAGTAATTTGCATAAAAATGGTATGTGGGACATTCTTTCAGCTTGGGGCCATAGCTAGTCATTTTCTACACATTTTTTCCAATCTAGAAACACTGATTAGAAGTATATCTCCGGGGGGTGCAGGGGGACCTAGTCTTCCTACTAGACTATATATATTGTTAAGTTTGTGGGGGTAGGTGATGGCATACCATAGTGGAGCTACATAGGATTGTGTAGTATTAGCATGGACCGCGTGTGAGTAGGAAGCCAATCTAGATGTATGTAAGTAGAAAAGCTGTGAGCTTTTGTTTATTATGTTTTCTTCGCATGGGGATGGGGGGTTAGGGGGGTGTGGAGGGGTTGGGGGGGGGGGGGTTGGAGACATGCTAATTACCTCAAGGGGTTTAAGATTAATCACTCCAGTATGTGATTGCCCCCTGTGACCTTTCCCTGAGTATTTAAAATTACAAAAACACCAGCAATTGTCCACGGCATGCCGACAGAGCCCAAACATTCCCGATTGGGCTGGGCCTCGCCCCACCACCGCCGACAGTACCTGGACATTACGATGGGCAAATAAACCCTGCCTCTGAAAGATCGTAAGACAATTAACCCCGCCCCATCAACAAACTAAGGAAAAAGACCCCGCCCAGTAGAGGCGGAGAATCGGTAGGTGGTCAAAAGGACCATGAGGTCCTACCCCCGAAGTGCATGATTGGTCGGTGTGATGTCATCGAGAGACTTCGAGAATGGAGGAGGAAGAATCTCTCTCTCTCTCGTGCTGGCTTCTTGGGGGGGGGGGGGGGGCGGATGCTTTTGTCTCTGGCTCACGGCTGCAGTTGGCATTTGTGCACTTTTGGAGGGGAGCTTTCGGAGCTTTGGAACATTTGAATAGTCGAAGGAGGGGGAGTCGTTTGACTGTGGTACTTTTCGGCGGAAGATAGAGCCGCGTCTCACTTGGTGGTGGAGGCGAGGAGGGGCCGGCTGCCTGCTTGCTCACGCCTGGGCGTTTTCGGCGCCATTTGTTGGAGCTTTTCCCACGCGGGTTTCTGCTGCAACCATCAAGCTCCCAGCGTATTTTGAGATGCAAGCCGAGTGCCGTCCGATATAAAAAGAACATAATTTTATTTTTTTGGTTTTATCATTCCCCTTATGTGTTTTTGTGTCAGCATGGAGGGTCCGTCAAAGTAGCAAATATTTGATTTTACCTCAACATTCATTTTATTCTGAGCATTAATTTCATTCAATCCATTATTGTACATTTCATTTGTTGTGTCATGTTTCTGTGTTCGTGGGTTTCGGATGTGAGCTCTATGCGGGTAAGCACCCTGGTTCCTTCGCCCACGGCCTGCCCTCCAATCTCGGGAATTCGCCTTGGAGTAAAGACCGACTGGCTATCCGTCCAAGGCTGGTTTTCATCGACCGTGGACTTGACAATGTTGTCATGGCAAATGATAGTCTACTTGGGAACTGGAGGTGACGTAGATTAAATCGTTTTTATCTTATTGGACTACTGGACTCCTCCTCCATTGAAGTTCCTTCAAAGGAAACCTTAAAAGGAAACTCATTATTATAATATAATTTTGTTTTGTTTTGTTTCTTCACCAGAATATTTGTCAAAGGTCAGGGCTCAGGCAGTCGTTACAAGTAATTTGTTTGTATGTGCAAAACAGATGTGTCTTCTTATTCTGTCGGCAACATAAGGCTGTTGGGTTGCATCATTGGCCGAGGGGGTGTGGCAATGTTGCTGATACAATGCCCTTTGTAGGTTAGGGCAGGAATTTGGAACTTGGACAGGGTGCCGGTGATAGCTCGCCTATGTCAGGGAATTTGTAGTGGGGGACTCACAGGACTCCAATGACCGGACACAGGTTACAAAAGGTCTAGTTTATTAACTGTATTCACTTCATCCAATTACCAAAATGATACCGCATAATATAATGGATCAGGTTAACTCTTTTCGCTGGTCCTTCTCATTCATCCGACACTCCCGTTCGGTCAGCGCTTCACGTAGCAAGTCCTCTCGACTCCACGTTTGCTCTCGTTTATATCCACAAACTGGACTTAATCCTCTGTCCGCTGAAACGTTAATCCTTCTTCCGCTGATGCCCCGAGGTCATGTTTTGCACCAAGTCCTGGCATCAACTCGCTCCCCTCCTGCTGTGATTTCCATTTACACAGTAGGAGGGTGCTTTAGCCTGGGGCCTTGACCAGGTGTTTCAAGGGATTATCATGTTCATGCACATTTTGACACTCATTTACAAACTCGTTTTTAACAGAGTTTGCATGTAAAATGTATCTGCTTTGTTACCAGGTTAATTAATAAGTTACCAGTGCCAATTAATAAGTTACACTGAGTTACATTTCCACAATTCCCTCATTTTTTTGTTTTTGTTTATATTAACCATTAATCTAAACATCAATATAAGTAAACAGTCAATCACTACAAGTAAACATCATTACAAGTATAAGTAAATAATCATAACTTTGGTAATCAAATTCCCTTAGGCATACACCGTCATCCTGCAAGAATCACAAAACATTTCGTTGGTCATTGACTCCTTCCATATCGTTCAATCTATTGCATTTGCATCACAAATATATTTTCAAAACAACACTTCACCATCACCAAGATACAACAATTTCACTTCATTTTCAAGTTTTGTAAAGCATCTGCACCATCTGGAAAAAAACGTTTGCCTCCACACAAATGTTGACTTTGTTTGAAAGGAAGGGCTGATCACTTGTGTTTGAATCCAGGTATGAAACATTTTCTCCTAATGTCTTCATAGCTCCTGCACTACTTCGTGTAGGATTTCGCTGTTGTGGTAACACTGCGGAGTCATAGACTGACCCTTCTCTCCATGTAGCATTCTTGCCACTTTTTTGCTGTGAACCATAATGATTCCTTGAACAAGGCCTTCACCCAGTTGTAGTCGACTTGCCTCCTCCCTCATTGTGAGTGGGCAGCAAGTATTGGTGTGACGTTGATTGGCCAGCAAGATGTGGAACAGGGATGCCGGATGCATCCACACTGATGTTGGGACCATGGTGTTCAGGTCATTCATGGTCCTTACCAGGAGCAACCAGCAGAATCGTGCACAGCTGTTGTGACAAGGGCACAGCCGTTTTTGCAGCTCCATGCTGGTTCCCCGGACGTTGGTGAAGTAATAACATATGTCCCCGCATTTCACAGAGGTTGCAGGTAAAATGTCGTTGTCCTGCAACTTCTGATGTGGTGAATGTTCGAAGTCTTCGAACAAGAGTAAGTGATCGCCTTTCTTTCATATGTTGCAGTGTGATCCAGGCAAATGGTCCCATAAATTTCCTTGGTGAAGGTAAGCATTCATCTCCAAGTTACACGGGAGAATGTCTTCATCATTCTTTGAGAAAGAGGGTGTATGCCACGATTAACTTCATTTTTTAGCCACAAATTATCTTTCTTTCTTCTTCCCAATTCCGTTAGCAATCCCTCCAAAATGTGATCTCGTCTTATCCTTATGCTCAGTCATATCTGAATCTGCTTTCCGCACACACTGAATCAGATAGGGTACATCTTACCATGAAATCAGCATAATCATGTATATCTTCCGACAGTTTCACATTCAACAATTTGTTGTTTTTCCTTAACACAAAAAGTTATATTCATTTATATGCGTCACACAAATAATATTCAATCAGGTATGTATTTTATTACTAAACTAAGAATAGCATTGTATATGATTACAATCACAAACGGGAATACCTAATTCCCAACAACAATTTTCCCAAACCAACAAATTAAGCATAATGTATTATTACCATAATTCCTCTCCACTTTTTCTTTTCCCTCTTTTTTTTCCTAACAGTGTGTCACTCGTGGTGATATGAGTTCATTGATATTGTAATTGACACAACTCATAACATTGTCGTTATGCCATTATCTTAATTCTACTGTATTCATTTGCAACATCACTTGATTTAGTCTTTTAATCTCAGTATTTATGTCGCCATAAAAGTCTTCCTTTTCTGGTTCCACATTTCTTTCCTCATTTGTCACTTCATGCGTTATCATCGTGTTGTTGGTTACCTTATTCAAACACACCGTCACTAAGGCTTTCAAGCAAGCCACCACTAAAACAATTGCCAATATAACTACTAAACCAACAAACAAGTCTGCTACTCCTTGTATATATTCATACCTATGACATAGTTATATGTCGATGACATTTAACATTATATACCAAACTAACAAGCTTCCTAAAAGGTAAATAAAGAAAATCCCTTAATATGTAACATAATCAGATTATTTGTCTTACCCTGATCCCCCTATCTCCCGGGGTTGAACTCAATCCCCTGATCATGAGTGTAGTTGTGATACATTTTTTTTTTTTTCATTCATGCTGTATTAATATCAGCAGGTAATTGTATGTCATGTAGGCAAATAAATGTCACTATTCCAAGTAGGAATATCGCATGTTGAAAATGTAATGTTTATCAATGCAAGGGGTGTTAAAATGTAATTCAAATGACTGTAAATCACGACTATCATTTTTCTACCACTGAATGTTCTGCTGGGCTGCTAGGTGCAGCCTCATTTTCTGTGGGATCGTCCACCTTAGCCCCATGTGCTTGCTTGCAATGAGAGGCATGAATCCAACTTTCTATTTTGGGTCCATATTTGTTTCTATTCTTATCAATCTCCTATGGTTTATCAATTCGTTCCAAGATACCGCAACCAAAGGTTTTAACCAAAGCTCTACCAAACTATTTCCAATTTGAACAAAAATGCCAGTGAAACAATGATTCGAAGGATTAACTTCAAGGGGTCAATAAATTTATTCTATAGCCAGATCTAATTTTCCCTTCCAATAGTTTGCCTTGCCACATGTCATATTATAACACCTTAATAAACCTTCGAAAAAATGTTTCCCATCTCAACAAATTTCCTTTTTTACAAATAGCCATGTGTAACTTACGTATTTAACTACAATTTCCTCTCAATTTGTTTGGCCTAACTGGCCGCAAAAGTGGCTGCCAGCATGCAGTACCGTTTTTTATCTACCAAGGAAGTGTTCCACACAAGACCTCTACCAAAATGTTGTTTGTAAAAACAAATCTGGGATTTCTGATTACATGGATGCACACTCTCAGGACATTTTCAGGCTGCTGTTAACAATCCACTACGATGACTTAATTCCTTTACCCACAATCAAATAATTAGTACAAATTGAGGATATTATCCTTATCACATTCTTTTATAGATTCATTATGTTGGATCTAATTTTTTCCAATAATTTTCCACTGCTGTAAGGCGGAACAATAGCTCTCATAAGTCTTAGTAATATCGTACTTAATTTGCCCAGCAGAGAATAATTTATTTACTATCCTTTCTCATCTGTTAACCAGTGACTTTGTTTAAACTCCAGAACTGAAAACCCACAATAGTTCAAACCAGCAAAATTTTCTTTACTCTTTTCCCATATCATCTATGCCTAAAACACATCCATACATACAGCACAATTTATATGCTGATAAAATTCAAGTTTATATATATAAAATCCATGAGCAGAGTATTCTGGGAAGTCAGTGTAAGACCTCTCCCAAATTTGGATGATTTTGTACTTCCTCATTTCCTTTTATGAAGCTCATATCCATAAATAGATGTTATTCTCATATACATTCTATCAAAAATGGAATCCCAAAATTACTCACAATTTTACTATTAATTAATGGCTGCTCATAACCCAGCACATCAAATTTTTATATTCCATTTCCCTTGACAAAAGAGATAATGTTCATAATCAAATTATATTTCTATTTTATTTTACGGATTCTCTGGATATTCAATCCCATCCACATATCCCAATCCCATCCACATAAAACTATCCATTTCCAGACAGGCACACTGTCGGTGTCAACAATCTTGTAAGATTGATACACAAAAACACACACACACATGCATTATGCATATTTGTTTGCGTTGGAACCATTATTTACAGATCAGATGGGTGTCAATTTTATTTCAATTTCATAAAATTTGTCAATCAAATTCAAAATGCTTATAGACAAATAAACCAAAAGTCCATTCTTAGAAAACCCTTATGATGTCACATTGAAATTACCCTTTCTGCCTTCACAATAATCTATCCAAATTTTGACTACACACCCATTTGCATGTCAGTCGACCATTGACCTATCAATCGTGCGGAACAATAGTCCGAAATTCCCACCTGATCATCATGTGACTCTTGTTACTTGGTTTGCCAAAAATTGCAACGCAATTGTTCCAAACTTTGTAAATTTAAAATTGCTGTGCCCAAAATAGAAGATCCAATTTTGGCATTTGATCAATTAATTATTAATTTGTTAACAAGCAAAAAGAAAAAATGAATCATTCTTGCTCTGAAAACTTTTCAGACACAAGAATCATCGACAGTTATTCATGTTTGTCCAGTAATCGAATCTGTTGAGGCCAATCATCATTTGGGATTTGCAGCAATGAAGGCCTAATCATTGTCTGAGGTATCGGTCAGCACTGGTACCCTTGATCTTGGTTTACCCTATTAACTTGTCTTCCTTTTGGTATACGGACATCCTCTTTTCCAATGTCCCATCCGTCCACATTTGAAACACCGGTTTCTGTCGTTGTCTGATCTGTGCACCTGTGCACTTGTATTGCTGGGCTGCATCTCTACATCCCTGAGTTGCCACTGCAATCTCTCGTTATCTCCTGAAACACGAAAAAATTCTCTGTACCGTCCTTTTTGGGGAGACAACTGGAAATCTGATGGGACAACTGTCACTTTCGTTCCTAATTTCGAGGGCAGTTGTGCATTTGTCTCCTCCACTGTATCCTGTATCCTTTTTATTTTAAGTTCTAGATCCGTTATCCGTTCTTGCTGTTCCCGTTGTCTGGATTCACCATCCCAAAGATGGAATGCAAGCCAGTCTACCGTTAGATTCTGTCTCTTCCTGGCTTTCAATCTTTGTTCCAATCTTTCCAATCGACTTCGCTCGAATGTACCATCTCTTGGAAACTCCTCATCATGTCCCTTTGTCCACAAATACCAATTCTCGACCTGCCTTATAGCTTCGGCACCATAACGGTCGTACATATGATGTGTACAAGTACCTTTTTGTGGAATTTCTGGTTGTCCTTGTGTATTCTTGCAGGCTCCATTTCCCATTCTGCCTTTTATCAAAGTAGCGTTGGATGTGTTGTAGCTTGTTCCAGGTTCCTCTAAAGCTTCACTCGTACCTCCAGGAAGGATCTCTCCACCTGTTCACACGGTGATTTCCAGAGAATCTCCCTCAGCTGTGGCTTTTGCACAATCCAATCTCACAGATCAGTATTTGCAGATGAGCCGGAGGGTCAGTATGAAATGGGTGAATCCTCAGGTGTCCGCTCTGTTTGACGGGGAAATCACACAATGGTAACCGCACATATATATCTGTATATAAACTCACCACCTTGCTCAATTTTCCCAGGTTGTCTCCACATTGATAATATCTCGCAAATATATCAAAGCTTCTTTCTTGAGACCGCATTTTCATCAATCAAACAATCAATATATTCAATTCAATTTATTCAGTTCAATTTATGCAATTAAATTCAATCAATTAGATTCAATCAATTAACAATTCAATCAATTATTCAATTTCAATTAATTCATCAATATTCATCAATAAATCAAATTAATCATTTTGGATGTCTCCTTGCATAAGCCCTTTCCCCAATGATGTCAGGACAGGTCCATCCATTGACTGAGATCGAATTTCATCGGTCGTCACCTCAGATTCGTACCTCATGTCAATTGATGAATCACCGTCCTGTCCTAGGGTCATATCTGACATATTTTCCCATTTTGCCTGGTCTCCACAAATTTTCTTTGCAACCACTAAAGGCAACTCATCCTTCATTCGTGAGACAGCCAAAATGGATGGCAGATATTAAAGTTCTTTGGGAAAAATATCTCATCATTTTCCTTTTAATAGTACCCAAAATCTCTTGGCAATTTAAATTTCGTAAAACTCCTGAAATAAGACTGTAAATTCCTTCAATCATGCTAAATTTTGAAGCTCCATCGCTTGTAACACCCAATTTATCCCATAGGGCTTGAAAGTTCTTTCCCAAGTTCATGCAATCATTCTGCATTTGAACCCTATGATATCATTCATAATAATCATCATGATTTTATAGTCATGGTCATATCATAATTAATCATCTATTTAAAACGAACATTTCCTTTATCACCACAGTTATGTGGTATAATCAACAATAGAATAAAACTGTACATAGCAACAGGCTACCTCATGGCCACTTAGTATACCTATTGACAATAAGTCATAACAGTATCGAATAATCATTGAACAATTCAAAAATCGCTTCCACTGCTCCAGCGCAGCATTCGTCATTTTGTCTGCTCATCCGCATGACCAAAACGAAATAAAAGGAGCTCAACCATTACACAGCGCTTTTAATGGCGCATGCCATAGAAACTCAACGCAATTTCGACTCGGCCAGAAAACGAGCAAATTTTGCAGGATGTTAACTGGAATTAGTCGTGAAAATATATCCAAAATACACAAAAATACACACCCACAAAAATAAACAACAAACCCAAACAAACCCAAGGTCGACCCTCTTACACAGTAAATTACATCATTTCAGCATCGTATTGATTGCTGAAATATTCCAGGGTTTATACATACCTTAAAAGAGGTATGCGTGGTGTTGCCCCCTCCCACGTTTATTCCAGGGTTTATACACACCTTAAAAGAGGTATGCGTGGTGTTGCCCCCTCCCACTTTTAATTCCTCATTAAATTCCTCATTAAATTCCTTATTAAATTACTTATTAAATTACTCATTAAATTACTCATTAAATTACTCATTAAATTACTCATTAAATTACTCATTAAATTACTCATTAAATTACTCATTAAATTACTCATTAAATTACTCATTAAATTACTCATTAAATTACTCATTAAATTACTCATTAAATTAACTTACATAGTTTCAGCATTGTATTGATTGCTGAAATATTCCAGGGTTTATACACACCTTAAAAGAGGTATGCGTGGTGTTGCCCCCTCCCACGTTTATTCCAGGGTTTATACACACCTTAAAAGAGGTATGCGTGGTGTTGCCCCCTCCCACTTTTAATTACTCATTACATCGTTTCCATTAAAAAACATCGCTTCTACTGCTCCAGCCGCAGCATTTGTCACTTTGTTTGCTCATCCGCATGACCAAACCGAAATAAAAGGAGCTCAACCATTACCCAGCGCTTTTAATGGCGCATGCCATAGAAACTCAACGCAATTTCGACTCGGCCAGCAAACGAGCAAATTGTGCAGGATGTTAACTGGAATTAGTCGTGAAAATATATCCAAAATACACAAGAAATACACACCCACACAAATAAACAACATTTATTCCGTTCAACAGAACAAACATTTCCTCTATCATGACATGCATGTCTTCAACATTATATGACCAAGAGAAAAAGTAAAATTAATTAAAAACTGCGGGCAGTGATGATCCGGGGACCATACCGCTCCATCCTGATTGGACGAGTGCGTGCTAGAGTCGTTAACAACGACAGTCCAGATCCGATTGTTCAAAATTTCAACTCAATCGATCGAAAAAATGAACGCAGGGATGCATTTTAAAGGTGCAGTGGCACTAACTGAGTTGCCACGAATATGGCCACGAAATTGCCAATATGGCCATCACAAAATATTTTCCTTAATCAATTGGCTCATAGCATAACCAATCTGCAAGTATTTCATCCGAAGATGTATCTCTGAGGAATTTTAATTAAATAAGTCATTTATAAATCAACGAGTTAATTTATTAAATGATTAATCAATAAATCAATATTTTCCTTGACAGCCACATCACTTGGTCAGTGTCATGTCCAAATATCAGCTTCCTTACTCAAAAGGTGCCTGAGTTAATGTAATGTAATTACTGTAATAAGATTACTGCAATTACTGTAATGATTACTGTAATTACTGTAATTACCGGAACTGTAATTACTGTAATTACCTCAGGTAATTACTGTAATGTAATTACTGTAATGTAATAAGAAATGTAATTAATTAAATAAGTACTTCATTAATCGTTAATAATGAAATAATTCCTGAATTCTCATTCGATTCACTTGACATTCGAATGTCCCCAAAACGTTGGAGCAAAACGTTGCAACAACGAAAGTGAAACGTCGTAGCGACGTTGTGGAAACGTCAGCAAAACACAACATTTGAATGTTCCCAAAACGTTGGAGCAAAACGTTGCAACAACGAAAGTGAAACGTTGTAGCGACGTTGTGGAAACGTTAGCAAAACACAACATTTGAATGTTCCCAAAACGTTGGAGCAAAACGTTGCAACAACGAAAGTGAAACGTTGTAGCGACGTTGTGGAAACGTTAGCACAACCCAACCTTTGAATGGTCCCAAACGTTTCGACAACAAATGGTCACAAGTCATTATCACATTGCAATGACCTCTAAACATTCCTAAACCAATATCCCATTAAAAAATCCCATTAAAATCCCATATTTTGTCACCCTTTGCATTGTTGAAAGCAATTAATTCCATAACTTAATATTACCTCAATTTATATATATACTAGGGCGTGCCCGCACGTACGTGCTCGCCCGTACGTGCTTGCAAAAAACATGCGTGCAAACAACAACAACAAAACTTTGAAACCACGTGGCAGTAACGACCACAGAACCCCCCCTTCTATTTACATGCAATGGTTTGGTCCATTCGCAAAGCCAAAGCGAACGACCACAGAACCCCCCTTCTATTTACATGCAATGGTTCGGTCCATCCGCAGAGCCAAAGCGAACGGCTTGCGAGTACGGTGACCATACCTTGGGACCCCCTTGTCCGATTAATTTCAAACCTTGACAAATTTTCCATTCCTTCCCTTCCTGATCTTTCGATGTAGGGCTGGGTTCTTTTTTTAGGATCATGTTGCATCGAGCATTATTTTCCAAAACAGTGTGAACATTAACCCACACCAAAACCTCTGACATCCCACCATTAACACCTATTGTAAGCGTGCCGAATCAGTAAGCATCACCCCTTCTATGAGCCTCGACCAGAGGGTGGTTGTCACCCACAAACACTCGTCGCGAGCTGTTCCATTGTCTGTTGATTCCCATTCTGCTGTTTTTTGTCTCATAATCAAGATAAATTTGGAACAGCCCTTAAACTAACACCAAGCAGATCAATTTTTATATTTAAATATAAAATCATTTCCTCATTAATTCATAATCATAAAATCATTTAATCCGTGTCACCCATTTATCTAGCAAATTTCGTCAAAAAAAACAGCACTGGTTCCGTGTCACCCATGCTATTTATCTAGCAAATTTCGTCAAAAAAAAAAAACAGCACTGGTTCCGTGGAAGCGTCCTGCAAAACGCTTTGCTTCTCGCAAAACGTCCGCCAACGGGAAGTAAAGGGAGGGAAAAAGAGCGGGAGGAAGAGACAGGGTGCCGGAATGGACATGAGGGACAATGAGGGACAGTGAGGGAGTGTTGGTATGCAATTTTTTTTTCCAATCGCCATCTTTCACAGTAATTCTGGACCGGCATGAGGTGGGATTGTCTGTCATGAATTTATTTGTTGATCGAACGAGTTTTAGTTATGGCGGGAAAACTGAAAAAAAATTCTCTATTTAAAACGGGTGTACACGATTGTACACGTGTACGGACCTTACCGAACCGGCAAACAAGTCGCTTCATGCACATCAGTGGTGCGTTTCTTCGTGGCGCGTGTCAGAAGAATTACACAGCGCAGGAAAAATACGTATTTACAGAAATCGTTAAAAAAAAACTCGGATAATCGCTAAAATCGTTGTGGCCGGTGTACCATATTGGAAATATATATATATATAAATATAATTCCGTTTCCCGGTTCCCTGTCGCTCGCCGAGCGCCGAGCAAGTCAAGTGCTTCGAACAAGTGCAAAAAAAAAAAAAAGTAGTACTTTATACGTGTGCGGGTGGGTAAACGAGTGTACCGGCCTTACACGTCCTGGAAGCAAGCGGTCGCAAGGTGCACACTTGCTCCGTTTGCTTCCAGGTCACAGCAAGGCCCTTTAATAACCAGCGCAAAAATACGTATTTACAGAAATCATTTAGAAAAAAAACGAATAAATTGCTACAGTCGTTTATCGAAATCCCATTCGTGATGGCTCACGCCACCTATATCGCGGCATCGGTGCGCAAAGAAGCCCCAGACCACCTGCTCCCCCATGTATGTACCCATAACTTCCAAGTTCGTAAATCATATTGGACCAAACAAGACACACTCACCTTTTAAAGAAGACTTGTTTGTGTGTACAATTGATGTCAGCGGTGCCTCCAAGATTGTCAGGGAATTTGTAGTGGGGGACTCACAGGACTCCAATGACCGGACACAGGTTACAAAAGGTCTAGTTTATTAACTGTATTCACTTCATCCAATTACCAAAATGATACCGCATAATATAATGGATCAGGTTAACTCTTTTCGCTGGTCCTTCTCGTTCATCCGACACTCCCGTTCGGTCAGCGCTTCACGTAGCAAGTCCTCTCGACTCCACGTTTGCTCTCGTTTATATCCACAAACTGGACTTAATCCTCTGTCCGCTGAAACGTTAATCCTTCTTCCGCTGATGCCCCGAGGTCATGTATTGCACCAAGTCCTGGCATCAACTCGCTCCCCTCCTGCTGTGATTTCCATTTACACAGTAGGAGGGTGCTTTAGCCTGGGGCCTTGACCAGGTGTTTCAAGGGATTATCATGTTCATGCACATTTTGACACTCATTTACAAACTCGTTTTTAACAGAGTTTGCATGTAAAATGTATCTGCTTTGTTACCAGGTTAATTAATAAGTTACCAGTGCCAATTAATAAGTTACACTGAGTTACATTTCCACACCTACTTTCAGCGAATGACACTGTGGCGGACACAAAAGCCCACTGGCGTGGTGACATCATTCTGCGCAACAAGTGGGCGGTGGCCACGCCCGAGGGGTAGGCGTGGCCTCATGATATACACCGGGCGCGCAGCCCGGAGCGCGCCAGTGTTACAGTGAGCTCCTGAAATAAAGACGCTTATAAGTTACCGCTTGTCCGCTTCCTCCTTGCTCGCAAGCAGCGCGCGTAACGCCGCGCTTTACTGGTGACCCCCTCGACGTTGGATCTGCCGGAGCGATCCTTCCACACGCGACGCCATTGCCATGGCCAACTTCATCAAACTTCCCGAATTTTGGGAGGCTCAGGCCGAAGTCTGGTTCGTCCAGGCCGAAGCGCAATTTCAGCTTCGGCGCCTCACCGGCGATGACACGCGCTATTGCCACGTCGTCGCCTCCCTCGGGCCCGGCACGGCCGCTCGAGTTGTGTCCGTCCTTCGCCACCCACCGGACGGCCACAAGTACGAGGCACTCAAGCGGCTACTCCTAGCCACGTTCGGCCTCACGGACGACGCACGGGCCGACCGCCTCCTGGATCTCCCCGAGCTCGGTGACACGCGCCCGTCGGTCCGAATGGACCATATGCTGTCACTGTTGGGCGACGAAGCCCCCGGTTCTCTATTCCGGGCGCTTTTCCGTCACCAACTTCCAGCGCAGGTTCGCCTCGCGTTGGCCGGGACCGGGCTAACGGAACCCCGAGCATTGGCAGCCGAGGCGGACAGGTACTTCGCCGCTTCGGACACGTGGGCGAGAGTCGGCGTGGCCGGCACGGCCCTCGAGGCTGATGCTGCTGATGCTGCTGATGCTGCTGTTGCTGCTGTTCCACAGCATCAGCTTATACAGCATACGCAGCATGCTGATACGCACCTCGTGACCGCCGCCACGCCCCGCCCACCGCCGCGGCGAAAACCGCCACCGCGGGGAAACCCGCCAACTCCACCGGCCTGGCGGAGCCAACCGCGCTCCTCCAGCTCCACCACCTGGTGCTGGTTCCACGCCAAGTTCGGCCACGAAGCTCGGCAGTGTCATCCGCCATGCTCCTTCAACAGGTCGGGAAACGCCCGGGCCGGCGCTCAATAGTGGCGATGAGCGCCGGCCGTTCGAGCAGCCTGCTGTTCATAACGGACACCTTCTCCGGGCGCCGTTACCTGTGCGACATGGGAGCGCAGGTGAGTGTTGTTCCCGCCGGCACGTCAGACAAGCACGCCGCGGGTGGGGGCCCCGCGCTGCTTGCCGCGAACGGGACGCCCATCCGTACGTACGGAAAACGCTGCCTCTCTCTGCGGTTCGGAGGGCAGGTTTTCCGATGGATGTTCGTCACCGCCGACGTGCCCATGGCACTGCTTGGCGCGGACTTCCTGTGCGCTAATGGGCTCCTGGTCGACGTCAAGCGCAGACGTCTTGTCCAGGCCGAGACGTTCAGCTCGCTCGCTTGTGCGTTGCCCAGCTCAATGAGCGGCTTGCCAAGCGGCTTGCCGAACGGTTCGGTTCCGGCCACGTTGGTCTGTACGCTTCCGGCAGCGGACGCATTCACCCGCCTCCTCGCCGGCTTCCCGGCCCTCACGCGGCCCACCTTCTCGGCGGGGGCCGTCAAGCACGGGGTGGCCCATCACATCCCCACCGTCGGGCCACCGGTCTACGCCCGGGCACGCCGCCTCGAGCCGACGAAGCTGGCGGTGGCAAAAGCGGGGTTCGCTACCCTGGAGCGACTCGGCATCGTTCGGCGCTCAGAGAGCGCTTGGGCGTCGCCGCTGCACATCGTGCCGAAGCCCGGCGGGGGATGGCGACCGTGCGGGGACTATCGCCGTCTCAATGACGCCACGACTCCCGACCGCTACCCCGACCCCCACATTCAGGACTTTACCGCCCGTTTGGCGGGCAGGTCCTTCTTCTCGAAGGTGGACCTCATACGCGGCTACCATCAGGTCCCCGTCAGGCCGGAGGACGTCTCGAAGACGGCGGTCATCACGCCATTCGGACTCTTCGAGTTCCTGCGCATGCCCTTCGGTCTGAAGAATGCGGCTCAGGCGTTCCAGCGACTGATGGACAGCGTCCTGCGCGACTTGGATTTTGTCTATGTCTACCTGGACGATATCCTCGTCGCCAGCGCGTCCCGCGAAGAGCACCTACGCCACCTCCGCACGCTCTTCGAACGCCTGGGCCAGCATGGCCTGATTGTGAACCCCGCAAAGTGCCGGTTCGGCGCCGCCATAATCGATTTTCTGGGGCACCGTGTCACCAGGCACGGAGCCGTCCCCCTGCCGGCCAAGGTGGAGGTGGTGAAGGGGTTTCCGCGCCCCCGCACGATCAGAGGGCTGCAGGAGTTCCTGGGCATGGTGAACTTTTACCATCGGTTCCTGCCCTGTATCGCCCAGCTCCTGCGCCCCCTGCACGAAGCTCTCCGAGGTAAGCCGGGCAAAGGCGACGTTACCTGGACCAAGCAGATGGACACGGCGTTCACGGGCGCGAAGCTCGCCTTGGCTAACGCCACCATGCTCGCGCACCCGGCGCCCGATGCACCGATCGCCCTCACCACCGATGCCTCGGACTACGCGGTGGGCGCGGTGCACGAGCAATGGGTGCGTGGAGCTTGGCAACCGCTGGCGTTCTTTAGCCGGCAGCTTCGCCCGCCCGAACGCCGTTACAGTACCTTCGACCGCGAGTTGCTCGGGCTTCACTTGGCGGTCAGGCACTTCCGCCATCTGCTCGAGGGCAGTGCGTTCACTGCCTTCGTCGACCACAAGCCGCTGATCTTCGCGATGGGCAAGGTCACCGAGCCGTGGTCGGCCCGGCAGCAGCGTCACCTCTCGGCTGTGTCCGAGTACACGACGGACATCCAGCACATCGCGGGGAAGGACAACCCGGTGGCGGATTGCCTTTCCCGGGCCGTCGCCCACGCAGTCCACCTCGGCATCGACTATGCCCGGATGGCAGCGGACCAGGCCGCAGACCCCGACGTCCAGGCCTTGCGGACCGCCGTCATGGGCCTCCGCGTCACCGAGGTGCCGTTCGACGGCGCGGGCGCGGCCCTCTTGTGCGACGTCTCCCTCGGGCGTCCTCGCCCCATCGTGCCCGCGGGCTGGCAGCGCCAGGTGTTTGACGCCATCCACGGCCTGTCCCACCCGGGCGCGAGGGCCTCCCAAAGGCTGATCGCTGACAAGTTCGTCTGGCATGGCCTCCGGAAGGCCGTCCGCGGCTGGGCCAGGACGTGCCTCGCGTGCTAGCGCGCCAAGGTGCACCGGCACACCCAGGCCCCGTTGGCCCCGTTCACGGTGCCGGAACGCCGGTTTGACCACGTCCACGTGGACCTGGTGGGACCTCTGCCCCCCTCGCGGGGTTTCACCTACGTCCTCACCATGGTGGACCGCACCACCCGGTGGCCGGAGGCCGTGCCCTTGGCGTCGACAACGGCGGCCGATGTCGCGCAGGCTTTCATCGCCACCTGGGTCGCCCGGTTCGGCGCCCCCTCAGACATCTCGTCCGACCGCGGCCCCCAGTTCACCTCGGAGCTCTGGGGGGCGGTCGCGCAGGGGCTCGGGGTCCGGCTGCACCGAACCACGGCCTACCACCCCCAGGCTAACGGCCTGTGTGAGCGATTTCACCGCTCATTGAAGGCCGCGCTCCGGGCCACCCTCCGCGACGGTGGCTGGGTCGACAGGCTCCCCTGGGTCCTGCTGGGCCTCCGGACGGCGCCCAAGGAGGACCTGCGCGCATCCGCGGCGGAGTTGGTCTTCGGGCAACCGCTGCGGGTGCCGGGCGAGTTCCTCCCCGACTCCACGGCACTCCACGGCGCTCCGCTCTGCAAGAGACCGCCCAGAGGTTCGCCCCGGTGCCAACGGCATGCCACGGGCACCCACCGACGCACGTCGCCCCGGAGCTTCGCACGGCGGAGTACGTCTTCGTCCGCCACGATGCCCACCGGACACCACTGTGGCCCCCGTACGACGGGCCTTTCCACGTGCTGGAGACCGGGGCGAAGCACTTCACCCTGGACATCGGCGGTACTCCTGACCGCGTTTCGGTAGACCGCCTCAAGCCGGCCCACCTCGACGTGGACCATCCACCGCCAGTGGCCTGACCCCCACGTCGGGGCCGCCCCCCTGCGGGCGGACCCCCGGCACCGCCCAGCCCCGCCGCCACGTCGCCCCCCGGTCCTGCACCCATCCCAGGGGCAGCCAGGGGCATCCCACCTGGCATCCCTGCACCCCGGACGCCGCCGATCGCCAGGGGGCGCTTCGGCCGGGTCATTCGTCTGCCCCGCAAACTGGCCCTCCAGGTGCGCGGGAATTCTGGGGGGGCGCGTGTGGCGGACACAAAAGCCCACTGGCGTGGTGACATCATTCCGCGCACCAAGTGGGTGGTGGCCACGCCCGAGGGGTAGGCGTGGCCTCATGATATACACCGGGCGCGCAGCCCGGAGCGCGCCAGTGTTACAGTGAGCTCCTGAAATAAAGACGCTTATAAGTTACCGCTTGTCCGCTTCCTCCTTGCTCGCAAGCAGCGCGCGTAACGCCGCGCTTTAACACCATGGAATCTTTAATGTCCACCAACTTGATCTATTGCTGGCAGACAGGATGTCCGTTTAACATCTATCCGATGGATGACACACACATTGATGAATCACCCTGCCTGAGTAACACCGGGATGGCAGTTTATAGCTGGGTCGCGATTCGAACCCAGGCTAGACAGCTTAGTGGTGAATGTGCGTACCTCCAGGCCATCCTGTCAGCCAAAAACCGATCCTGACATAGCAAGATGTTGCGGAATTGGATCACTCGATTATTTTTATTTATTGATTAATTTTTCAAGAAGAGTAAGAAAAAGATAGAAAAGAGAAAGTTGGATTCCCGATCATAAATAAGTCATAAATACATGTTCATGTATTAAGATAGTTGTGCAGCATTTATTTGATGGATTTACGTCAATGATGGATTTACGTCAGAACTTCAGTGTTCCATGTGACACGCGCATCATACGTCACATCACGGGACTCTGCATGAAGAAAGTGGCCGGATTTAATGTTGTTGTTTGAATTTGTTTAACAAGTTTTTATTGTGATGTCGACCTTCCCCATATGAAAAGAATTTGCAGAGCAGGTTTGGGTCAAGCTCGCATGCCCAGATTAAAGTCTCTGGCAAGATGGCGTCGTGCATGATATGTCAATCGTTTTAGTATCGCAGACAATTTTGAACACTGGAGGGAAATTCCTATGAAAACTAGAACAGCACTTTGTAGACTGTAGAGAGTATAACTCTGCCATGTTGAACAGTTTACATTTTGTATCCCGCCGATAGGCCGGATCTGGATTCCGACCTGAGCCAAAATCGAACTGGCTTTTTCTAGTCACATTCCCAAATCGTCTACCTAGTTTTGTTATAAATCTTCCACAATTTTTTTTTAATATCATGTTAAAGCGCGGCGTTACGCGCGCTGCTTGTGAGCAAGGAGGAAGCGGACAAGCGGTAACATATAAACGCCTTTATTCAAGACTACACTGTAACACTCCGGGCTGGGCGCCCGGTGTCTCTCATGAGGCCACGCCTACCCCTCGGACGTGGCCACCGCCCACTTGGTGCGTGGAATGATGTCACCACGCCAGTGGGCTTTTGTGTCCGCCACACGCGCCCCCCCAGAATTCCCGCGCACCTGGAGGGCCAGTTTGCGGGGCAGACGAATGACCCGGCCGAAGCGCCCCCTGGCGATCGGCGGCGTCCGGGGTGCAGGGATGCCAGGTGGGATGCCCCTGGCTGCTCCTGGGATGGGTGCAGGACCGGGGGGCGGCGTGGCGGCGGGGCTGGGCGGTGCCGGGGGTCCGCCCGCAGGAGGGCGGCCCCGACGTGGGGGTCGGGCCACTGGCGGTGGATGGTCCACATCGAGGTGGGCCGGCTTGAGGCGGTCTACCGAAACGCGGTCAGGAGTACCGCCGATGTCCAGGGTGAAGTGCTTCGCCCCGGTCTCCAGCACGCGGAAAGGCCCGTCGTACGGGGGCCGCAGTGGTGTCCGATGGGCATCGTGGCGGACGAAGACGTACTCCGCCGTGCGAAGCTCCGGGGCGACGTGCGTCGGTGGGTGCCCGTGGCATGCCGTTGGCACCGGGGCGAACCTCTGGGCGGTCTCTTGCAGAGCGGAGCGCTGCTGTGCCGCGGACCATGGTGCCGTGGAGTCGGGGAGGAACTCGCCCGGCACCCGCAGCGGTTGCCCGAAGACCAACTCCGCCGCGGATGCGCGCAGGTCCTCCTTGGGCGCCGTCCGGAGGCCCAGCAGGACCCAGGGGAGCCTGTCGACCCAGCCGCCGTCGCGGAGGGTGGCCCGGAGCGCGGCCTTCAATGAGCGGTGAAATCGCTCACACAGGCCGTTAGCCTGGGGGTGGTAGGCCGTGGTTCGGTGCAGCCGGACCCCGAGCCCCTGCGCAACCGCCCCCCAGAGCTCCGAGGTGAACTGGGGGCCGCGGTCGGATGAGATGTCTGAGGGGGCGCCGAACCGGGCGACCCAGGTGGCGATGAAAGCCTGCGCGACATCGGCCGCCGTTGTCGACGCCAATGGCACGGCCTCCGGCCACCGGGTGGTGCGGTCCACCATGGTGAGGACGTGGGTGAAACCCTGCGAGGGGGGCAGAGGTCCCACCAGGTCCACGTGGACGTGGTCAAACCGGCGTTCCGGCACCGTGAACGGGGCCAACGGGGCCTGGGTGTGCCGGTGCACCTTGGCGCGCTGGCACGCGAGGCATGTCCTGGCCCAGCCGCGGACGGCCTTCCGGAGGCCATGCCAGACGAACTTGTCGGCGATCAGCCTTTGGGAGGCCCTCGCGCCCGGGTGGGACAGGCCGTGGATGGCGTCAAACACCTGGCGCTGCCAGCCCGCGGGCACAATGGGGCGAGGACGCCCGAGGGAGACGTCGCACAAGAGGGCCGCGCCCGCGCCGTCGAACGGCACCTCGGTGACGCGGAGGCCCGTGACGGCGGTCCGCAAGGCCTGGACGTCGGGGTCAGCGGCCTGGTCCGCTGCCATCCGGGCATAGTCGATGCCGAGGTGGACTGCGTGGGCGACGGCCCGGGAAAGGCAATCCGCCACCGGGTTGTCCTTCCCCGCGACGTGCTGGATGTCCGTCGTGTACTCGGACACGGCCGAGAGGTGACGCTGCTGCCGGGCCGACCACGGCTCGGTGACCTTGCCCATCGCGAAGATCAGCGGCTTGTGGTCGACGAAGGCAGTGAACGCCCGGCCCTCGAGCAGATGGCGGAAGTGCCTGACCGCCAAGTGAAGTCCGAGCAACTCGCGGTCGAAGGTACTGTAACGGCGTTCGGGCGGGCGAAGCTGCCGGCTAAAGAACGCCAGCGGTTGCCAAGCTCCACGCACCCATTGCTCGTGCACCGCGCCCACCGCGTAGTCCGAGGCATCGGTGGTGAGGGCGATCGGTGCATCGGGCGCCGGGTGCGCGAGCATGGTGGCGTTAGCCAAGGCGAGCTTCGCGCCCGTGAACGCCGTGTGCATCTGCTCGGTCCAGGTAACGTCGCCTTTGCCCGGCTTACCTCGGAGAGCTTCGTGCAGGGGGCGCAGGAGCTGGGCGATACGGGGCAGGAACCGATGGTAAAAGTTCACCATGCCCAGGAACTCCTGCAGCCCTCTGATCGTGCGGGGGCGCGGAAACCCCTTCACCGCCTCCACCTTGGCCGGCAGGGGGACGGCTCCGTGCCTGGTGACACGGTGCCCCAGAAAATCGATTGTGGCGGCGCCGAACCGGCACTTTGCGGGGTTCACAATCAGGCCATGCTGGCCCAGGCGTTCGAAGAGCGTGCGGAGGTGGCGTAGGTGCTCTTCGCGGGACGCGCTGGCGACGAGGATATCGTCCAGGTAGACGTAGACAAAATCCAAGTCGCGCAGGACGCTGTCCATCAGTCGCTGGAACGCCTGAGCCGCATTCTTCAGACCGAAGGGCATGCGCAGGAACTCGAAGAGTCCGAATGGCGTGATGACCGCCGTCTTCGGGACGTCCTCCGGCCTGACGGGGACCTGATGGTAGCCGCGTATGAGGTCCACCTTCGAGAAGAAGGACCTGCCCGCCAAACGGGCGGAAAAGTCCTGAATGTGGGGGACGGGGTAGCGGTCGGGAGTCGTGGCGTCATTGAGACGGCGATAGTCCCCGCACGGTCGCCATCCCCCGCCGGGCTTCGGCACGATGTGCAGCGGCGACGCCCAAGCGCTCTCTGAGCGCCGAACGATGCCGAGTCGCTCCAGGGTAGCGAACTCCGCTTTTGCCACCGCCAGCTTCGTCGGCTCGAGGCGGCGTGCCCGGGCGTAGACCGGTGGCCCGACGGTGGGGATGTGATGGGCCACCCCGTGCTTGACGGCCCCCGCCGAGAAGGTGGGCCGCGTGAGGGCCGGGAAACCGGCGAGGAGGCGGGTGAATGCGTCCGCTGCCGGAAGCGTACAGACCAACGTGGCCGGAACCGAATCGTTCGGCAAGCCGCTTGGCAAGCCGCTCGTTGAGCTGGGCAACGCACATGCGAGCGAGCTGAACGTCTCGGCCTGGACAAGCCGTCTGCGCTTGACGTCGACCAGGAGCCCATTAGCGCACAGGAAGTCCGCGCCAAGCAGTGCCATGGGCACGTCGGCGGTGACGAACGTCCATCGGAAAACCTGCCCTCCAAACCGCAGAGAGAGGCAGCGTTTTCCGTACGTACGGATGGGCGTCCCGTTCGCGGCAAGCAGCGCGGGGCCCCCACCCGCGGCGTGCTTGTCTGACATGCCGGCGGGAATGACACTCACCTGTGCTCCCGTGTCGCACAGGTAACGGCGCCCGGAGAAGGTGTCCGTTATGAACAGCAGGCTGCTCGAACGGCCGGCGCTCATCGCCACAATTGAGCGCCGGCCCGGGCGTTTCCCGACCCGTTGAAGGAGCACGGCGGATGACACCGCCGAGCTTCGTGGCCGAACTTGGCGTGGAACCAGCACCAGGTGGTGGAGCTGGAGGAGCGCGGCTGGCTCCGCCAGGCCGGTGGAGTCGACGGGTTTCCCCGCGGTGGCGGTTTTCGCCGCGGCGGTGGGCGGGGCGTGGCGGCGTTCACGAGGTGCGTATCAGCATGCTGCTGAACCACAGCGTGCTGTAGAAGATGATGCTGTGGAACATCAGCGTGCTGTAGAAGATGATGCTGTGGAACAGCAGCGTCGAAGGCCGTGACGGCCACGCCAACGCTTGCCCGCGTGTCCGAAGCGGCGAAGTACTTGTCCGCCTCGGCCGCCAATGCTCGGGGTTCCGTTAGCCCGGTCCCGGCCAACGCGAGGCGAACCTGCGCTGGAAGTTGGCGACGGAAAAGCGCCCGGAATAGCGAACCGGGGGCTTCGTCGCCCAACAGTGACAGCATATGGTCCATTCGGACCGACGGGCGCGTCTCACCGAGCTCGGGGAGATCCAGGAGGCGGTCGGCCCGTGCGTCGTCCGTGAGTCTGAACGTGGCTAGGAGTAGCCGCTTGAGTGCCTCGTACTTGTGGCCGTCCGGTGGGTGGCGAAGGACGGACACAACTCGAGCGGCCGTGCCGGGCCCGAGGGAGGCGACGACGTGGCAGTAGCGCGTGTCATCGCCGGTGAGGTGCCGAAGCTGAAATTGGGCTTCGGCCTGGACGAACCAGACTTCGGCCTGAGCCTCCCAAAATTCCGGAAGTTTGACGAAGGCGGCCATGGCGATGGCGTCGCGTGTGGAAGGATCGCTCCGGCAGATCCAACGTCGAGGGTCACCAATAAAGCGCGGCGTTACGCGCGCTGCTTGTGAGCAAGGAGGAAGCGGACAAGCGGTAACATATAAACGCCTTTATTCAAGACTACACTGTAACACTCCGGGCTGGGCGCCCGGTGTCTCTCATGAGGCCACGCCTACCCCTCGGACGTGGCCACCGCCCACTTGGTGCGTGGAATGATGTCACCACGCCAGTGGGCTTTTGTGTCCGCCACAATGTCATATATCGTTTTTGGCCCTATTTCTCAATGGTAAATAATCACTTTTTGAATTCTCAGTTCCAGATCTTCAACAAAATCTAATCGATTCGTCCTTGTCACACACTCAACCTGTCCAAGTTTCGGCTGAATCCATCCATGACTTTTTGAGATATATTGCTCACAGACAGACAGGTAAACAAGAAAGCTTCAGGAGGTAGCGTGACAGGTACGACGAAGATCGTGAGAATCAATATAATTGATCAATTGATTAATCATAAAATGAAAAGAAATAAGTAATAATCGTAACATAATTAATTTCTTAATGAAGTGGCTAATATCATAAAGAAACCACCACTGTTTCATCTGAATCTGTAACTTTTTGAAAATTAGGCAATTGATCGAAAAATTAAATAATTAATCGATTAATTGATTAACCAACAAATGAAAAACCTTTTACAGCCAAATCAGTTGATCATTGTCGTGTGTGAATATCAGCGTCCTGCCTCAAAAGGTGCCTGAGATATTGCTCAGACTGACAATAAAACACGTCCCGCTACTTAACGAAATTTCCTTCCTGTAAAGAGTAATAGATTGCTTGGAACCCCAGAGCATAATGGATAATGCTTTGATTGTTATTTACTTTAAGCATCATGTTATGCTCAGGAAGGAGCATGCATCACATGATTAAGAAACAATGAATGAATATTAGACAAGACTTGAACCCATGATCATACTGATGCCAAGAGACAATTAGCACTCAGTCTGCCATTTCAGTCTGATTTTTTTTGTATACCAAGTCCAGGCTCATATAAGAGCTAACACATAGAACATATGATAAAGGGAGCCCTATAAACAGATAAAGGGATAAAGCACACATAAACAGATAAAGGATAAACAGATAAAAAGATAAACAGATAAAGGGATAAAGATAAAGGGATAAAGGGAGACAAAAAGGGGAAGCACAGCAAGAGTAGAGAACAGAGACACCGGGAAATCTGTGGAAGGGAGAGGGCTGTGGCGGGGCACACGGGATAAACAATATGGACAATACAGGGGCTTTCAGGTAAGAAAACGGAATTTGAAGGAGGTGGATTTGTGGTGTCTTAACGGGGGTAGAAAAGATCAAGGTTTTCGATTGGGGAAGATAAGAGATGGTGGTGAACAGTTGTTTAAAAGACCTGGAGGGAGGAGTGGGATTGAAGAGAATGTGGGAGTTTGTTCCAGAGGCCGGAGAAAAGAGGAATGAAAGAGTGCAGGTGAGCAGAGAGTCTTGAAGTTTCAACCGTATCAAAGGCACAAGATATGTCAAGGGAGACAGCTCTGATTTCCTGTTTGGCGTTGAGGACCTCCATCCATTGTTGAGACAGCAGAAGCGGAATGCCCAGAATAGAGTGGCCTGGTCTGAATCCAAATTGATCATCAGAGATCAAGGTGATTTTGGAAGTTTCAACAGAACAGGGTTGCTGGCAGATCTTGTGTGTCCTAAAGGAGTACTTGGGGGACAGAGCACAGACAGGGCTGGGGAGGGGGGGGGGGGGGGGTGGTCTAGGCTAGAGAGGAGTTGGTAGAACACAGAAAGACCACCAACCTGCCTCCGGTGAGCGAGTGAAAGGCCCTCAGAATCATCTTCATCGCAGGAGATACCAATGATTCTGAAAGCTTTGGTTTCAACAGCGTGATCACATTGGAGATGCCAATAATCACGAAGGAGATGCCAATAATCACATAGGAGATGCTACTAATTACATAGGAGATGCCAATAATCACATAGGAGATGCTACTAATTACATAGGAGATGCCAATAATCACGTAGGAGATGCCCGTGATCACGTCGGAGATGCCAGTAATCACGTAGATGCCAATAATCACTTACAACAACAACATCGCATTTTAAGGCCATTTTCTCTACAAGAGCGGGGGTTAGCCTTGCGGTCCCCATGACAATCTTCTCCATTTTGCCCTATTTTCTGCATCTCCCCTTGTTAACCCCCTTGCCCGTATTTCTTCTTCGACCATCTTTAGCCAAGTCTTTCTCGGTCTTCCCCGTCCTCCACTTCATTCTACATTCATTTCCATCACTCTTCTCAACCAGTCACTTTAATCCTTCCTCAGCACATGACCAAACCATCTCAACCTGTTCCTCTTCACAGCATCAATCACAGGCTCTATTCCCATCATCTTTCGCAATTCATCATTTGTCTTCCTCTCACTCAACGATACTCCACACATCCACAGAACCATTCGCATTTCCACCCTTTCCAGCCTTCGTTGCTGCTCTACATTCATGACCCATGTCTCGCTCCCATAAATCATAACACTTCTCACACATGCAGCATACACCTTTCCCTTCAGCTTCACCGACACTCCCCTCCTCATCAGCACGCCACTCAGTTCCAGAAACTTCTTCCATGCACATCTCACTCTCGCAACCGTTGCCGAGTCTGATCCACCTTCTCCATTCAGCATGTCTCCTAGGTAACAAAATGTTTTCACACCTTCCAGCTTCATGCCGTCTCCAAGATCCAACTCAACATTTCCTCCATGTGCAGCTCCCTCTGTGTACACCTTACATTTGAATGTAGCTGCCACACTGGTTAATGACCCTCTCAAACCACTACATGTTTGATGAACCCACTTAGCGCACATTGTACATTGAATGGAATTCACTCCGACACCCTTCCTGCACACAGCACATGGCCACTTCCCAGTTCTTTCCACCTCACCACATGCTTTACCACTTGCCATCACCTTCGTTTTTCCGATATTCACCTTCAGACCTTTTGTCTCCATACATTCCTTCCACTTGTTCATCTTCTCCTTCAGTCCATCCATACTTTCTGCAATCAACACCAGATCATCTGCATACAACAACTCCCACGGTAAACCCTCCTTTATGTTCCGAGCCAGCACCTCCATCACAGCTACAAATAGTAGTGGACTTAGTACCAACCCCTGATGCACTCCCACCTTCACCTCAAACTCACCACTGTTCCCGTCCTTCGTCCTTACAGCTGTGCGTGCTCTTTTTTACATTGCCATCACTACTCTGATCAACCATTCCGCCACTCCTAACCTCCTCAATACCCATGTCAATAATTCGCGTGGAACCCTATCGAATGCTTTCTCCAGATCAACAAACTCAAAAAACAACTTCTTCCTCTTCTCCATGTACTTCTCCTCCAACTGCCTCACAATAAAAAGCGTGTCTGTCGTTCCTCTTCCTAACATAAATCCAAACTGCATTTCCTCAATCTTCACTTTCTTCCTTATCCTCCTCTCCAACACCCTTTCCAATACCTTCATTCCATGCTCCAATAACTTTATCGCTCGATACGAGCCACAGTCCAGAGGATCACCTTTCCCCTTGTATAGAGGGACGAGGGTACTCAGCTCCCAATCCACTGGAATGCGGCCTTCTTTCACCACCAGATTGCAGATCTCTGTCATTCTCTTCAGTCTTCACACCCCAACTTCCTGCTGCCTTCAACATATCTCCCACAACTCCCTTCGGCCCTCCCGCTTTTCTACTCTTCATTGCTTTTATCGCTTCCTCAACTTCCTTCTCGGTTATCTTCTCTTCCGGTTATCTTCTCCAATAATCACTTAGGAGATGCCAATAATCATGTAGAATATGCCAATAATAATGTAGAATATGCCAATAATCACGTAAGAGGTGCCTAACAGCTCAATCTAGAGAGAGCCGTGTTTTTTTTTGTATACATGGTCGAGGTTCGTGGAAGAGCTAGAACAGAAAGGAAAGGGAAAGAAGGAAACGCCCAAAAGCAGAGTAGAAAGTGAGAGTGAGATCAAAGGGAGAAAAACACATGTGGGTGAACAAGCTGCACATGGGCTGAATAAAACATACAGTACCATCAGAAAGTATTCACGCCCCTTGACCTTTTTCACATTTTGTTGTGCTACAGCCTGAAGGTGAAAATAGATTAAATTGAGAATTTTTGTCACTGATCTATTGTACACATAAAACCCCAAAACGTCAATGCATACAAGCTGAATGAAACATTCAGTGTCTTCAGAAAGTATTCATGCCCCTTGACTTTTTCACATTTTGTTGTGTTACAGCCTGAGTTTAAAATAGATTAAATTGAGAGTTTTTGTCACTAATCAATTGTACACATAAAACCCCATAACGTCAATGTGGAATTTTGATTTTAGAAATTTTTACAAATCGATTAAAAATGAAATACAGAAATATCTAATTTATATAAGTATTCAATCCCCTGAGTCAATACTTCATAGAAGTGCATTCGGCAGCGATTACAGCTTGGAGTCTTCTTGGGTATGTCTGCATCAGCTTTGCACATCTGGATTTGGGGAGTTTCTCCCATTCTTCCTTGCAGATTTGCTCAAGCTCTGTCAAGTTGGATGGGGAGTGTCAATGAACAGCAATTTTGAAGTCTTTCCACAGATTTTCAATGGGATTCAAGTCTGGGCTTTGGCTGGGCCACTCATGGACTTTCACCTTTTGTTCTAAAGCAATTCCAGTGTTTCTTTGGCTGTATGCTTGGGGTCATTGTCCAGTTGGAACAACAATCTTCGCCACAGTCTGAGGTCTTTTGCACTCTGAAGCAGGTTCTCTTTAAGATTTGCCTGTATTTGGCTCCATTCATTGTTTCCTCTAGCTATACAAATCTTCCAGTCCTTGCTGCTGAAAAGCATCCCGATAGCATGATTCTGCCACCACCATGCTTCACGGTAGAGATGGTGTTAGATGGGTGATGAGCTGTGTTCATTTTCTGCCAGGCGTAGCACTTTGTATTCAGGCCAAAGAGTGAAATTTTCGTCTCATCAGACCACAGAATATTGTCGTGTCCCCAGGGTTAAGACCCCTGGGTGACGGATGACCGAAACGATGCTTTACTCTGAGGCATATTTCGAACTATGCGGGATTATCTTTTCGTGCGTGGAGGAAGGTTCGAAGCCTTATCTGATCAGGAACACACGGGGTTAATCCAGACCCACAGAACAAAAACGAAACACGACGCACAAAAGTAAGATGCAACAAATAATGAATTTAATAAAAAAATAAATGCAAAGACAATAACAATGATGAGGTAAAACTAATAGTAATAGGCTAAGGTGAGGGACTCTCCATGCACACTCAATTACAGACACAGGGACAGATAAAGAAAACAAAATGCGCTTCTAATCAGCCTCATAAAAATCTACCCACGACTCACTTCCTTCCACCCCAGTCCCCTCTAGCCACTCCGCCATTTCGTACACGTCCGCCATTACATGACAAGCAGCTTTGCCTGCGCGAACCTTATTTGTTTTGCTCGTGACCTCCTCTGTCTCCAAAGAGTATCACCGTTAACCAACACCTCCTCTTCACGCTAAAAAATGAAAGTTGTCCACAACAGCTCCGGAAAAGCTCTCCTCGCAAGCGCACACAAGCCAGACGCCACCCCGAGCCGGAGACAGAAAAACATCCACTCGCCACGAAGCCAGGACCAGAACAGAGTGAGAGAGGGGGAAATGCACCCTCCCCTCTTCTCGCTGACGTCACACTCGAACCAATCCTCGCGCCCCACCACTTCAGCCCATGGCCATGACCAAACATTCCCTTTGGGGCAGGGCCTCAGGGCCTTTCTTGATGCCCATCGAGAATGTTTGGTGGAGGGGTTCCCTTGCCAATTGGCAAATGTGCTGGGTTTCTGTCGGGCTTGTCGGTGTGATTGTCACAATGTGCCAATTGCATGGCTAGCCAAGTGAATGTTATAAGAACAAAGGGAAAAATCACAGGGGGCCAAATACATACTGGGGTTTATCAATGTTGTGCCTTAGAACTAGTTAACGCAAAAGCCACACCCCTTGTGGCGACATGCAAATGCTCTTACCCGCACAGTCGACCTACTTAATACAGAGATCCTTCTTCTTCGCAGCATACAGTCCATTCTAAGCTATACACTTTCCTAAGGTATTTCTTCACTTACCCCCACAAACATAACAATATTTTGCCTCATGCTCTTGAAACTTTCACGTGCATTTTTGCAAACTCCAGGCATGCTCTTATGTACCTTTTTCTCAGGAGTCACTTCCATCTTGCCACTTTTCCATAAAGCCTAGATTTGTTAAATGCTGCAGAGACTTTGTGAAGTGCTGCAGAGACTTTGTGAAGTGCTGCAGATTTGTGAGGTGTTGCAGAGACTGCCAGGCTCTCCAATTTCAGCCAAGGAACTCTGTACTTCTGTCAGAGTGGTCATTAGGTTATTGGTCACCTCCCTGACCAAGGCCCTTCTTACCCATTTACTCAGTTTGGTTGGATGGCCAGCTCTTGGAAGGGTCTGGGTGTAGCAACATGTACAACCTCTCCGCTGAGGGTATTCGATGACTGGAACGAGCTTTAACTCCGAGGCGTATTTCGAACATGGCGGGATTATTTCTAGCGTGTGTGGGAAGGTTCGAAGTCTTACCCTAATCGGAAGGCCGACACTGGGTTAATCCGAACCTACAAACAAAGAAACGAACCAGGGCAAGAAAAGTAAAATTTAACAAATAATGAATTTATTAAAAGTAATTGTAACCCAAATAAAATGAATGTGAGGTAAAAACTAAAATTCCTAATTCAGACGTCTCCCCCTCAGACTCGTATACACACAAGGGGAAAATAAAGTAAAAATAAATGATGTTTCGTTTCAAGCTGGCCGGCACTTAGCTATGTGTCCCCAAATGTCTGGTAAGGCTTGCTGGTCGTCACCTCAAACAACCGCGTGGGAAACGCACAAGATGGCGCGGAATCGCGCCCATAGCCAGCTGCTGGCATGAGGCAAGCAGGCAGGATCCCTCTTTGTTTTGCTCGCGACCCCCTCCTTCTCCGCCGAGCACCACCGTCAACCCACACCTCCTCCTTCCACGTTGCAAAAGTCCCAAAGCCCCGACACGTCTCTTCATCAGCGCACCCGAGACAACAGCGTCCACTCAAGATGAGAGCCAGAACGAGAGAGAGACCTAGAATGGCGAGACGTGTCTTTTTTTCCTTCAGCTCTCAAATGTTCCACGCTGACGTCACACTTTGCCCAATCATCGAGCACTACTCAATCATTCCATTGCGCCTCCACCAATCACGAAGGCCGGGTCATGGCCTCCTCACCACAAGTCATCGGGGGGCGGAGTCCGGTCATTGTTCGGGAATGTGCTGATGATGTCGGCGGTCATGAGGCAGGATTTACGTGCCGATCGGCAAATGTGCTGGGTGTTGGTAAGCCCTGGCGGCGTTGTGATCAATTGAGTCCTTTGTTATAGTTGTTGTTTGGCGGGCTTTTTAATTGTAATAAAGGTGGAGGGAAGATCACATGGGCAAATTACACACTGGGGATTTAACCTTTAAGCCCTAGAATTACTTAACACAAAGCCACGCCCCTCATGGTGACATGCAAACGCTCTTACCCGGACAGACGGCCTACTTATGTACATCGAGATTTCTCTACGCGACACTCAGAGCATTCTAATCTACATGATTCTATCTCAACTAAGGTATTTAATTGTTTACCCTCACAAAAGTAACAATATACAGTGCCTATAGAAAATCTACACGCCCTTTCAAAATTTTCACCTTTTGTTGCGTGAAATGTAACGTTTTGCATTTAGGCCAAAACTTTCCATACTGGTTTTGTCAGACCACAAACCTTTTTGCCACATGGCTTCAGAATCCCCAGAGTAGTTTTTTGTGCATCTCAAATAGGACTCAAGGTGAGATTTTTCAAGTAATGGCTTCATTCTTACCACCCAACTGTACAGGTCAGACTTGTGGAGTGCTTGGGATATTGTTTACACATGCACACAGTGACAAGTCTTTGCCATAAAGGCCTGTAGCTCTTTCAAAGTTGCCATTGGACTCTTGGTGGCCTCTCTGATCAGTCTTCTCCTTGCTTGGTCATCCAGTTTGGAGGGACGGCCTGATCCTGGCACAGTCTTGGTGGTGCTTGGTTTAACTTCTTAATGATTGTCTTGACTGTGCTTTAAGGAATATTCAAGGCCTTTGAAATATTTTTATACCCATCCCCTGATCTGTGCCTTTCCACAATTTTATTCTGGAGGTCTTTTGAAAGCTCCTTGGTGCTCATGGTTGAGTCTTTGCTGTGAAATGCACTACCCAGCAAAGGAAACCTCCAGGAACAGCTGATTTTATTCAGAAATAATCAAAATCGCTCCAGTTCAACACAGGTGGAGGCCAATTAACTTGGTGTGTGATTTTGAAGGTGATTGGTTACACCTGAGCTAATTTACAAATGCTATTATGAGGGGGGTGGACACTTATCCAACCAAGATATTCTAATTTTGTATTTTTAATGAATTTTCTGAAATTTGTAGAATTTGTTTTTCACTTGGAAGTTGTGGGTTACCATGTGTAAATAATGGTGGAAAATGTCTGATTTAATGCCTTTTTATTCCTGGCTATAAGGCAACAAAAGGTGAAAACTTTGAAAAGGGTGTCAACTTTCTATAGGCACTGTAGCAATGTTAAGTTTTCAAAACAAACAACGTTTTGAAGGCAAGTGGTGAGGCCAAAACAAAGTGGCTTTTGTCAGTTGGGAAATCAGTGGCGACAATTTAATGAACAAGCAGTTCTTCAGCTACAAAGATGAGGACTACTTGTTTATTTGCAAAGTTGCATGTACACTACATGGTCAAAGTATGTGGACACCCGAACATCACACAAGTATGTGCTTGTCGAACATATCATTCCAAAATCATGGCCATTAATATGGAGTTGGTCCACCCTTTGCTGCTATAACAGCCTCCACTCTTCTGGGAAGGCTTTCCACTAGATGCTGGATCATAGCTGCGAGGATTTGCTTCCATTCAGCCACAAGAGCATTAGTGAGGTTGGGCACTGATTTTAGGCGATTAGGCCTGGCACGCAGTCGGCATTCCAATTCATCCCAAAGGTGTTCGATGGAGTTGAAGTGTTCGATGGGGCTCTGTGCAGGCCAGTCAAGTTCTTCCACACCGATCTCGCCAAACCATTTCTGTATGGACTTCACTTTGTGCAGGGGGCATTGTCATGCTGAAACAGGAAAGGGCCTTCCCCAAACTGTTGCCCCAAGGCTGGAAGCACACAATCATCTAGAATGTATGCTTCAGCATTGTATGCTGAAGTGTTAAGATTTCCCTTCACTGGAACTAAGAAGCCGAAACCAGAAAAACAGCCCCAGACCATTATTCCTCCTCCACCAAACTTTATAGTTGGCACTATGCATTCGGGCAGGTAGCGTTATCCTGGCATCCGCCAAACCCAGATTCGTCCGTCAGACTGCCAGATGGTGAAGCGTGATTTATCACTCCAGAGAACGCGTTTCACTGCTCCAGAGTCCAATGGTGGTGAGCTTTACACCACTCCAGCCGACGCTTTGCATTGTGCATGGTGATATTAGGCTTGTGTGCAGCTGCTCTGCCATGGAAACCTATTTCATGAAGCTCCCGACGACCAGTTGTTGTGCTGACATTGCTTCAAGAGGCAGTTTGCAACTCGTTAGTGAGTGATGCAACTGAGGACAGACGATTTTTACGCACTACGCGCTTCAGCATATGGCGGTCCCGTTCTGTGACAATAACAGCACTTACCATTGACTGGGGCAATGGGTGCGGCTGAAACAGCTGAATCCACTAATTAGAAGGGGTGTCCACATACTTTTGGCCATGTAGTGTATATGTAGATAGAGAAAACAGCAATTGTGTTTGGCATATATTCCATTTGTACCTGAATGGCAGAAATTTCACATTGGTAACTGATCATCAACCCCTGACATCAGTATTTGTCCCAAAGTCAAGCATTCCCTCGCTTGCAGCAGCTAAGGTGCAACGTTGGCTATTGTTGCTCTCTGGGTATAATTATTGACTTGTCTACCATTCCTCACAACAGAATGTGAGTGCAGACTTACTGAGCAGTGAGCAGACTGGCTGTGAATGATCAGACCAATGCAGACTCAGATGAAAATGACATGTTCAGCGCAGTTAGAAATGGACTACCAATTACAGCAAATATAATTGCAGATTGTAGTAGCAAAGGCCATATATTGACTAATATCGAGCTTAGACAAATCCCATCCTCATCGCCAAATGGTGCGTACTGGAGAAGTGATATCACACTGAACTAGATATATGTGATCACAAAGCGATCACCAAGGGTAAGCCTTTCTCTCAGGGGGAGGCTTACCCTTGCCGATCATCTGCGATGTACCCTTGACCCGCAATCCAATGATGGTCATATTTTCAGACCACCATATGACCTTGACCTTCAACATTTGGGGATAGAGTGTACATTAAAAAAAACATGTCCCCATCTACAGTCCATCAATAAAACTAAGATCATGGAATTCAGAGGAAAATTATTCAATTTATGATCTTTGTTAATTAGGTGTTTTTGTTAATTAGGTCACAATCCAAAAAAAAGTAGGCGAAGGACACAAATCAAATATCAGTTGCACAACTTCAGTGCAGATCCACTATTGTATTGCAAGAACATCTTGGAAGGCCAAGTGGTCTTTGAGATTCCGCATTGACAAAATTGAGTGATGACGAAAAGCGTGTTTTTTTCAGACCGCCAATTCATCTTGACCTTTAAACCAGAGAGGTATGATGGAAATTAAGTGTAAATCCAACTTGCTCTAGCCTATCTAGAGAGGACAATTTTGTTCTGATCTGACAAACCTCAGTTGAGTGATGGTGAAAAATGTTTAAATATCTATAATTGGGTCATGACCTTAAATGATGTCAAGGTTAAAAAAAATTATGTCAATCACGCATACTTTATATTTGCATTGTTAATGCTAAATTTTATTCCGAAAGTGCCAGCTGGTGTTTGAATTGATAAAAAACCACCGTTTAGAGGCCATTTTTCCCCGCAAAGCGGGGGTTGGCCTTTTCGGGGACCGTGGTAGTTGTTGTTTTTTGGTCCCCTTTTTTGAAGCAATGTTTTACGGCCGGATGCCCTTCCTGACGCCAACCCTTGAATTTGAATGTTTGAATTTGAAGTTTGAATTGATAGTGTTTTGAAATTTGGAATGTTGAGGGTGCAGGAAGAAATTTATTTTATAAATCGTTGTTTCGTACTCCCAGGTGTACTGGGGTACCATTAAACAAGAAGATAAAGACATAAAATGACATAGGCCCCACCGTGGTTTTAGTAATTTTGCTGTACTGTGTTAAAGGCCATAATTCGGCCATCTTTGGTCAGATGACACAACAAAATCTTCTGCATATGTATACTCATGTATTGTCTTTGTGCAAAGTTTGAAGAAAATCGATCCATACATGTCCGATAAATGGATGGGGATGAAGGAGCTGCGCTCCAACGCGAGTCAAAAGAATTGACGCGACCAAAGACGGAATTCGTCCGAGTTGCTTTATTGAAACCAAACAGCTCAGGTATTCTGACAAGCCCGTTTTTCGGGCAACAATATATATACACATTTATGTCGGGAAGTTTGCCCGGCAAAAGCTATACCGGGCATGCCCGGGTATCAAGGGCGAGCCTTGGAAAGGCGAGTCTGGACCTGCCCGGGCGTGTTTGGCTGCGGCCTGGCAAGTCGAGGCTGGGCGTGCCCGGGCGCTCTGGGCGAGCACTGGAAAGGCGATAGCGGGCATGCCCGGACGCTCTGGGCGAGCCCTGGAAAGGCGATAGCGGGCATGCCCGGGAGGTTCGGGCGTGCCCGGGAACAGTGAGTCCGGGCATGCCCGGGAGAGGCGCGTCTGGCCGTGTTCTGGCCGGTGCAAGGCGATTATGTACATCCAGCAGTAACCGCTACACACGCCCCTCCAGAATCGACCTGCACCGGCAGGGTCAATTTAAGGGGGGTCCGGATGACCCGGCCGAAGCGACCCCTGGAGGGTCGTGGGGAGGGGTCTGACGTGGTGGTGGGTGGTCGAGCGGGGGGAACTGTGGACGGGGGGCGGCCTCGCCGCGGAGGAAGGGCCAACCGTGGTGGTTGGTCGACGTCCATGTGCGCCGGTTTGAGGCGGTCCACAGAAATCCGGTCCGGCCGGCCGCCGAAGTCGACGATGAAAGACTTGTCGCCCCGTCGCAGGACCCGGAAGGGCCCGTCGTACGGCGGCCGGAGTGGCCCCCGGTGCGCGTCATGACGCACAAAGACGTACTCCGCTGTGCGAAGCGCCGGGGGGACGTAGGACTGGGGGCCACCGTGGCGGGACGTCGGCACGGGGGCAAATCGTCGGGCGGCCTCCTGGAGGTCCGAGCGCTGGCGAGCGGCGGACCAGGGACTGGTAGCGTCAGGCACGAATTCGCCCGGGACGCGGAGTGGCTGGCCGTAGACGAGCTCGGCGGCGGACGCCTGGAGGTCTTCCTTGGGGGCCGTGCGAAGGCCCAAAAGGACCCACGGCAGCCGGTCGGCCCAACCGTCGTCCTGAAGGCCGGCCATGAGTGCGGCCTTCATGGAGCGGTGAAACCGCTCGCACAACCCATTGGCTTGGGGGTGGTAGGCCGTGGTGCGGTGCAGCGTGACCCCCAACGAACGGGCGACCGCGCCCCAAAGCTCAGACGTGAACTGTGGGCCGCGGTCGGACGAGATGTCCGCTGGTGCGCCGAAGCGCGCGACCCAGGTGGCGATGAACGCCTGCGCCACGTCGGCGGTGGTGGTGGAGGTGAGGGGCACGGCCTCCGGCCACCTGGTGGTCCTGTCCACCATGGTGAGCAGGTGGGTGAACCCCCGCGAGGGGGGCAGGGGACCCACCAGGTCCACGTGGACGTGGTCGAAACGCCGTTCAGGCACGGCGAAAGGTGCCAGCGGGGCCTGGGTGTGGCGGTGGACCTTGGCTCGCTGGCAGGCCGTGCAGGCGTTGGCCCAGTCGCGGATGTTTCGTCGAAGGCCGTGCCAGACGAAACGCGCCGACACCAGCTTCTGAGAAGCTTTCCGGCCCGGGTGAGAAAGGCCGTGGATGGAGGCGAAGATGCGGCGCTGCCAGGAAACGGGCACGATGGGGCGAGGCTGGCCCTGGGAGACGTCGCAGAGCAGGACGGTGCCCGCGAAGGGGATGTCGGCCAGGCGGAGGCCCGTGTCCGCCACGCGGAGTGCCTGCACCGAGGCGTCGGTGGACTGGTCGGCCGCCATGAGCATGAAGTCCACGTCGAGGTGGACCGCGTTCGCGCTGGCCCGCGAAAGGCAGTCGGCCACGGCGTTGTCTTTGCCGGCGACGTGCTGGATGTCCGTGGTGAACTCCGACACGGCGGAGAGGTGGCGCTGCTGGCGGGCCGACCACGGCTCCGTGACCTTAGCCATTGCGTAGACCAACGGCTTGTGGTCGACGAAAGCCGTGAACGGGCGGCCCTCCAGGAGGTGTCGGAAATGGCGAACGGCCAGGAATAGCCCGAGCAGCTCGCGGTCGAACGTGCTGTAGTTTAACTCGTTCGGCCGGAGTTGCCGGCTGAAAAAAGCGAGTGGCTGCCAAACCCCGTCCACCCATTGCTCATGGACGGCGCCCACCGCGTAGTTGGAGGCGTCCATAGTGAGGGCGATGGGCGCGTTGAGCACCGGGTGAGCCAGCAGCGTTGCGTCGGCGAGGGCCCGTTTGGCACTGGCGAAGGCCGCGTCCATGGCCGCGGACCAAACAATGTCATGCTTGGCCGGCTTGCCCCGGAGGGCCTCGTAAAGGGGCCGCATGAGCTGAGCAGCGCGGGGCACGAATCGGTGATAAAAATTCACCATGCCGAGGAACTCTAGGAGGGCCTTGATGGAACGGGGACGCGGGAACGTGGTGATGGCCTCGACCTTGGTCGGCAGCGGCACGGCCCCGGTCTTGGTGATGCGGTGGCCCAAAAAGTCAACGGTCGTCGCGCCGAAGTGGCATTTGACCGGGTTGACAATTAAGCCGTGCTCGCTGAGGCGACCGAACAGTGTTCGGAGGTGGAGGAGGTGCTCGGCGCGGGACGTGCTGGCGACGAGGATGTCGTCCAGATAGACGAAAAGAAACGGCAGGTCGCGCAGCACGCCGTCCATCAAGCGCTGGAACGCCTGGGCCACGTTCTTGAGGCCAAACGGCATCCGCAAAAATTCGAACAGGCCGAACGGCGTGATGACGGCCGTCTTCGGGACGTCGGCCGCCCGGACAGGTACCTGGTGGTAGCCCCGTATCAGGTCAATTTTCGAAAAGATGACCCGTCCTGCCAAACGGGCGGAAAAGTCCTGAATATGCGGGATCGGGTACCTGTCGGGGGTGGTAGCGTCATTGAGACGGCGCTAGTCGCCACACGGGCGCCATCCACCCCCCGGCTTTGGCACGATGTGCAGTGGCGAGGCCCACGCGCTATCAGAGCGCCGCACGATGCCGAGGTGCTCCAACGCGTCGAATTCGGCCTTTGCCACGGCGAGCTTGGCTGGGTCGAGGCGGCGGGCCCTGGCGTAGACCGGCGGGCCCGTAGTGGGTATGTGGTGCTCGATCCCGTGGCGCACCGCGACGGCCGAAAACGTCGGCCGCGTGAGGGCCGGGAATTCCACGAGCAGGCGAGCGAACTCGTTCGTTGCCGGGAGGGCGCACGCCAGTTCGGTCGGCGCGGAGCTGCTCATTGTGCACGCCAGGGAGCTGAAGGTCTCGGCGTGGACAAGGCGACGTCGTTTGACGTCGACCAGCAGCCCGTGCGCGCAGAGGAAGTCGGCGCCCAGCAAAGCCACGGGGACGCTGACGGTAACAAAAGTCCATTGAAAGCGCTGGCTGCCGAAGCAGAGGGTGACGACGCGTGGGCCGAAAGTGCGTATGGCCGAGCCATTAGCAGCGACCAAAGAGGGGCCGCAAACTGCGTCCAGCCTGTCCTGCTCGGAGGCAGGTATGACGCTCAGTTGGGCGCCGGTGTCGCACAGGAAACGCCGTCCAGACGCTTTGTCCCGAATAAACAGCAAGTTGCCCGAGTGGCCGGCGCTCATGGCTGGGAATGAACGCCGGCCCGGCCGTTTCCCGACCTGCCGAAAGTGCACGGGGGCCGGCACGTCCGAGCCTTGTGTCCGAACCTGGCGTGGTAATAACACCACGCCCGGTCAGGTGGAGGCCCCGGCCGTCGTGTTGGAAGCGGGCGGTGCGGCGTGGCGGCCGCCAGTTGCACCGGCAGTTCGGCCTCCAACCGCGCAGGGCGCTCGGGCGTCGTGGGCATCGCCTCGGACGGCTGCGGGCTCCAGGTAACCGCGCCGATGTGCTGGCCCGCCGAGGAGATCTTATCGGCTTCCCTGGCGAGGGCGCGGGAATCCGTGATCAACGTGCCAGCCAGGGCGAGGCGTACCGGGTTAGGCAGCTGACGGAGGAAAAGCTCCCGGAACAGGAATGCCGGAGAGTGCTCGCCGAGCAACGAGAGCATATAGTCCATGCGCTCGGACGGGCGCGTGTCGCCGAGCTCGGGCAGGTCAAGCAGGCGCCGTGCGCGTGCTGCCGGTGAGAGGGCGAAAGCGCCGAGGAGGAGCGTCTTCAGCGCGTCGTATTTGTCAGCAGCCGGCGGGTGCTGGAGGAGGCTCAAGGCGCGGGCCGCGGTGGCGGAACCGAGCGCCGCCACAACATGGTGGAAGCGGGTGTCGTCCGCGGTGATGCCTCGCAGGGCGAACTGGGAGTCCGCCTGGGCGAACCAAACAGCCGCGTGAGCCTCCCAGAAGGTAGGCAGTTTAAGCGTCACTGCCGTATCCATGTCGGTAGGTCACCAATGAAGGAGCTGCGCTCCAACGCGAGTCGAAAGAATTGACGCGACCAAAGACGGAATTCGTCCGATTTGCTTTATTGAAACCAAACAGCTCAGGTATTCTGACAAGCCCGTTTTTCGGGCAACAATATATATATATACACATTTATGTCGGGAAGTTTGCCCGGCAAAAGCTATACCGGGCATGCCCGGGTATCAAGGGCGAGCCTTGGAAAGGCGAGTCTGGACCTGCCCGGGCGTGTTTGGCTGCGGCCTGGCAAGTCGAGGCTGGGCGTGCTCGGGCGCTCTGGGCGAGCACTGGAAAGGCGATAGCGGGCATGCCCGGACGCTCTGGGCGAGCCCTGGAAAGGCGATAGCGGGCATGCCCGGACGCTCTGGGCGAGCCCTGGAAAGGCGATAGCGGGCATGCCCGGACGCTCTGGGCGAGCCCTGGAAAGGCGAGAGCGGGCATGCACGGGAAAGACGAGACCGGGCGTGCCCGGGAGGTTCGGGCGTGCCCGGGAACAGTGAGTCCGGGCATGCCCGGGAGAGGCACGTCTGGCCGTGTTCTGGCCGGTGCAAGGCGATTATGTACATCCAGCGGTAACCGCTACACGGACATGTTTAAGTAACAAAATGGCCACCTGTCGACCATATTGGATCTGATCTCGAAAAAAAATGACGTGCATATGTAAGCAATAATTCATTATCTGTGTGCCAAGTTTGAACAACACCGGAAAATGCATGTCTAAGAAATGGTTGAGAAACGTGTTCAACATCGGGCTTTTTTACAACTAAAATGGCCACCAATCGGCCATCTTTGATCGCATCGTGACGCAAAATGATGTGTGTGTGTGTGTGTGTGTGTTTTTATGTATGTATGTATATATATATATATATATATATATCTCGTCATGTGTTGTCTTTGTGCCAAGTATGAACAAAATCAGTCCATAATCTCCAAGATATGGTTGCGGACGCATGGACGGACAGACGAGACAAAATCCATAAGCCCCCATTGCGGACTAAGTCCACGGGGGCAAATAACTCTGTGGTACCATTAAAAATTGGGGGCGACAATTATAGAAACAAACCCTACAGCAGCAATAAGCCTGCCCAATATGCTATAGGGGGAGGCTTAATTACTATATCATCAACACCAACCTCATCCAGAGGTGCACAGACAGGTTGACCAGATCCAAGGGAAAAGATGTGGGAAACTCAGGCACAGATCAAGCAGGATGCCATAAGTCTTATTGCCTATTGTGCGTTTCTAGGCACCATTGTGAATGTACGTAGATGTCCATCCACTAATGTCGACAGACGGGACGCCCAGTTTAACGTACGTCCTATAGGGATGGCACACACTTTGATGAATCATCCCGCGAAACACCAGGATGCTAGTTTACAGTTGGGTCTGGATTTAAATCCAGACTAGACAACTTAGATTGTATATATTAGAAATTGCTTGGAGATGAGTGTGATTGTATATATTAGTATTGGCACTCCCGATCTGAAGGCGGCAGTGCCTATCCCATGCCACCTTCAGTGGGTAATTTAAAGTGGTGATATTTCCACAAAGTGATACTTTTTTCTGGAATACACTGTACACTTCAAAAACAAATTGTGATATCCTGTAACCGTATTTGGTGTTTCTGGTCCATACTGTAATGTTTTTGTGCTATAAAATGCACCAAAATTGAATTTTCCACAAAGTGTTGTTTTCTGAGACACACTGTACACCTGAAAATTCTTTTTGGGACATACTGTAACCATATTTTGTCTTGCTGGACCACACTGTAAAGTTTTTGTGATGTAAAACGCCAAGTGATCAATTTTGAAGTTTTCGTCACATATTCTGTGTTACTTGGAGTCGTGTGTTGTCCCATGACCCCACTGACAGCACATCGCCTTCTTTACCTTCTATCATCTCACTACTCCATTAGCCTAGAATTTGTACATAAACAAGTTGGAGTCCAATTTGTTTGCAGATAACTTTCAAACACTACAATAGTTTGTACTTGTAATTGGTTTATCCTTCCTGCCCTGTTGTTTTCGCCACAATGTCTTGCGTTGGCAGACAGTACCAGGACACGAGACAGAGCAGACTCGGCAGCGCATCCGTGCCCGACGGCGCACTGTGCTGGTACTCGTGGGCATCCTTGTCTCCTACATCCTCTGCTGGGCTCCTTACTATGGCTACGCCATTGTGCGTGACTTCTTTCCCACCGTTCTCATCCGCCAACGTCACTCGATCAACGTCTTCTACATTGTGGAGTGCATAGCTATGAGCAACAGTGTTATCAACACCATTTTTATTGTCACTTTCAAAAACAACACCAACGAGGTCTTGAAGACAATGTTTACCTCGTGCGTTCTTTGTGAGATCACCATGGAACGACCTAAAGAAGTGGTTGAGTCCAAATCTTTTGCATTTACTGAGCACTAAGCATTCGACATGAGTTACTGCTTGCTGCCCTGAATGCTGTGCTCCCAGAGTTAGGTGAGATCCCTTTGCATAGTCCCAGTAATGGTCCAGGGATGCACTATCTCAGTTTTTGACTTCAATATGGAAGTCCATCGAGATTCAGCAGACCATCAATTTTGTGCACGCTCCGTTCATAATGGCTTCGAACATCACATTTGCTTTTTACTTTGATAATATGGCTTGCATGTGAGTTGCAGTAGCGTACTTTTCACTGTGTGTAACATAATGTTAATAAAAATATGAATGTTAGTGGAAGCATAATTCATTTTGATTGATAACTGCACATTGCTGCTTGTAACCTTTAGCAATACGTTTCATGCTGTTATTGGCAATTATGAAACCTTATAGGAGCAACCATAGGTGGAATGATACATCATGCTGCAATTTGACATTATTATATTTATACAAAAGAAATTGATTATCCTTTGGAAAAACTGTAATGAATGTTTCCCAACAACCCATGTTGTGCCTCTTTTTTTTAACTTTTTATATACATTTGGTCTCTGTTCAGGGAAGGGGTAACCAGACATTAAAAGTTTTTGTGCCGTTGTCATGATGCAGAGAAATGGAACCACCTTTAGAGGCCATTTTACCCCGCAGAGCAGCGGTTGGCCTTTTTTGGGGCACCGTGGTCCCCTTTTTGAAGCAATGTTTTATGGCCGGATGCCCTTCCTGTCACCAACCCTGTTAGTCACCTCTTGCAACACACAGGGAATTACCAGTGAACTGGTACTCAATTTGCCAACCTCGGAAGGATGACAGGCTGAGCCACCTCAGAAGGATGAGTCAGGCTGAGTCAAACCCCCGGTGTTAATTCAACGATTGACTGGGATTTGAACCCAGGATCCTCGGATCCCAAGCCGGCACCCTAACTGCTAAGCCAACACCAGGCTTCATGATGCAGAGAAATATGAGACAGAAATGTAATATCATAAAGTTTAATCCTCAAATATAAAAAATCATTAAAATGATGTTGATATCAATCAATACAGAAGGCTTACTTTCTATTTTGGAAGATTATAGAATTGACTAGCAACGGTTTGTTGACAGTCTCCAGACGTTAAAAATACCACGACAGAAACACCTTAGCGTATTATTATATGGAAGGAGAAGAGAAGATCGACACCCTCCCCCCGGAGAAGCAAAGTTCACTCCGACATTGTACACTGTTTCTCAGCTCACGAGCAGGGCATGAAGACTATGCGATGCGAACAGCCATCCCAGCATGGGTAAAGTGAGCAGAGTAGCACTCCCTCCCCCCGGAGAAGCAAAGTTCACTTCCACATTGTACACTGTTTCTCAGCTCACGAGCAGGGCATGAAGACTGTGCGATGCGAACAGCCATCCCAGCATGGGTAAAGTGAGCAGAGTAGCACTCCCTCCCCCCGGAGAAGCAAAGTTCACTACGACATTGTACACTGTTTCTCAGCTCACTAGCAGGGCATGAAGACTGTGCGATGCGAACAGCCGTCCCAGTATGGGTAAAGTGAGCACAGTAGCACTCCCTCCCCCCGGAGAAGCAAAGTTCACGACGACATTGTACACTGTTTCTCAGCTCACGAGCAGGGCATGAAGACGATGCGATGCGAACAGCCATCCCAGCATGGGTAAAGTGAGCAAAGTAGCACTCCCTCCCCCCCCGGAGAAGCAAAGTTCACGACGACATTGTACACTGTTTCTCAGCTCACGAGCAGGGCATGAAGACTATGCGATGCGAACAGCCGTCCCAATATGGGTAAAGTGAGCACAGTAGCACTCCCTCCCCCCGGAGAAGCAAAGTTCACGACGACATTGTACACTGTTTCTCAGCTCACGAGCAGGGCATGAAGACTGTGCGAAGCGAACAGCCGTCCCAACATGGGTAAAGTGAGCACAGCAGCACTCCCTCCCCCCGGAGAAGCAAAGTTGGCGTTCTTAGCAATGTGGATGACAACGGGGAAATCGAAGAGTGGTTTGTACCATGGGATGACAATCCACTGCGAGTGCAGCAGGGGAGGTAGGGAGGTTGAGTGGACCATCAGGTAAAAAGCCTTTCGCTCAATAAGGATCGACCCCCCGCCCCTCGACGGCATATATTACTATAATAAATAAAAGGAAAGAAAAAAACCCAGAAAAATATAGATAAATAAGATTATTATATAAAGTTGGTGTTCGTAACGATGTGGATGTCAAGGACAACGGTGACGGGAACGATTAAAAGTGGTTTGCACCATAGGACGAAATCCTGCATCCAACTGTGGGGGTCAGTTGGGGGTGAGGCCGTCGGGGAAATGGTGTTTTGCTCCACAAGGATGGACTCCTCCTCGACGCTTCAGCGTATTAATATATAGAATAGATATATTACAAATATAAAGTCAAGGACAAGGGATACCCATGGGCGCTATTACATTACAGGTGGGAATTTGGAGTATGGTCAGGGTGTTGGCACACAATGAACAACTCTTGTAAAATGGAATCTTTAACGTCCAACAGAAATGCTAGCAGATGGAACACTCTGTGTATTATCCCTCTAAAGAACGTCAAACCTATTGATGCATCACCCTGCCGACAAAGCATCAAGGTATATAGTTGGGTCGAGAATTTAACCTGTGCTGGACAGCTCAAACGAGAGTATGCTACCTTGGAGCTACCCTGCCAGACTCACTATAAACCACAGTCTAAAGTTTGCCCCAATGTGTGCTGAACCATAGAATGATAACATTGACCTAACATCACACTGATTACCCCGTGCATGCCAGGCGAGAAACAAGGTTAAGCAATTGGTTTATGTCCATCTGTCTTTTCAGTTTATGATAGATTTAATGACACATTTGTATTCTATAATTTGCGGGTTGACTTGTTTACACACCTGGTGGGATATCCTGGGAAGCTCGCTTATAGTGCGGCTAAATTTTGCGGCTGCGAAAGCCATGAAAAACGCAAAGCACACAGCAGTGAATGTATAAGCAGGTCATGCTCGCAGCTCGTAGATGGTTTTTTTTGTGTATGTCCAGCTGCTTTATGCATGGCTGGTGAAAGATGGTTTTTATAAATACTGTATGTCACGCTAACAGCGCGTGAATTTTTTTTTTTTGCGCTCTTGAAAAACTGCGAATTCGCAGAACACTTTTCGGCGAATAGAGAAACAGGTCGCATTCTATCACCCGTGAATACGCGGAGCACGCGAATAGCGGACCCGTGAACAGCGGGGTCCGACTGTATATACTTGAACACTTTAGTACACAAATTACATATCATCATACTTCCAAAAACCTCCAGTTTTGCAGTACTTCAATTTAAATAAAGGTTTAATGGGATGGTGTGCAAGTGTTGTATTTGGGACTGCTTCTGGACTACTTCAACAGCACTAAACTTTCAGATTTTTTTTAACCATCGTTAAAATATCTATTTATAAGTTTTGAAGTACAGTAGTGTATATACTGCACTTCAACACTGTACAGGGTATCGTGTTCTATGAACTCACTAGTTATAAAACTAGAATTGTGCTGGCTAATTGATCAAAGTTGAGCTATCATTGAGCTAAATAGCTTATGGTTTATTTTAGGAAGTTGATTTATGACATGGCCTGTGGGACTACCCTTCTGATCACGCTACTCATAAACAGCGATAACTTGAACGGCACTCAGTGGAGAGCATACCTCCGCATGGTTGGCCATATGACTCAAAGGTGAAGAACCATTTAAAAAATTATACTAGCTGGACGCGAATCCGGATCTTCACCAAAATTGAATCGATTCTTCCTTGTCACACACGCAACCTGTAGAACGAGTTTCGTCCAAATCCGTCCACAACTTTTTGAGAGATCCTGCTATGTATCGTTTTTGGCCCAATCTCCCAATGGTGAAGAATCACTTTAAAAATTCTAGTAGCCGGATCCTCATGCGGATATTCACCAAAATCTAATAATTTCGTCTAATAATTTCGTTCGTAATTTCGTCCTTGTCACATATGCTACATCTCTGCCAAATTTCGTCCGAATCTATCCACAACTTTTTGAGATATATTGTTCACAAACGGACAGACGGACAAACAGTCAAACAGGGTTGAAAACATAACCTCCATCCACCTTTGATGGCGGAGGTAAAAAGGATGGATTTATTCGCGCTTTAACTTTAACAGGTTATTGGCGAGCTCCTGTTTGGAGATGAATATGCTCTGGTGACTCATACAGTCTGATTGGCAGAACATAACCACCTCCAATTGCTGATGCAGCACAACTGTCTGGGCTTATCATTAGCCTGCAGAAAACTGAAGTCCTCCACCAGCCAGCCCCACGCCAAGCCTATTCACCACCAAAGATAGCCTTTGAGGGAACTGAGCTGAACGCCATACAACAAATCACCTACCTGGGTCGTGTCATCTCGTGTGATGTCACAAGGAATAAGGAAATTGACAACAGGCTCTCTAAAACCAGCGGTGCTTTTGGGAGACTCCTCAGGTTTGTCTGATAAAACACAACCAATGGATGCAAACCACAACCGACAGATTAACTTTTCAATGGGGGGATTAACTTTTTAAGCGGGGGATTAACTTTTCAATTGGTGGATTAACTTTTCAATAGGGGGATTAACTTTTCAGAAGGTTTCCGAACAATTAACCTTTCAGAATGAAAGTGTTAAAATTAACGATCTCCTCAACCGGTTCCTGCCTTTGTATGTAAACTTTGACTTTTTTTTTTTGGTAAGTGTTTTGGTAAGTGTTACAACTGAATTAAATTTAAAGATTGTTAAAAAAAGTTAAAGTTAAAAATGTTAAAAGTTAAAGATTGTTTTGGTAAGTGTTACAATTAAATTAAATTTAAAGATTGTTAAAAAAGTTAAAGTTTAAAATGTTAAAAGTTAAAGATTGTTTTGGGAAGTGTTACAACTAAATTAAATTTAAAGATTGTTTAAAAAGTTAAAGTAAAAAATGTTAAAAGTTAAAGATTGTTTTGGTAAGTGTTACATCTAAATTAAATTTAAAGATTATTTTTAAAAATTAAAGTTTAAAGTGTTAAAAGTTAAATATTGTTTTGGTAAATGTTACAACTAAATTAAATTTAAAGATTATTTTTAAAAATTAAAGTTAAAAGTGTTAACAGTTAAAGTTGTTTTGGTAAGTGTTACAACTAAATTAAAATTAAAGATTATTTAAAAAAATTAAAGTTAAAAGTGTTAAAAGTTAAAGATTGTTTAGGTAAATGTTACAACTAAATTAAATTTAAAGATTATTTTAAAAAATTAAAGTTAAAAGTGTTAAAAGTTAAAGATTGTTTTGGTAAGTGTTACAACTAAATTAAAATTAAAGATTGTTTTAAAAGTTAAAGTTAAAAATGTTAAAAGTTAAAGATTGTTTTGGTAAGTGTTACATCTAAATTAAATTTAAAGATTATTTTTAAAAATTTAAGTTTAAAGTGTTAAAAGTTAAATATTGTTTTGGTAAATGTTACAACTAAATTAAATTTAAAGATTATTTAAAAAAATTAAAGTTAAAAGTGTTAACAGTTAAAGTTGTTTTGGTAAGTGTTACAACTAAATTAAAATTAAAGATTATTTTAAAAAATTAAAGTTAAAAGTGTTAAAAGTTAAAGATTGTTTAGGTAAATGTTACAACTAAATTAAATTTAAAGATTATTTAAAAAAATTAAAGTTAAAAGTGTTAAAAGTTAAAGATTGTTTTGGTAAGTGTTACAACTAAATTAAAATTAATGATTGTTTAAAAAGTTAAAGTTAAAAATGTTAAAAGTTAAAGATTGTTTTGGTAAGTGTTACATCTAAATTAAATTTAAAGATTATTTTTAAAAATTAAAGTTTAAAGTGTTAAAAGTTAAATATTGTTTTGGTAAATGTTACAACTAAATTAAATTTTAAGATTATTAAAAAAAATTAAAGTTAAAAGTGTTAACAGTTAAAGTTGTTTTGGTAAGTGTTACAACTAAATTAAAATTAAAGATTATTTAAAAAAATTAAAGTTAAAAGTGTTAAAAGTTAAAGATTGTTTAGGTAAATGTTACAACTAAATTAAATTTAAAGATTATTTAAAAAAATTAAAGTTAAAAGTGTTAAAAGTTAAAGATTGTTTTGGTAAGTGTTACAACTAAATTAAAATTAAAGATTATTTAAAAAAATTAAAGTTAAAAGTGTTAACAGTTAAAGATTGTTTTGGTAAGTGTTACAACTAAATTTGTTTTATTATCGTGTTTAATCTTCATTATTGGGTAAATAATAATATTAGAATGTCACTTGCAACTATAACATCCTTATACCAAGCAGATGACTTTGTTTCTGGACTGAAAAATTAGAGTTAGGAAACGAAATGTAATTTTCTCATGACAAATAATGGAAAGCGAACTCTCTCCTAGCAAAGGTTCGAAGGTTCGCATAACGAAGGTTTCTAAAGGTATTGGGGTAACCGCTTCGTTAAGTGGGGGATACCTGTACTGCTGTGCAGAGCTCAATGATTCGAAAAGTTTTGGTTCACTGGTAGAAGACTTTCTGCAGTATCTGTCTTTTCCTTCGCTGGTCATCCTCTTTTGAAGGATGGGAGAAATCAACTTCTTAATTTCCATCTTATTTTTCTCATTGACAATATCCATGACATAAATATCTCCTACAATGTCCTTGTATGTATCAGTATCAGTTTTGGAGAGAAATGGTGCAAATAAGATGGTATAAGCATTAAAGAATCAGATTGTATTAACACATACATCGTACACGGACAACTACCCGTGGGAAATGTAGCGTTGTGGTACCTGTATGTTTGACATCACCAATGATGACACAGATTGTCTGCAAAACTTCTGCAGTCAGTTGACCATTTGAAGTCGGAGTGAAGATAACAGATCAAACCTTCAACATGGTAATCGAATGCCTCACATAATTTCTTCGCAGCAATGTGAGCACGATCACATGCTTCACCATCAATATCAAGCAAATTCTGAGCCCTCGTTTCCAATCTGGTTTTCGATCTCGCTTGAAGCACACGAGTCCATCAATATTGACATCAAGTTGGCCCAAGGAACGTTGTGATCAATAAAGTAATACTTTGTCGACTGCAAAATCAATACCTGCAAAAACTTGTCAGTAGCTGCAAAGACCATCTCACGGTCAACTTTGATGACACTAAGAGCCTCAAAATTGTGTAAGACAACTTTCTGCTGACCAGGGAAGAAGTAACTGACAATGACAGCCAGCACACTGTTTGTAGTGGTTGCTTCATCAATGTTCAAGGAATATTTGTTCTGCTGCATTGCACTTGCTAGTTTATATCCTTGTAAGTTTTGGCAGGTCCATGAGTGATTTTTAATAAAGCTGATGTTCTGTCAATGGACAACTGATGAAGAGCACACTTGTCATGAGCGAACGCTTTTGTAAGAATAATAAGCTGAGGCATTTGGGAAAAGGAAACTGAATTTTCAGCAATAAAAGATAAGTCCATAAACTCTGCATTGTGAAACATAGCTGTCAGTAAGTGGTGGTAATGGTCCTAAAGTTTGCTGCCTGTGTTGGAATTTTAGTAGGCTGGTATTCTGGATCAGGTTGCTTCAACAAGCTGAACAGCTTCTGCTCACCTGAAACAAATACATCACAATGTGACATGTCAATAGCGTAAGTGAGCAATGTTTCTAGGCATTAAAACAGGTATTACTGAATTTTAAAACAGGCGCACATCGGCAGTACGAAAATAGGACCGTGGGCCCTGAAGCTCACCTGGATCAGGAGCAACAGTCACTCAAACCCCCCACCCACCCCCACCACCACCCCCACCCTCTCCACGTACCCTTCAGACCCTGATATTTTTAATGCTGAGAACAAACTTTGGTACATCATGGGCGATGAAGGTTGTGGGCAAGTTTCATCAAAATCTTGAGTGTAGTTTCGGAGAAGAGAGCGTATACCTATTTTGACACCTCCACCCTCCCGAAATCACCCTTAATGCCAACATTTTGATGCGGTCAATACACTCTCATTAGGCATCATATATGTAGATCATTAGCTCTCCAAGCAAGTAAATCGATTATTAGCTCTCCAGGCAAGTAAATCGATTATTAGCTCTCCAGGCAAGTAAATCGATTATTAGCTCTCCAGGCAAGTAAATCGATTATTAGCTCTGCAGGCAAGTAAATCGATTATTAGCTCTCCAGGCAAGTAAATCGAATATTAGCTCTCCAGGCAAGTAAATCTATTATTAGCTCTCCAGGCAAGTAAATCGATTATTAGCTCTCCAGGCAAGTAAATCGATTATTAGCTCTGCAGGCAAGTAAATCGATTATTAGCTCTCCAGGCAAGTAAATTGATTATTAGCTCTCCAAGCACGTAAATCGATTATTAGCTCTCCAGGCAACGAAATCGGTTATTAGCTCTCCAGGCAAGAAAATCGATTATTAGGTCTCCAAGAAAGCAAATCGATTATTATCTCTACATGCAAGAAATCCGATTATTAGCTCTCCAAGCAAGTAAATCGATTATTAGCTCTACATGAAAGTAAATCGATTATTAGCTCTCCAAGCACGTAAATCGATTATTAGCTCTCTAAGCAAGTAAATCGATTATTAGCTCTACATGAAAGTAAATCGATTATTAGCTCTCCAAGCACGTAAATCGATTATTAACTCTCTAAGCAAGTAAATCGATTATTAGCTCCACATGAAAGCAAATCGATTATTAGCTCTCCAGGCAAGTAAATCGATTATTAGCTCTCCAAGCAAGTAAATCGATTATTAGCTCTCCATGATAGGAAATCGATTATTAGCTCTCCAAGAAAGTAAATCAATTATTATCTCTACATGCAAGAAAATCGATTATTAGCTCTCCAAGCAAGTAAATCGATGATTAGCTCTCCAAGAAATTAAATCGATTATTAGCTCTCCAAGCAAGTACATTGATTATTATCTCCACATGCAAGAAAATCGATTATTAGCTCTCCAAGCAAGTAAATCAATTATTAGCTCTACATGAAAGTAAATCGATTATTAGCTCTCCAAGCAAGTAAATCGATTTTTAGCTCTCCAAGAAAGTAAATCGATTGTTATGTCTACATGCAAGAAAATCGATTATTATCTCTCCAAGCAAGTAAATCGATTATTAGCTCTCCATGATAGTAAATCGATTATTAGCTCTCGAAGAAAGTAAATCGATTATTATCTCTCCAAACAAGTAAATCGATTATTAGCTCTCCAAGCAAGTAAATTGATTATTAGCACTCCAAGCAAGTCAATTGATTATTACCTCTCCAAGCAAGTAAATTGATTATTACCCTCCCAACAAGCAAATCGATGATTAGCTCTCCAAGAAAGTAAATCGATTATTATCTCTACATGCAAGAAAATCGATTATTATCTCTCCAAGCAAGTAAATCGATTATTAGCTCTTCATGATTGTAAATCGATTATTAGCTCTCCAAGCAAGTAAATTGATTATTAGCACTCCAAGCAAGTCAATTGATTATTACCTCTCCAAGCAAGTAAATTGATTATTATCTCTCACAACAAGCAAATCGATGATTAGCTCTCCAAGAAATTAAATCGATTATTATCTCTACATGCAAGAAAATCGATTATTATCTCTCCAAGCAAGTAAATCGATGATTAGCTCTCCAAGAAAGTAAATCGATTATTACCTCCCCAAGTAAGTAAATTGATTATTACCTCTCCAAGCAAGTAAATTGATTATTAGCTGTCCAAGAAAGTAAATTGATTATTACCTCTCCAAGAAAGTAAACTGATTATTACCTTTCCAAGCAAGTAAATCGATTATTAGCTCTACATGAAAGTAAATCGATTATTAGCTCTCCAAGCACGTAAATCGATTATTAGCTCTCTAAGCAAGTAAATCGATTATTAGCTCCACAGGAAAGCAAATCGATTATTAGCTCTCCAGGCAAGTAAATCGATTATTAGCTCTCCAAGTAAGTAAATCGATTATTAGCTCTACATGAAAGCAAATCGATTATTAGCTCTCCAAGCACGTAAATCGATTATTAGCTCTCTAAGCAAGTAAATCGATTATTAGCTCCACATGAAAGCAAATCGAGTATTAGCTCTCCAGGCAAGTAAATCGATTATTAGCTCTCCAAGCAAGTAAATCGATTATTAGCTCTCCAAGAAAGTAAATCGATTATTATCTCTACATGCAAGAAAATCCATTATTATCTCTCCAAGCAAGTAAATCGATTATTAGCTCTCCATGATAGGAAATCGATTATTAGCTCTCCAAGAAAGTAAATCAATTATTATCTCTACATGCAAGAAAATCGATTATTAGCTCTCCAAGCAAGTAAATCGATGATTAGCTCTCCAAGAAATTAAATCGATTATTAGCTCTCCAAGCAAGTACATTGATTATTATCTCCACATGCAAGAAAATCGATTATTAGCTCTCCAAGCAAGTAAATCGATTATTAGCTCTACATGAAAGTAAATCGATTATTAGCTCTCCAAGCAAGTAAATCGATTTTTAGCTCTCCAAGAAAGTAAATCGATTGTTATGTCTACATGCAAGAAAATCGATTATTATCTCTCCAAGCAAGTAAATCGATTATTAGCTCTCCATGATAGTAAATCGATTATTAGCTCTCGAAGAAAGTAAATCGATTATTATCTCTCCAAACAAGTAAATCGATGATTAGCTCTCCAAGCAAGTAAATTGATTATTAGCACTCCAATCAAGTCAATTGATTATTACCTCTCCAAGCAAGGAAATTGATTATTACCTCTCCCAACAAGTAAATCGATGATTAGCTCTCCAAGAAAGTAAATCGATTATTATCTCTACATGCAAGAAAATCCATTATTATCTCTCCAAGCAAGTAAATCGATTATTAGCTCTTCATGATTGTAAATTGATTATTAGCTCTCCAAGGAAGTAAATCGATTATTAGCACTCTAAGCAAGTAAATCGATTATTAGCTCTGCAAGCAAGTAAAACGATTATTAGCTGTGCAAGCAAGGACATCGATTAATTAGCTCTCCAAGCAAGTAAATCGATTATTACCTCTCCAAGCAAGTAAATCGATTATTAGCTCTCCAAGCAAGTAAATTGATTATTAGCACTCAAAGCAAGTAAATCGGTTATTAGCTCTGCAAGCAAGTAAAACGATTATTAGCTGTGCAAGCAAGGACATCGATTAATTAGCTCTCCAAGCAAGTAAATCGATTATTACCTCTCCAAGCAAGCAAATCGATTTTTAGCTCTGCAAGCAAGTAAATCGATTGTTGGCTTTACAAGTAAGTGAATGGAGTATAGGCTCTCCAAGCAAGTAAATCGATTATTCGCTCTGCAAGCAAGTAAATCGATTATTAGCTCTGGAAGCAAGTAAATCAATCATTAGCTCTGCAAGCAAGTAAATCGATTATTAGATCTGCAAGCAAGTAAATCGATTATTAGCTGTGCAAGCAAGTAAATCGATTATTAGATCTGCAAGCAAGTAAATCGATTATTATCTCTGTAAGCAAGTAAATCGATTATTATCTCTGCAAGCAAGCAAATCAATTATTAGCTCTGCAAGCAAGTAAATCGAATAGTAGCTCTACAAGCAAGTAAATCGATTATTAGCTCTGCAAGCAAGTAATTCGATTATTAGCTCTGGAACCAAGTAAATAGATTAATAGCTCTACAAGCAAGTAAATCAATTATTAGCTCTCCAAGCAAGTAAATCGATTATTAGCTCTGCAAGCAAATAATCTATTATTAGCTCTGCAAGCAAGTAAATCGATTATTAGCTCTCCAAGCAAGTAAATTGATTATTAGCACTCGCAGCATGTAAATTGATTATTAGCTATACAAAAGGTCAATCAATTATTCGCTGTCCAAGAAAGTAAATTGATTATTACCTCTCCAAGCAAGTAAATTGATTATTAGCTGTCCAAGAAAGTAAATTGATTATTACCTCTCCAAGCAAGTAAATTGATTATTACCTCTCCAAGCAAGTAAATTGATTATTACCTCTCCAAGCAAGTAAATTGATAATTAGCTGTCCAAGAAAGTAAATTGATTATTACCTCTCCAAGAAAGTAAACTGATTATTACCTATCCAAGCAAGTAAATTGATTATTAGCTGTCCAAGAAAGTAAATTGATTATTACCTCTCCAAGCAAGTAAATTGATTATTACCTCTCCAAGAGAGTAAATCGATTATTAGCTCTGCAGGCACGTAAATCGATTATTACCTTTTCAAGCAGGTAAATGGAGTATTAGCTCTCCAAGCAAGTAAATTGATTATGAGCTGTCCAAGAAAGTAAATTGATTATTACCTCCCCAAGCAACTAAATTGATTATTACCTCTCCAAGCAAGTAAATTGATTATTAGCTGTCCAAGAAAGTAAATTGATTATTACCTCTCCAAGAAAGTAAACTGATTATTACCTTTCCAAGCAAGTAAATTGATTATTAGCTGTCCAAGAAAGGAAATTGATTATTACCTGTCCAAGCAAGGAAATCGATTATTAGCTCTGCAAGCAAGTAAATCGATTATTAGCTTTTCAAAGCAAATAAATCGCATATTAGCTCTCCAAACAAGTAAATCGATTATTAGCTTTTCACGCAAGTAAATCGAGTATTAGCCCTCCAAGCAAGTAAATCGATTATTAGCTCTCCAAGCAAGTAAATCGATTATTAGCTCTGCAAGCAATGAAATCGATTATTACCTCTCCAAGCAAGTACATCGATCATTAGCTCTGCAAGCAAGTAAATCGATTATTAGCTCTCCAAGCAAGTTAATCGATTATTAGCTCTCCAAGCAAGTAAATCGATTATTAGCTCTCCAAGCAAGTAAATCGATTATTAGCTCTGCAAGCAGATTTTCACCCATTTGGCCTGAAATTTCAGGAATTTGCATATCAGGTCACTGAATTGGTTCACTAATCAAAAGGTAGGAGTCTATTGTTTGTTTGAGTTCAAAAGGTCAAAGGTCAAGGTTGCATAAAATCTTCAATTTTTGGCCAATTGACCTGAAATTTTAAGAATTTGCATATTGGATCACCAATCAATATCTAGATATAAGCTGATTTTTTTTTTTTAGATATAAAGCTCAAAGGTGAAGGCTGCATAAAATCATCAATTTTCATCAAATATCATTTTGATTCGTTGTTGTAATGTCATGGACATGTAATGTCTTTGCGTCACACCAGAATGTCATGTGGGATGGAAAATATTATTGAGACGAATTCATCATCGATTTACTTTTACATCTGAGCAATTACAATTGTCCATTCCCAATAAATTGCAGGAAAGTGTATTTGTCCGCTCACCATATTTACCTATCCAAAGTGAAATTCTACCTGTAGACATTAGATGTCACCCTTAGCATATGTATCCAAGCGTGTGGCAAAATTAGAAGAAGCATCAAGGAATTCGAGTAAAAATTCACAGGAAAAGTATGTTTATCCATTGTCCAACCTCCTTGCAAATAATGTAAAAGTACACTTATAATGGATTAATGTCAGAGTGTTGCATGCGATTTTTGTCCAATCTCCATCACGAGCCTTTGTTCGCTGTTAAAAAGAGGGACACGGACAAATACAGTGCAACGAATATGTAGAGGATAATCGTGCGAGGGTCATGTAAATTGATGGGACATATTAAACAGTAGGGGATCGTACATAGGGTGGATCAAAATTTCGGAATCCAAAACATTTTGGTGTGGTGTGTATTTAACGTGACGTCTTAAAGGCGACAATTTAAAAAAGAGAATGTTCCAGTTGTGAGCTAATTAGCAATGTTACAATAGATTTTGGTTCTTTATTTGGATGACAATCCAATTCAGCGATTTGCACAAAAATGTAATCCATAATAGGGTCAAATTTTCAAAATGGTTCAAATGAGGCACCATTTTGTTGGGAATTTCATGTAGTTTTCAAATATTGATTTGTTAAATAAGATTGCATGGATTAAAATAAAATAAATTCCGCTATAATTTAAAATATAATAAAAATATTAAAATATAATAAATATGATGTAAGGATCAAAAAAAATAAAAATAGTCATACCTGTTTATTGATTTTGCTCAAGCAAATTGAATAAAAGTTACCAAAAGGGTATGGGTATGGTTAATCGAAAGGAAACGTATCGGTTTCTAGTTCCATAAGTAAAACTGACTTGAAATCTTAATATTTCTTTGATATTGTTGCGGTTTTAGGAAACTGCTCAGAGGCAATGGCAACCACCAAACAGGTCCCTTGGTGAGTTATTTCCGTAGTGTAAGATTAGAACAGCTCCTTCCCCTTGTAGTCAGGTTCACTATGTCAATAAATTATATTTCGTTCAAAATCACGGTAGATTAGCAAACCTATACATTTTTGGAAAGGTTATAGCATAAGGAAACTAAAAATCAATGTTTACATTTGGAGAGATACCTGTATGGCGGCCATTTTGGATTTTCAAAATGGCCACTGTAAAATACATATTTTGTTCTATTTCTGCCTCTAATTACCCTAAAAACTTTTAAAAATATACTAAACCTATATTTTCAGGGACAAGGAATCCAATGAAAGTATCAAATTAGTGCTATGGGGAATGGTAAGACACGAATCAAAGGTTTTGAATTGCAAAATACTGTCTTTATATTCGCGATAAGTTGCATAATCAAATACATGTTATCATTTTGTACAGGCAGTTAATAACATCAAAATGAGTCACAATAATTCATATCACCAAACATACACAGGCAGTCAGCAAAATCATATATACACATGCAGTCAGTATAACTTCACATCTACACAGGCAGTCAATGACAAAATATACACAGGCAGTCAATGGCATCAAACATACACGATTACAGAATATGCCATTTAGAGTTCGTCATCACTGTCCTGTGTGTCGTATCCGACAATATAGTCCGCATCGTTTTCACAGTCCGTTCCACACAAGCAAAGGTCGGTCAAATTGATTGGCAAATCGAATTGGTCGAATGGTCGATCGAATCGAATTCGATGAATCGAATCGAATCGAATCGATCGAATTGGTCGAATTGGTCGAATGGTCGAATGGTCGATCGAAGCGATTGGTCGAATGGTCGAATGGTCGAATTGGTCGAATGGAATTGGTCGATTGGTCGAATTGGTCGAATCGAATTGGTCGGAATTGGCAAATGTAAACATTGATTTTCAGATTTTCCATGTAATAACGTTTCCAAAAATGTATAGGTTTGCTAATCTACCATGATTTTGAGCGAAAAAACATAATGAACCTGACTATTGTGTAGTGGGTTAGAGCGTTGGTGAAGGGTAGAGAGGAATCTCCCGCGATGAAGCTGATCCTGAGGACCTTTCACTCTCTCTTACTGCAGGCAGGTTGGTGGTCTTTCTGTCTTCCACTGACTCCTCTCCGGCCTTGCTCCCCCTGCTCTGTCTGTGCTCTGTCCTTCAAATATTCCTGCAGGATGCACAAGATCTGCCAACAACCCTCTTCTGGTGAAACTGCCAAAATCAAGATTCTCCACTCACCTTCACTCTTTCATTCCTCTTTTCTCCCTCCAGGTCTTTAAAACAGCTGTTCACCACCATCTCAAATAATCCCCCATCCAAAACCCTGATCTTTTCTACCCCCGTTAATACACCACAAATCCACCTTTTTCAAATTCAGTTTTCTAGGAAGTCTTGGTAGTGTCAATTTGGTTTATACTGTGTACTGTTCAAACTGTTTTATACTGTTCAAATTCCGTTCCCCAGCCCTCTGTCTTCCACAGAACTCCCGACGTCCCTGTTCTCTACTGTTGTTGTGCTTTCCTACATCTCCCCCTCTTGTCTCCCGTTCCCTTTATTATATGTTTCATGTGTGTTTCTGGTTTTTGTTTTGTGTCAGCTCTTACATGAGCCTCAATTTTGTATACAAAATAAATAAATAAAAGTTTTTTTTTTTGATATTGGCTTTCAATCTAATATGGCTGCCCAATCACATGGCATATGACATCAAAAATTGTACACCCTGCATATGTATGGGTAGGAGATCATGTTTGTGAAGTTTTGTGTTGATCGGGTAAGGTTCCTTTTTCTATCCAAGATTGCTGCCAAACCACGCGATCAACAACGTCATCATTTTCAAACGATATGCGGCAATGGTGTTAGATGACATTTGTAAAATTTTGCATCGATAGGGTATGCGATTTCTGAGATATAATTATTTAATGTTTTCCTTCAATCTAATATGGCTGCCACACCACGTGACCGATGACGTTTTCGTCATCAACTTTTAATCATCATGCCGAGTTGATGACACACAGTTTTGAGTCAATCGCTTAGGTGGGTTTGGGAGAAGATGAGTTTTTTTTTTTTTAAGGTTTTAGGTTTAATCAAACAGGTTTAGTTTAGTCAAAAAATTATTTCAACGGCTGAATGGAAAAATTGAGACTTGTTTTTTATGTTTTCATGCCTCTGCAGACAACGTCACCGGAGGCATTATGTTTTTGAGTTGTCCATCCGTCCGTACGTCCATACGTCCGTACGGGCTAAACGTCGTTTTTCTCAGCAACCATATGGCTGACTGAGACGAAACTTTCAGGATAGGAGTGACACCCAAGCATAATGTTTTTTTGATAATTGTGACGTCATAGGTCACGTGGTATGGCAGCCATCTTGGATTAAAAGCAAATAATTAAAAAATTATTTCTCGGAAACCGCTGAATGTAAAAAATTTGAACCTTGGCACATTGTCAAGTACTCCCAATGGGGAACAAAAGCATGATAATGATGACATCATAGGTGAAGTGGTGTACCAGCCAAAAATGTTTTAATCGAATTCCTTATCCAAAAAATCGGAAATTGCATGCACATGATCTATGACCCATTTGTATTGAAATATTAATTTATGACATTAAAGGTCACATGGTTTGGCAGCCATATTGGATTGAAGGAAAATATTAAATAATTATATCTCTGAAACCGCTCACCCTATCGATGCAAAATTTTACAAGTATTATCTAACAGCACTGTTGCATATAGTTTGAAAATGATGATGTCATAGGTCACGTGGTTTGGCAGCCTTCTTGGATAAAAAAACGAACATTATCCGATCAACACGAAACTTCACAAACGTACCCATGCATATGCAGAGTGATGGCATCTACCCGTTGTGGGACTATGCAGCAGCTAGAACTGTGTGGGACAAATTCTCATTTGTCCCACACAGTTCTAGTTTTTAATTTGTTGTAAAAATTGTGTAACATTTTTGTATTAAATTTTATTTTGAATGAAATCTGTATTTCAACGAATTTTCATGTCATAAGAACGTTTTGTACACATGCGCATGTGATGCCCGATATTCTTTGCGTCCGCAATTGTATTTTCAGGGAATATTTTCACTGAATTTTCGACAAAGTGGGGCGACTTTCAAGTCAAATTTCACTTTTGCGTTTAACTTTTGCTTTTTGACTTTGCTCTCCAGAGATTGTTACACAGCAATTTATTCAGTAGTTAGTGCCAACAATCAAGATAGAGATTCACAGCGATGCTTGTCCAAAGATGCGGCCATTGACGTTGGTGGAGGATTGACTGTGCTCACACTCCGGCTGTAGAAGGTGGATCTTGCGAATTGAGTTGTGGTGTATTTATTTCTACTTTTTTTACTTTCTGCAATATGGAAGTCTCCAGTAAACAAATGGCAATATATGGCTGTTTAGTCCCAATCATTTGTCCCAATCTTTTGCAATGCTGTTAGTTCCAATCTTTGGAAACAGGCACAAAACTTGGACATCTTTGCCATCACCAAGATGCGAAACTGCAGTCACATTTTTACTCCCAAAAATGCTGATGCCTCCAGGGGCACCGAGAGGGGGGTAGTATATCGTCCGGGCCCCGGATCTAATAGGGGTCCGTAATTATTTCTTCAATTTTTTTTTTCATATAATGATTGCGATTGTTTGTGATGATAAAACACCATGGGCAGCTTTAGTTTGCGTCTCTAAGCCACTCAACTCGAGGCGATTCCCTGGAATACCATTGCAGCAACACCCTCCCTCATAAAATAAACTTCTGTGGGAACAATTTACATAATGATAATTGAAGTAATGACGTAAATGAACACAGAAATGTTGGTCGAATTTCCATATACGAATAAATGAATAACACCCCAATTTCCCTTGAACATGGCATGTGTTTCTTCTGACAAAAATACGGAAGCCTCTGTTGCTATAGGTCGATTTATAATATATATATATATTTTTTTTTGAAAGGGGGCAGGATGAAGGGGGCCCGACCCTTACTATTGCTCCGGGGCCCTTTCTGGCTCTCGTCGGCCCTGGATACCTCCACACTCTACCGTAACATCCCTCATCCTTCAAATAGATAGACACCAGCCTCTTCCCTCTCTACAGACCTTTATAGATTCACAAGCTGCCAAACACTGATAGAATATCTTTCTATCATGACAAACAAAAAAGGCATAAGAAATGAAACCATTTTGGCTCTTCTTTGGTAAATCCCTGGAACTATGGGAGAGGAGGGGTAAGTTACCTGGGGTTAAATTAAAGTTGGTAGCCTTCTCTTTGGACTAATTAACAATTCCGACAGCACGGCAGATTAATTATTTATATTTGTGCAATTACCTAAATTTTCCAGGAGTTTCAAGGACTTCGACAAGTTTTCCCGGATTTTACAGTAATAAAAAATGTTTTCTCATTTTGCTTGACTTAAGGAATTTAAAAGACCGTGCGAACCATGTTACATCACTTTTTCCCTAATTCCTTTGTAAGTTTAGCATCATTGGTGAGGCTTCCATGACCACATCTTTAAAAGTTGTAAATGAAATGAAGTTGCACTCCCTCCCCTCCCAAATGAATATTTGCCCAGCTGCTTCATAACAATGAATAATGCTATTCAGTTTTGAGATCCAAGTTGTTTTCCCCTGCATGCTTTTGAGGCCTATTTATACAGCTAATTATAAACAATGAATGGAATTTCCTTAATTTTACTTTAAGTTACGTTTCTTTAGCTCTCCACATGGTAAGATCCAGACCAAAAACAATATGCGCTAATCTCAAAGAGAAAACACATTAAGCAAATTCTACAAAGTAGAATCGATTACATTGTATGCTCAAAATAACGAAAACAGTTAAAAACAAGAAAAAGAGCAATCAGAGATTGCAAACCCTCGCCAGGATGTATTTTCAGTGTTTTGTAAGGCTTTTGTGTTAAAACAAATATGGCGCCCGAACCACTTGACCGATGACGTCATCATTATTTTTTTCTAGACTAATTTATTCCTAGATTATGCTCAATAAATTTCATCTTGATCGGATGAAGTTTTGTACTTGTCGAATTATGACGTCATAATGGAGGCACATACGACATCATCATTGACATATTTTATTCACCATTGAGAGTTCTTTACAATGAGCCATGCTCAATTTTTTCTATTCAGCGCTTTCGGAGATATAGAGGTGCAAAGTTTTTCGATTTTTCCAAGATGGCGGCCGAACCACGTGTCCTATGACGTCATAATTATCATTACAATATTATACAGGTGGAGTTGCACCTATGGTGAAAATTTCCTGTCAATCGGATCAACGGTTGCTGAGAAAATCATATTTATTCTGTGTGGACAAACAAACAAAGACAAACAGACAAACGGACTCAGATGCAATACCCTCTCCTCTGGCGAGGGTAAAAATACTAAATGAAAATTGATGATTTTATGCAGCCTTGACCTTTGAGCTTTAGATCTAAAAAAAAAAATCAGCTTCTATCTATCTTTTGATTGGTGAACCATTTCTGCGATGCAATATGCAAATTCTTAAAATTTCAGGTCAATTGGCCAAAAATTTATGATTTTATGCAACCTTGACCTTTTATATACTTGACCTTTTATATACCTTTTGAACTCAAAGAAACAAACAATAGACTCCTACCTTTTCAGTGACCTGATATGCAAATTCCTGAAATTTCATGTCAAATGGGTGAAAATTGACGATTTTATGTGACGCTGACCTTTGACCTTTTGAATTTGACAATTATTAATTTGTCTTCTCCATTTTATCACAAAAATGCTTTGTTGAAAATTTAATGACGAAACTCAAATGATAAATTGATGCTCCTCCAGGCATTTCATGCTCCTCCAGGTTGTTTTGCGTGCATTTCATACTCCTCCAAGACCTTTCAGCATGCATTTCATGCTGTTGCAGGTTGTTTTTCATGCATTTCATTCTGCTCCAGGTCGTTTGAGCATGAATTTCAAACTGCTCCAGCTTGTCTGTGTGTGCATTTCATACTGCACCAGTGATTTGTGTGGCATTTTATACTGCTCACGGTTGTTTTGCGTGCATTTCATAATGCTCCTGGTTGTTTGTGCATGCATTTCATACTGCTTCAGGTTGTTTGTGCGTGCATTTTATATTGCTCCATGTTGTTTTGCGTTCATTCCATTCTGCTCCAGTGAGTTGTGCGTGCATTTCATACTGCTCCAGGTTGTTTGTGCATGCATTACATACTGCTTCAGGTTGTTTGTGCGTGCATTTTATACTGCCCCATGTTGTTTGTGTGTGCATTTCTTACTGCTCAAGGTTGTTTGTGCATGCATTTCATACTGCTTCTGGTTGTTTGTGCGTGCATTTTATATTGCTCCATGTTGTTTTGCGTTCATTCCATTCTGCTCCAGTGAGTTGTGCGTGCATTTCATACTGCTCCAGGTTGTTTGTGCATGCATTACATACTGCTCCAGTGACTTGTGCGTGCATTTCATACTGCTCCAGGTTGTTTGTGCATGCAATTATTACTGCTGCAGGTTGTTTTGCATGCATTTCATACTGCTCCAGGTTGTTTACACATGCACTTCATAATGCTCCAGGTTATATTGAGTGCATCTCATACTGCTCCAGGTTGTTTTACGTGCATTTTTTTTTACTGCTTCAGGTTGTTTTTGCATGCATTTTATACTCCTCCAGGTTGTTTTCCATGTGTCATAATGCTCCTGGGTTATTTGTGCATGCATTTCTTACTGCTTCAGGTTGTTTTTGTGTGCATTTTATATTGCTCCATGTTGTTTTGCGTGCATTCCATTCTGCTCCAGTGACTTGTGCGTGCATTTCATACTGCTCCAGGTTGTTTGTGCATGCAATTCATACTGCTAGAGGTTGTTTTGCGTGCATTTCATACTGCTCCAGGATGTTTTGCGTGCATTTTGTTTACTGCTTTAGGTTGTTTTTGCATGCATTTCATACTCCTCCAGGTTGTTTTGCATGCGTTTCACAATGCTCCTGGTTATTTGTTCATGCATTTCTTACAGCTTCAGGTTGTTTTGCATGTGTTTCACAATGCTCCAGGTTGTTTGTGTGTGCATTTCATACTGCTCCAGGTTGTTTTTGCATGCAATTCATACTGCTCCAGGTTGTTTTTGCATGCAATTCATACTGCTAATGGTTGTTTGTTTGTGCATTTCATTCTGCTCCAGGTTACATTGAGTGCATTTAATACTGCTCCAGGTTGTTTTTCGTGCATTTCATTATGCTCCAGTGACTTGTGCGTGCATTTTATACTGCTCCAGGTTGTTTGTGCATGCATTACATACTGCTCCAGGTTGTTTGTGCATGCATTACATACTGCTTCAGGTTGTTTGTGCGTGCATTTTATACTGCCCCATGTTGTTTGTGTGTGCATTTCTTACTGCTCAAGGTTGTTTGTGCATGCATTTCATACTGCTCCATGTTGTTTTGCATGCATTCCATTCTGCTCCATGTTGTTTTGCGTGCATTCCATTCTGCTCCAGTGACTTGTGCGTGCATTTCATACTGCTCCAGGTTGTTTGTGCATACAATTATTACTGCTGCAGGTTGTTTTGCATGCATTTCATACTGCTCCAGGTTGTTTACACATGCACTTCATAAAGCTCCGGGTTATATTGAGTGCATCTCATACTGCTCCAGGTTGTTTTACGTGCATTTTTTTACTGCTTCAGGTTGTTTTTGCATGCATTTTATACTCCTCCAGGTTGTTTTCCATGTGTTTCACAATGCTCCTGGGTTATTTGTGCATGCATTTCTTACTGCTCCAGGTTGTTTTTGTGTGCATTTTATGCAGCTCCAGGTTGTTTTGCATGTGTTTCACAATGCTCCAGGTTGTTTGTGCATGCATTTCATACTGCTACAGGTTGTTTGTATGTGCATTTCTTACTGCTACAGGTTGTTTTGCGTGCATTTCATACTCCTCCAGGTTGTTTGTTTGTACATTTCATTCTGCTCCAGGTTGTTTACGCATGTATTTCATACTGCTCCAGGTCGTTTGAGCATGAATTTCAAACTGCTCCAGGTTGTTTACTCATGCACTTCATACTGCTCCAGATTATAATGCGTGCATTTCATACTGCTCCAGGTTGTTTTGCGTGCATTTCATTCTGCTGCTGGTTGTTTGTGCATGCATTTCATACTGCTTCAGATTGCTTGTGCGTGCATTTTATACTGCTCCAGGTTGTGTTGCGCACATTTCCTACTGCTCCAGTGATTTGTGCATGCATTTCATACTACTCCAGTGATTTGTATGGCATTTTATACTGCTCCAGGTTCTTTTGCGTGCATTTCACACTGATCCTGGTTGTTTGTGGATGCATTTCATACTGCTTCAGGTTGTTTGTGCGTGCATTTTATACTGCTCCAGGTTGTTTTTCGTGCATTTCATTCTGCTCCAGTGACTTGTGCGTGCATTTTATGCTGCTCCATGTTGTTTGTGTGTGCATTTCTTACTGCTCAAGGTTGTTTGTGCATGCATTTCATACTGCTTCAGGTCGTTTGTGCATGCATTTTATACTGCTCCATGTTGTTTTGCGTGCATTTCATTCTGCTCCAGTAATTTGTGTGGCATTTTATACTGCTCCAGGTTCTTTTGCGTGCATTTCACACTGATCCTGGTTGTTTGTGGATGCATTTCATGCTGCTTCAGGTTATTTGTGCGTGCATTTTATACTGCTCCAGGTTGTTTTTCGTGCATTTCATTCTGCTCCAGTGACTTTTGCGTGCATTTTATACTGCTCCAGGTTGTTTGTGCATGCATTTCATACTGCTCAAGGTTGTTTGTGCACGCATTTCATACTGCTTCAGGTTGTTTGTGCGTGCATTTTATACTGCTCCAATGCGCAGTGTCATGATGGACCTCGTGCACCCCGATCAGACTTGTGCTGTTCCGGGACGCAGAGTGTCCGACAGCCTGGGCCTGGTTCGAGAGGCGATCTAGCTAGCGGAGGAGAGAGGCCTCCCATTGAGCATAGTCAGTTTGGACCAGGAGAAGGCTTTCGACAGAGTGTCACATGAATACATGATGGCCATTTTGGACCGTTTTGGCTTTGGGTCAAATTTGATGCATTGGGTGGACCTGATGTATAGGGACGTTGAAGCCCGTGTTTTGGTCAACGGACACCTCTCGGGAGCCTTCCCAGTCGCTTCTGGGGTCAGGCAGGGCTGCCCAATGTCACCCATCCTTTTTGTCCTTTGTATTGAACCGTTTGCTTGTGCACTGCGAGCGGACCCATCCTTCCCTGGGTTGTGGAATCCCGGAACCTATGGGGAGCGCCTACAGGTGAGTCTGTACATGGATGACGTGTCGGTGGTTGTCACCAATGCAGTCGCCATGTGCAGACTGGTGGGTCTCTGCGAGCGTTTTTGGTTGGCCTCCTCTTCTAAAATCAATCCTCAGAAGAGTGAGGTCATGCACTTTGGTCGGCACAGGCCGGGCTCCGGCCCCCCTTGCCCGTACACGGAGCGGAGAGATCGATTAAAGATCCTCGGGGTCTCCTTTGCCCCAGGCGGCGTGGCCGCTGAGAACTGGCGAACGGTCATTGGGGGAATGGAATTTGAAGTCGCTTCTTGGCGGTCTCGTCTCCTTACCATGGAGGGGCGAAATTTAGTGATCAAGAATGTTTTGATTGGTAAGTTGTTGTATTTGGCTAGAATCTCCCCACCTCCTCCTGCAGTGGGACGGGCTCTGGGGAGATTAATTTTCACTTTCTTCTGGGGTACCCGAGCAGAGCGCAGGAGTCAGAGGGTTGTGAAGATGAGCCCGTCCTTGGGTGGGAAGGGTGTCCCCTGCCCGGTGTTTGTATGTATGTCTGCGTTTGCGTGTACTCTCATGGAGTTATTTGTGTCAGAGGACCCGGGTCGCCTGCTGGCGCGGGATTTTTTGTTCTTTTTTTTGGGGCCGTCCATCGCGCGGTTGGAATGGCGGTCCCTCCCGCTGTCTCGGCCTTTTTCTGGGTCGTGTCCGGGGCATTTCCAGATGTTTGAGGGGTTCGCATGGGAGCAGGGCCTGTTGACCTGTCGGCCCATTGGTTGGCAGTTGTCGCAGGTGTTACGGGGTCCTCCCCTGTCCCCTAGTCTCGGTAAACCTCCGAACCCCGAGAGGACGCCCGGCAGAAAGATATGTTATTCTTTGTTGAAATCAATCTATACTGAAACCATCAATGAAACCATCAAATGAAACAATCAAATCAATAACGAAACCACACCAATGGTTGTCAACGAACAAATAATATATTAAAAAGCACACAAGAAGAACCATACAACAATGGTGGCAATCACCCATACAATCAATCTCTTAAGATGGTTAAGTACCATCTGGTTAAGTAACATAAACTCACTGCTCTCCCCGTGAATGGAACCGAACACTCCTCAATGTCTCTATAACTCAGAGGGGATGAGGCGAAGAGGTGATGGGGCAAGTAAGGAGGTGTAGGCACGGAGGGGACCGTCACGTGGTCCCCAACCAACAGCAAACTGGCGGTGGAAAGAGAAATCCCAAAGACGCGATCCAGACGTGCACATTCACCGGTCAATCAGCGAACCGCATCGTATTCTTCAAATGCCGCTGTCGCCCACACACATCCCCGGCAGACGGCCGGAGGGTGAGAAAAGTTGGCGCGTACCAAAACCTTTTTCGGTGAACGCAGCGCGCGGGGCAAAATGGCGGACGGCTCTTACTCGAGCCGCAGCCTCTAGGCGAGGATTCTTCGGAATCTCACGCCTGTTCCTGACTTCGCAGGCTTTTTCACTATTCTAGCGATTACACCAATCGCTCGAGATTCCTTTCAAGGACTCAAAGTTCACTCGTGATGTACGCTCGACCACGCTAGGTACGGCGCTTCTACAGACGTGTCTTTCCACACCTTCCTCACGCCCTCCTCTTCCTCGCTCGACATCTTCCGGTTCACGATACGATTTCCTGTCTCATTTTTACCATGAGCGCTTTTAACCCTTTAACCACAATAACCATTTCCCTTAAACAATAATAATTAGTGCCGAATCCGTAAAACTTCCCCCCTCAAGAAAGAAAGTTTGAACACAGCGAAAACTTTCTTTGCAGGCAAATTCTTGAGACCAACAAAAGTAAACTCACAACCCAAATCACCAATTCCCGTGAGCAACAATTATCAACATCTCAAAAATAAAGCAACAAAATTTCACACCACCCACAGAGATTTCCAAAGTTAATTCACTCTGGACAAAGCATCAGCAACGACATTGTCCCTGCCCTTTACAGGTTCAATTTCCCAGTTGGACCCCTGCAAAGCCAAACTCCATCTTAGCACCCTCTGATTTTTTTTCTTAGTTTCTTTTGAATGAAGGTTAAGGGGCTGTGATCAAAATCCAAAGTCAAGCAAGTCTACAGCACTTTTCCCCGGGAGGCCGAGCTGAAAGCCAGGTTCCATGGTGGTTGGGTGGTGAGGCCTGGAAGTATTCACCACATGGACGCCTTGAGGAACGTGGAGTTCACGGTTAGTCCGTGCAGGAAAGTTCACGACATGGACGCCTTTAGGAACATGGCGTTCACGGTTAATCCGTGTAGGAATCTTGGCTCGGCGGCTCCGCAGCATTCAGTGCTTCAACTTTTCCGAACTTTCATAATAATTACGGTGGGACCGCTTGTCACTGTCGTCATATGAATAGCGGTCTCCTTCTCGGCCACTACTCTGACAATCCTTCCTTCGGGACCTGCCGTAACTCTGGGAGCCTCCATAAAAATATCGATTGTGGCCACCACCAAAACTACTACCCCATTGTCCTCTTCTGTAGCCCCCACGACACCTATGAAATGCCTTCCCTACTGTTATGGTCCGACCCTCCAACTCCTTGCTATTCAAATCCTTTTCTGCATCTCTGGCATCCTTTGAGTTTTCAAACGTGACAAAGCCAAACCCTCTTGACTTTTGTGTCTCCCTGTCTTTTATCAGCAACACTTCCCAAAGTGGTCCATATTTGCTGAAGGCCGACTCCAGAACATCTTCTTTTGTTTTGAAGTTCAGTCCGCCTACGAATAACCTGCTAAATTTGTCACCATCCCTAACTGGTGTGGTGTTATTTTCCCTACTGGGCTTTTTAACAACCATCGGGTTACCATAAACTTGACCACCGGCCAAATCATTCCCGATAACAACAGATACTCCCTCTACAGGAAGAGTGGCTTGTAAACCTACGGTGACCGGTCCTGACACCACATCGGACTCCAAATGGATGGCATGAAGTGGAGCTCTAACACAGCCACCAATCCCCTGTAAATGAACACTATCACCAGTTGCCGTCTCCTCTGACAATGGCAAGATGCCTTCAAGCATTAAAGATTGATGTGCTCCTGTGTCCCTCAATACCCTAACAGGTCTCCGGGTAGTCAGGTCTCCATCCAGTGACACCAACCCCTCTGAAATAAATGGTTGGTAACCCTTTTAAGGGCAATTACTCACATTTGCCATTGCATTCGGAGTGGTACTAGTCGAACTCCACTCCTGATTTTCCTTTCCCAGAGCATAACAGTGGGACATAAAGTGTCCAGGTTTATGGCAAAAAGCGCAATTAGGCCCGGAGGAGAACCTCGTGGTTTGTCTCGAGCCCGCCGGAGGGTAAGTCTGCCTTGGAACTGCTGTCTTCGGATTCCTAGAAGTCGTGGTATCAGAGTGGTCCTCATATTCATCTCGAGGCCGCCCCCATGAATTTTCGTTCTCCACCCCTGATGTACCATAGCTCCGCTGGCTAGGTCTCGGCGAGAAGTTAGGTTTGTGGAACCCCATCCTGTGGGTTAAGGCACAGTCATCAGCCATGGCTGCTGCCTCATACAGCTTTGGTACTTTCCTTTCCTCCAGATGAACTTTAATGTCCTCATGGACACACTGTTGGAATTCCTCCACAAGGATCAATTGTCGCAGTAGTTCGAAGTCTTTCCCAACTCCTTTTGAATCACACCACCGATCAAACATGGTTTCTTGCATTCTGGCAAACTCCACATGGGTCTCACTCTCCCTCTTCCTGGCATTCTGGAATTTTTGCCGGTAAGCTTCAGGGACCAATTCATAGGCTTTGAGAATGGTTTTCTTCACTATCTCATAATCTGCACATTGGTCAATCGGGAAAGCCGAATAAATATCTTGAGCTTTACCCACCAGAACACTTTGCACTAATATGGTCCAGGACTCCTCCGGCCATTTTAGCATTCGAGCCACTTTCTCAAAGTGTAAAAAAAACTTGGCTACCTCCTTTTCATTGAAGGGTGGAACCAGCCTCACATGTCTACCAACATCCCAGGTGTTCTGACTTGTTGTCGAACCCGTCGGCATGGATGGTACCTCTCCCCGTTCTCTCATTAACTCCAGCTCCTTGACTTTAATTTCCTGCTGACGCACCATTTCGTGTGCCTTTAACTCCCTTTAAGCTTTTTTCTCCTCTGCTTCGATTTCCCTTGCAACTCTCCTTTCCTCTGCTTTCATCCTTTCTCACCCTTCCTGGAGTTCTCTTTCCTGTGCTGCTCTGCTTTCCTGGAGTTCTCTTTCCTGTGCTGCTATTCTTTCCTCGAGTTCTCTTTCCTGTGCTGCTCCTCTTTCCTCGAGTTCTCTTGTAGCTCTCCTTTCCTCTGCGTTTTCCTTTTCTACCCTTTCCTGGAGTTCCCCTTTCAACTCGCCTTTCCTCTGCTTTTCTTTCCTCGAGTTCTCTTTCCTGTGCTGCTCTTCTTTCCTCGAGTTCTCTTGTAGCTCTCCTTTCCTCTGCGTTTTCCTTTTCTACCCTTTCCTGGAGTTCCCCTTTCAACTCGCCTTTCCTCTGCTTTTCTTTCCTCGAGTTCTCTTTCCTGTGCTGCTCTTCTTTCCTCGAGTTCTCTTGTAGCTCTCCTTTCCTCTGCGTTTTCCTTTTCTACCCTTTCCTGGCTCTGAAATAGCATCTCCAGTTTCCGGAGCTCCCCATCTTCTTGTTCCTCCGGTAGCCAATCCAAGGCTACCTCTGTCCATGTTCCTAATCCCACCAGAGATTGTATCACCACTGTCTGCATCTCTGCCTTCTTCATATTACTTCGGACCTCCAAGCTAAAATGTTTGGCCAATTTAAAGAGTTCCGATCTTAATAATGCTCTGAACTGTGCCTCACTAGGGGTCGCTGCAAACTTCCCTGCATCAAACTCCAATGTGACTATTGTTAACACCTGTTAACCTTCACACAAGAAATCTCAAAAAAAAAATTTTTTTGGGGGGGGTTTTTTGGAAAACTTTGGGAACGTTGGAAAAAGTTCCAAATTTGGGAATTCTGGGAATGTTAGGGAATTCTTTCCCGGACTAAATTTAGGGAATTGTATATCCCGGACGCAGACTCAATTTCGAGCCCACGAGTCAATTGGACGAGCCCCCAATTTTTGTTACTGGGTCCTCCCCTATCCCCTGGTCTCGGTAAACCTCCGAACGCCGAGAGGACCCCCGGCAGAAAGATATGTTATTCTTTGTTGAAATCAATCTACACTGAAACCATCAAATGAAACAATCAAATCAAAAATGAAACCACACCAATGGTTGTCAACGAACAAATAATATATTAAAAAGCACACAAGAAGAACCATACAACAATGGTGGCAATCACCCATACAATCAATCTCTTAAGATGGTACCATCTGGTTAAGTAACATAAACTCACTGCTCTCCCCGTGAATGGAACCGAACACTCCTCAATGTCTCTATAACTCAGAGGGGATGAGGCGAAGAGGTGATGGGGCGAGTAAGGAGATGTAGGCACGGCGGGGACCGTCACGTGGTCCCCAACCGACAGCAAACTGGCGGTGGAAAGAGAAATCCCAAAGACGCGATCCAGACGTGCACATTCACCGGTCAATCAGCGAACCGCATCGTATTCTTCAAATGCCGCTGTCGCATACACACATCCCTGGCAGACGGCCGGAGGGTGAGAAAAGTTGGCGCGTACCAAAACCTTTTTCGGTGAACGCAGCGCGCGGGGCAAAATGGCGGACGGCTCTTACTCGAGCCGCAGCCTCTAGGCGAGGATTCTTCGGAATCTCACGCCTGTTCCTGACTTCGCAGGCTTTTTCACTATTCCAGCGATAACACCAATCGCTCGAGATTCCTTTCAAGGACTCAAAGTTCACTCGCGATGTACGCTCGTCCATGCTAGGTACGGAGCTTCTACAGATGCGTCTTTCCACACCTTCCTCACGCCCTCCTCTTCCTCGCTCGACGTCTTCCGGTTCACGATCCGATTTCCTGTCTCATTTTTACCATGAGCGCTTTTAACCCTTTAACAACAATAACCATTTCCCTTAAACAATAATAATTAGTGCCGAATCCGTAACACAGGTCCTGGATCACTTGCGCCCAAGGGAGGTGCTGCGGGAGGTGCGTATCCTTCGCGGAAGCCCTCTCGCAGAACGTACGGCGAGAAAGGTTTGGTAGAACGTTTCGGCTCGCTGTCTCACCAACGACCAGAAGGACGTCACGTGGCAAGCCGCCCATGAGTGTCTTCCGGTCCGGGTTTTTCGGTTCCAGAGGGACCTGAACGTGTTGGTCCCGTGTCCCTGACCCCGATGCACAGGGGACGAAACCGTCAGGCATGTCCTTTGGGACTGCCCTGTCGCCAAGGGGGTCTGGTCACTTGTGGCTGGCCTCCTCGAATGCTATGTGCCTTGGCTGGTAATGGTCAGCTGGGACGTCTTTGTGTTCAGCGGGCTCCTACCACAACCAGTGCCTGGCCGCAAGTGGAGACAGGCCTGGAGAACGGTCTGTATAATCAAGACCGTCTTGTGGTGAGCGAGAACCAGAGGTTTCCATACCAGGGAATGGTTGGATCCTGGGCAGATATGGGGCATGGCCCTATCCTGCCTCCAAAGGTACAGGCTTGGCGACAGCCTGCGGGCGATGGGGCAGCGTGCTGGCCGTAACGATGCATTAGGTGTGTCGGAAAGCCCTCCCTGGAGCGGGGAATACGGCCGGGCTTCTCCGTGGTGAAGGGGGGGGGGGGGGGTGTCCCACGGGAGGTTACTTCCAAATGTGCGGGCGACAGTCATGTGCAGCCGTAGTCCCTGACAGAGCTTGCCGCCCGGGCTTGGAAAGGTTGGGGGTGCTCCGGCAGGTGTGCTTGCGGGCCCTGTCGGGCAAGGATTCTCATTGGGACACTCACGCCTCGGGGGCAGCTCAGGGAGCCGGTGCCTTCCTTGTGGTGCATCTTCCGGGTGGGCCCTCTCGGGCGCGGCCTGGGGAGGGTGGGGGCAGTTGGGTTTCCTTTTGTTTGATCTTGATTTTGGCTTGGTTTGATTTTTATTTTCTTTCATTATTATTTCCAGCGGTGGGTCGAGCCCTCAACGTGTTTGTGGCTGCATGTTCCCGGCTGCGGTTAGCAGCCGGTTGTTGATTTCGGTATGCAAAGGAAAAAAGGCCCCTTGATACTTATTGTTTTAAGGTGTCCCTTCCTTGGTTGTTTTGGAGGGGTTGGAGGGGGGATAGGGTCTTCTTTCCTTTCTCCCTCCCCTTTGGTTAGTTAGAGTCAGGTGTCTGTTGCCTGGGGTGGGAGAGGGTTTTTGGGGGTTTGGGGATAGGGATGATGGACTTTGGTTTTTACGATTAATAGTTTATTGAGTTTGATTTGATTTGCATCTTTGTCTTTGAACTTTGTTTTCTTTTGTTTCTTGATCTTTGCTCTGCTTTCTCTCTTTGATTTCTTATTTATTATTTGATTTCTTGGCTTTGATTTCCTGGGTTTTTGAGTGATGGTTTTATTGAGTGGCTTTTGAGAGTGTTTTTTTTAACCTTTTTTTGTAATAAAAAGGCTTCGGCCATAAAAAGGTGTTGTGTTGTAGTCTGCGTTCGCACTGGCTGGGGGTGGGGGTATGTACGCATGCAGGTGTAGTTGCTGCATGTGGATGTGTATGTGCCCCTGCTGGCCCACCTTAGCTGACCGTATCGAGGTTGAAGGGCCGAAACGGGATGATGCTGAGGACCTCGACTGAGGACCCGGTCAGTGCGGCACACTTGTGACCAGGTGTGTTTTGAACTTATTTATATATATATATATTATAACAGGACAGGTCTCGCTAATTGGCGAACCGTGACCCGCCGGAGATGGACTCTGCAGAACTAAACTCGAGCGAGATGCGAGATCACAAGACGTCAGCCAGGTGCCAGGTGGTTAGAATCATTTAATTCGAATATGTGTGCTAAAACCGTGGAGGGCTTATATTCCTGGATTATAATTTAATAATTTAATCGCCATTTTAATTTATATGCTGTTCAGGCCGAACATATCGTCGAACCTGTCATATATCACAATCACCATGTTCTACCTTTACATTTTTCATTCAGTGTGAAACACAAACAAACCGATTGTTAAAATGACCTTCAAATATCGAAAGCATCGGCGTTACGTCTCTTCCATACGCTCCTCGAGTTTATAACTGGGTCGAGATTCCAACCCTTTTTAGACAGCTCAAAGGCTCAAAGGATATATTTGATATCTCAAAGCCTTTTCTTACGAGCTCCACTTTTCTATGTAACGTTTTGAAAATATTTTCCGCCTCAATTTGTCGGTCAATTTTAAAAACACATCTCAAATTTGAAGTGCTCTTCAATCCTGTTCACCCAAATGTAATTATTAAAACTCCAACCTCACAAATTTATTGACAAAATTCGTAGCAAACTCATGCAACATTAATGGACTCTTCCATTCACTATGCAATCACAATCATTGAAGATCCAATCCATGCGATTCACTTAATATGCCTTTTGTTCGTCTCAAGGCATAGATTGCCAACTTCACAAAGGGTATAATATTTTTGTCGTCTAATTCACAAAGTTTCTTCTTTCTGGCTAATTTGAGGATTTTACGAAGTTGCTTCATCCACAACGTTTCGTTTGGACTTTTGTGACAAAATCTAATTGGATTAAAATTACATTCCTTTGCTGCCCAGAACAAAGGACTGGAAGCCAAGGTCTGCACAACATAGGGCCTTCCATGCATTTATGTGTATTTATAGTGACCAAGATAACAGGAAGTAATCACGATGAACCCCTGTGTGTCAGTAATGACTATAATGGCCCAAGGACAGGGCCAGGACACATTTATATGCTTTTGTTTGGACATTTATAATGTCATTCCAGACAGGGCTGCTTGTGTTTCTCCCTGAGCCAGACATGCGATGTGGAACTTTGACAGCCATTTAAAACTGAAATCTGTGGTTCAGTTTTTCTAATCATCTGAAATGGTTTCCTCTTTTATCTTGCACCATAAAGATAATGATAGCTGCATTCTCAAGCGATGAAAAATGGAACATAATTAAAATGTATTACTTGTCTTGATCAGGCTATTTAATCCACTGCAGATTGAAGAAATCCCTTTGGGTGTTATCTGCATTTGCGGTTTCAGAAGGTGGGAGGAAGTTCTCTCAAAACTCAAAATCTCCACCTCCTTTTTCGGTCAAGGATCATTATTCATGAACCAAATTGTGAAACTTTGTTCTCATAGCTTCGTTCCAAGGGCTCTTTTAATGGAACTATTTCGTCCTTGGCTGCCAGCTTTGTTCGTTTAAACTGGTTCATGAATCTTTCCCCTTTACCGTTATTCCCCCATGCTTCATGCGCAGAATACATTTGCAGTGGAGGATCACTTCTCCCTCAATATGGTCCATTCTGTGACATTCATTGCAAATTGCGGTCATTGTACTCCAGTAAATTTTAAAATTTAATCTCTCCATCTAATTTTTGGTCTATATCGGCTTCTTCCAGAACCTTCTCGAGATTGCCAGATTTTAATTATTGTTGTCCACCAGCTATGGGTATTCTTGTAATGTGTCCAGCCCAGTTCCTTTCCTTGTTTCTCTTGTGATCAGGATGTAAAGGAATTTTGTTTTCTGGTAGATTCATTCATTTCTCTTATTGTTCCCTTTGGTTATGCTAAGATGGCTTTTTTCATGGTGATCAATTTTTACTTGATCAACTTTGTTGGACACCATGTTTCACTGTCATATCTCATTGTTGGGAGACACATGCTGATTGTAAACTTTCCTTTTCAGACACAAGGTCTGAATGCAGTATTCCATTCAATGGAAGGAGGTAATCATAATTACTATTCAATGGAATACTGCTCTCCCGTCTGAGCTGGTGCTCCTGCCTCACACCTAGCTCAGCTACAAGCGGTTGAACCCAAAGCATTCAGTATCATTGGAATATCATTCGATGAAGCTGATTCTGAGGGCCTTTCTCTCTCTCACCGCAGGCAGGTAGGTGGTCTTTCTGTTTTCTACCGACTCCTCTCTGGCCTTGCTCCCCCTGCTCTGTCTGTGCTCTGTCCCCCAAATATTCCTGCAGGACGCACAAGATCTGCCTGCAACCCTCTTATGGTTAAACTGCCAAAATCAAAACTCTCTGCTCACCTTCACTCTTTCATTCCTCTTTTCTCCCGCCTCTGGAACAAACTCCCACACTCTCTGCAATCCCTCTCCTCCCTCCAGGTCTATAAAACAGCTGTTCACCCCCATCCAAAACCTTGATCTTTTCTACCCCCGTTAAAACACCCCAAATTCGCCTCTTTCAATCCCCAACTTCTTTCCTGAAATTCCTAGAAGTGTTCATTTGTTTTATACCGTGTACCCCTCCCTCCTCCCCCAGCCCTCCCCCTTCCACAGATCTTCCGATGTCCCTGTTCTCTTCTGTTGTTGTGCTTGTGTGCTTCCCTCTCTCTCCCCCTCTTGTCTCACTGCAGGACGCACAAGATCTGTCAGGACGCACAAGCCGTAACCAGGTCGTCTACGAGTCATTTGGCGCATGGCACCCCACCGTTGTGCTGTGCAAGCGGCAAGCTCGGAGAGGGTCGCGCTGCACGATTCATAGGGCGACCCTCGAAACCGATGCCGTGTGGAGGACCGTGCCTTAGGCCGCCCTCGGAGGGGGCCACCGGCTCGAAAGAGGTACGCTGTCCCGGCCGAAGCCGAAGCCCCACGCGCAACAGTATCGCCGTGCCCGAGGAGGGATTCTGACTTGGAGGCGTTCATCCATAATCCCTCAGAGGGTAGCTTCGCGCCGCTGGTTATTCAGCCAGATGCACGCGCCAAGTGTCTGAACCCACAGTAACTCTCGTACTGAGCGGGGTTGCTGTCCCGCCGACAATAGCATCAGTAGGTTAAAACGAATCTGTCTCACAACGGTCTAATTGCCTGTTTTATGTGTCTGTGCATGTTTTCATGTTCAATGTGTTCGCTCTTACATGAGCCTCGATTCTGTATACAAAAAATAGAAAGAAAAAGGGTAGTTTGCTTTTCATTACATTTTTTAATTTCCAAATGCTGCCCCTCCTAGTAATTTCTTCAATTATTCAGTGATCTGTATCCTTTGGTATGAGATTTCCGGAAAAAAATATTTGCCAGTTTATTCAATTTTGCAATAATCAATTTGAATCTCTTCCTTTGCTTGTATAGTGGTTGAAAAATAATTTTGTCATTTTCATTTTTAGTCCAATCTTTGGGTTCTCATTCTAGTCTAGGTACGTCTCTTCACATACCTTACCCATCCTTAGGCAGAAAAGCCTTGTTCCCCAAGTGCTTCTCCCATCATTGTGCTTCCTCTGTCTTCTTCAAAAACTGCCTCTTGGAAGATTGACTTTCAGTTAATAGTCGTAGTGCTTATGTGACTGCCCACAACAATTGTGAGTGCATTATCTCAACAGCCAAAGCCAACTTTATCCAGCAGACCTCTGACAAGCTCTCCTCTCTCAGCAGTCAAGCCTCCTAATATTTAGCAAAGTGCAGATCTCGGCCAACTTCTGTGAGCCATTTCTTCCTCCTCTCAACAACCCTGATGGCCCTGTCTCAAGCTCTTCTAAATCCAAAGGCAACACCTTTGCCTCTCAGTTAGCAGCCAAAACTGTTCTGGATTACTCCAATAGAACTCCTCCAGCTTTTTCTAAATCCAACACCCTTATGTCTGTCATCAATTTTCCACTTGCAATGTTCGCCAGGCCCTGCTCTCCCTTGTCAATGTAAAGTCAATGGTCTGGTTGGGATTCCTGCTGTTGCCCTCAAACGCTGTGCTCCCAAACTTGCTCCGATGTTCATCAACAAATTTTAACATACTTCGAATCAAGCTGTCTTCTGAATGACCACAAACTTGGCTTACACAAAGCCAAGTCCACTGTTGACTTCCTAGCCTACATTGCCAATGAATGGTCCTCAGCTCACGAGTTATTTGGATAAAGTTGAGTTGTTGCATTGGACATCACGAAAGCCTTTGACAGAGTCTGTCACAAAGAGCTCCTAGCTAAGCTCCCAATATATGGTATTCAGCCTCAGTCAATCTCCTGGTTTTCTAGTTTCCCTGCCAGAATATCTATCTCTACCGCATTGGGTGCCCTTTCTGACCCCCATCACATTAATTCGAGGCTCCCTCATGGTTCTGTTATTTTGCCCTCCCTCTTTCACCGTTTCATCAATTACCTCACAGCTACTAACAACCCTGTCCATTCCTTTTGTGACGACGTCACCCTCGACCCCTCAACCAGGTATAAATTCCACTTCACCTCCCCGTAGTCCCTCACTGCCAATCGCATCTCAACTGTTACCTCCATCAGTCATGATTTCAATCTTATCCTCCAATGGGGCTCTGACAAACTTGTCTCTTACAATCAGTCCAATACTCAAAACCTCCTTGTTTCCAGCAACATAAACACACCACCGCTACTCTTCTCATCTCTTCTTTTCTCATCTCCAGCTCTCATCTCCAGCAGTCCTTCTCTATTAATATGCTCGTGTTACCCTTTCCATAAATCTCTCCTAGCAGCCTCACATCCTCAATATTGCCAAATTTGTCTCCAAGGATTTTGGTTTCCTCTTCAGTGCTCACAAGTACTTCATCCCCCGCTCAGTTTCTCACCTTTTACAAATCCCAAGTCAAACTGGTGATGGAATACCGCTCCCATGTCGAGGGCAGTGCTCCTTTGTAAGTCATCGGTATTCTGATGTGTCCAAGACAACGCTGTCCGACTGTTTAACAATCCTTCTTTGTCTAGCCCTCTCCAACCTTCGGCCCACCGTCAAGCAACCACTTCCTTGTGCACCTTATACTGCTACTATCACAGTGCTCTGTTGAACTCTTTGTTTCTGTCCCTCTTTTCACTCTGTTCATAACACCAGTGGAGCTTATACTTGTCATCCGTCCTGTGTTTTCCCCCCTTCCTTCCATACCAATTGCTCCTAACAACCCACAGCAACAAATTGCCAATTCCGTACCAATTGCTTCCTCCTTCTACGCACTGCCTCTTCTTGGAACAACCTCTCCAGCAATTCTTTACCAACTTATATCAACTTACAGCAATTTAAGTCACGAACAAGTCATCTAGATCATATTTAATCACAACATTTTCCCATCTTCTTTCTTTACCTTTTAACCCTGGAGGCCCCTCATGGTTTCGAGCTCAATCCCCAAAAAATCTTCCCTGTGGTATTAATAAAAATTTTTTTCTCCACATTGAGCTCTACCATAAAGGTTTTCCATTGTTCAGAATTGTTTGGAATTAAAATAAGAAAGCATCTAAAAATGCAAAGACCGTCCGCCATGCAAAACATGACAAAAACAGCTAAATAAAAATACAAAAAATTGCTGATTTTAGGTGACCTTTTACCTTTTGACATCAAACGCAACATACTTCAGTGAGCCATATGCAAACCCTGCTCAAATTTCAAGTCAGTAGGATGAAAATTGACGATTTTATGCAACCTTCATTTTTGACATTTTGTTCTAAAAAACAATCGGCTTCTAGCTTTTGATTAGTGGACCAATTCATTGACCCAATCTGCAGATTCTTGAAATTTCAGGTCAATTGTATGAAAGTTGGTGGTTTTATGCAACTTTGATCTTTGACCTAAAAAAAAAAATCGGTTTCTAGAAATCAGACTCATGGAAATCATCATCATCATTCTAAAATACACCGTTTCGTATCTGTCTGTCCATCTGTCTGATGAATTTTTGATGCGAATACATTCCGTCGTTACTTATCCAATCTCAACCAAACTTGACAGGATGACAAAAGATTACATAATGAAGGTCATAGCGCATTCATTTGCCCTCCACCCCAAGGGGGTTTTCTCCCCTGAGCGGATTTTCCCTGTCATTGTCATCAATGGCATTGTGTGTTGAGGTGTACATCAATGTTAAATTAGCTTTATTGTGGCGTTTGTCTAAATAACAAGATTTATCGTGGCGTTTTTCCAAAGACGCTTTTAATAACAAAATTAATGATAATCGCATATTGTTAATGTTATTACAAAACAATATTAATACTAATAATGTCCCACTTCCCCAAGGCATTTTTCCTGCAGTGATAACCAAAGCGAGATAGCTTTTAGTTATAATGGCGTTTCCGTGGGAGCAATGGCTGCTGCAGGAGGTGAAAAATATTATAAACCACAAGCACGTATGATTAGCTTTTTAAACAGTCGCTAATGATCTTTATAACACGAAATGAAGAAATTTGGAGGAATCTCAACATCTGTGAAGTGAGGTTTACTTACAGAACTGAGCAAAAATCTACGGTACTCTATATACCCCACAAATGTTGGGTTAATACCATGGCCCTTTCTGCCACTACCGTGGCATTTTTCGTAGCGAACTTCTGAAACTCTGTCCTGCTGTCAAACACGAAACTGAAAGAGAGGAAGCCGGGGTTGTGCTCATTTACCAAGCAGTTAGCTAGCACTTGCCAAGCCAGCCGTTTCTTAACGGTTTTGAATGGAGTGCTTGCTCGAATGCTTAAACCACTTGGCGATCTCTCCACAAAAAACTTGGTAAATGAACACACACCCAATGTTCTTGAGACCCGACTATAGATCAACTGTAATCTATATACCCCAAAGAGGTATGACCCTTCTTGCCGCTACCATAGTGAGCGGGCGTACTAGTCATACTAAAATACGCCCATTGGTGTCTGTCTGATAATTTTTTGACGCCAATACGTTCTGTCATTACGTATCCAATCGCAACCAAACTTGACAGGATGACAAAGGGTTACACAATGAAGGTTGTAGCACATTCATTTGCCCCCCTCCCCAAGGGGAGTTTCTCCCCCGAGCGGGTTTTCCCCCGCCATTGCCGTCAATGGGGTTGCATGTTGAAGTGTATATCAATGTTAAGTTAGCTTTATCGTGGCGTTTTCCCAAGGCCGCTTCAAATAACAAAACTAATGATAATAGCATAATATTGTTACAGACACGACTTTGATGTTAGGGTGGGCCGAGCGGAATGGCCGCCGTGTCCGCACAAGTTACCCGATTATACTCGAACCTTGGCCGAGTCGCGCTACGCTAGATCAATGAAGGAAAAGGACACAACGGCTGGGATTAAAATGACACGACACCAGGGATACGGTTCTCAAGACCTCCGGAGGAGGTTATAATATGGCGGAAGGTTAGATTACAGGAATGAGAGGGACAGCATAGGAAGATAGGCACTTAAACACGGTCTTATACTAGCCCCGACAGACGACAGATAAACGGGACAAGGCTGACTCACACGGGGATTGATGGCAAGGAAAGGCGGGTAGTCGATGGCTCAAGGTGCACTCTTGGCTCAGGGACAGAATCGACCCGGTCCGGTCCAGAGATGCGGGAGGTCTCTCTCTCAGCGCTGGAAGGTGACGTTCTTTCTCCAAGCTGGGGGCGCATCTGACGTCACGTCCGGTAAGTCGCTGCGCATATCCGGCGGGGAGTGACACGCCCTCGGCTAGTTAGCTCCGCCCCAGATGGAATCAGTCCGCCCTTCTTACTGGCTGCGGGGGGTTACCGGGCTCCGCCCCTGACGAGGGGCTGACAGCCAGCCCCTTCGTGGTAACCCCGTGGGCGCACATGGCAATGGCGGCTAACCAAGCCGGTGTGAGGACGCACACTCCCCGCGCCGCGCCGCCCCCAATCTCCTCTGTTGTTGTAGTTGTTGTGGTTGTTGTTGTTGTTGTTGTTGTTTCATGGGGAAGATGGGAGGAGGTAAGGGGAGGTCCTAAACTCACTACTGGTGCCATACAATCACATTCTGGTGCAACGAAGAGTCAGAATTAATGGAAACGAGTCCTTAACTGACATAGACTAAGAATAACTAGCAAGATGTCCGAAAGTTGTCTACGTGAGATGCGGTGGACCTGGGCACGACATTTAATGGGGGAAAAAGGGGAAGGTCGGTTCTACAGAGTGTTATTTACAGGCAATGGGACTAGGGAATGGGGGATTGGGGATAGTTGGGGAGTATTGGGGAAATAGGGGAGTATTTACAAGCGGATATTGAGGCCAAGTCCCATATCCGCAACATTGCACCCTTCTCTACCCTCGGGGCGTCCCGACCCGATAAATTTTTACCTATTTTAGTGTGGCACTCAGATGTAGTTCCCTCTACTATTAACTCTACCCTGAGTGCGACAGTTTTACAGATATTCACAAATGAGTAAATATGTCCCCCTGCGACGTTGCACCCTTCTCCTCACAGAAACACGCCCACAGGATAACCGAATCGCGGAAAGAATTCGCAAACTAAACATACAGCCGGTAGGGAGCATTATTTACACAAGACTACGCTGATATTTACACTACGATCCAGGACCTGTTTTTGGAGGAACACATGCAGATGTTATGCATAGAGAGAGCACGCATGCCAGCATCGATACACCAACCCACGAGTGCTCTGTGGCCTTACGGCCTTTAATAACGTGCAGAGCACCCCTTCCCAGCACCAAAAGCACCACCCCATCACACAGTCAGCACCATCCGGTGCAGTCACCATTGTTCAATGAATAAAAATAAATTCAACAACCCCTAACCCTGCAGGTGTCTCTTGCTCTTCGTGTGGTGCACTTGGTGTTCTGGCTTCCTTAGAAAATAAAGAAAGGCGCCAACCGCGTCCATTTCCTTATTGTGGCCGTCAGGGTGCCAACTATTAGTGGTTCACCTGTATGGCATAGGTGCCACGTTGACCCATAGGTCCATCCACGGGTGGTGCTTGGCCGCAAAAGAACTGCGGTCCATTGTGGGTGGCCACCAAAATTGCGGTCCATATGGTGTATCGATCCAGGCAGCAAGCAGCGAAAGTGCAGGCCCACAACTGCGTAGCCAGCACCTCTCTCTCTCCTCTCTCTCTGCCCCAAAGCCAGATCCTCGGAGGTGGGAGACAAAAGAAGCAGACAAGTGAGTAAGGTGGTAAGGGCGCAAAAGTGCACGCAATGTAAGGTAATGCACACTGGGGGCACATGGGAACCAGGTGAGACAGGTACGTTCCTACCGTACGCCCCCCCCCCCCACCAGGTAACCTACATGGCCCCTCCCTTACCCCTTACTGTATCCACAAAACACAACACTACCCATAAACATCTATTTTACAAATCAACAAACGTCCCTACTGTCTTCCCCGTTCCTCCCATAAACCAAATTCGTCTTCTCTCCCTCCTAACCAATCAAATTTGCCATTTTCAACTCTCATCAAAATTTGCCATCTCCAACTGAACATCAAAATTTGCCATTGCCAATTCATCATCAGTCCCTCCTAAGGAGGGAGAGATGGAATCACCCCAATGTCTCATCCACGTCGTGATGCGTCTCACAAATCCTCACAGCAATTCTCATTTCCTGCACACAGAACAAAGAAAACACAGGTGTGGAGTCATCTTCACCACAGGTAAGTGGCTGCGTATGGTGCGACAGGTTCATCAATCCTACCTATTTCCTAAATGACTTTAACAACTTTACACTACCCGGGGTCTTTCTCCGGCCAAACCATTGGCCCTCTTACACTATGGGTTCTAAAAACCAATGCCCATTGACCAAACTGTAGTGCTTTTCAATTTGGGGTCTCACTCCCCCGATTCATCTCCCGGTGCCCTCGCACAATTTCTGGGCTGTGGCGTGTACCTCTCCCAGCGGGTCTACCCACCTGCACACCTCCACCACTGCAGTTGCCTCCGAGCTTACCTGCTCCTTACCCTAACCTAACTACCTGGGGAAGGCCCTCTGGCGCTCTCCCCACTCGGTGCCCTCTCTGGCACTGGGCTGCCCGATCCACACCCGGGATCCTCAGGCACCCACTCACAACTACCGGCTCCCAGAGCCCACCTGCGGCCTCACCTGGCCGACATCCTCACAGTGGTGGAGTGCCCAACCAACTACACACACTAACAGGCTACACGCCCAGCCATTTCCACAACACTAATGCACCCATCCACAACACCATTCTGCAACCGCACCACAAATGCCAATATCCAACCACAATTTACCTATACCCTCTACCTAACACTTACACTACCCGCCCCGGGTACTCGTGAAGGGGGTCCACTCTTCCCCCATCCACACCTTCGCACCATGCACACCACTCCGTACCACTTACTCCAACTCTCTCCACACACCTGTACCTGCACACCTGTGCTCTCACACCTGGTGCCACCTGCACCCTTCTCTCCCCAAGCGCATTCGCGCTGATCCACAACACTCATTACTCACACACTGCTCCACACACCTGTCCAGTTGCACACCTGTGCAATCACACCTGTCCAGTTGCACACCTGTGCAATCACACCTGTTCCATCCTCACACACACACGGCATCATCTCATCTAACTACTCCCGTCTGAAACTTGCGCTTCCCAGTCGTCCCTTTAAACTATTGCGCTCCCTCGTCATTATCATCCATACTAATCTACCTGCGTCCCCACTACAGGTATCAGTCACTAACTAATCTTAACGTTACCTACTGTCATCTTCGCTAGATCCCTATCAATATAACCTAACCCACCCGGGCTAGTTTTCACTGCCATACACCCCATAATCTATTGCTCCTTTGCCCCACCATGGGAAGGATGGTGGATTTGCCATCCCACCACATCGGGGGTCTCTCACTACCAATTTTGCACATCAAATTTCAACAAATCAAAAATTTGCCAATCACTACCCATCATCTGCCAATCACTACTGCCAATCCCTTGCCAATCATCAAATTTTGTTTTTCTCTAATTTTGGGTCCAAAACACTAACCTCATCACCCAGTCTACTCACTAATGCCTCTCGGTGCGCCAATTCCTGTCCAAAGCCCGGCTTCGTAAAGCCAAGCCATGAATGCGGGTTGTTCTGTGCCAGCGGCTGGATGCGTCCGGCACTCGGTGCAGGGACGGGGGCTTACCCGGGCCGAGATCCCACGCACCATCTCGGCGTGGAGCCATCCAATGTCCCGATCTCGACCTGCCGGACTGCCTCAACAAAAAGTGGTCGCCATGACGACCCTTTCTATCGGGCTGCCCGCTCCGCCTAGTGGAGCACGGACGCGGCCGTTCGAAGCGAGGCCCAGCACGCACCGAGGGCCCGATTCGGCTAAAAGTCGCTCTAACCTCTAACCCGGTTACCGTCGATGCTTCACCTGGACGCTTACACCCCGCAGCCCGTTCCTTGCTCACACATCCAGCCGTTTCCATGCTCCTCGTACCTTTCCTTACACACCCAGGTACACCCATTCCACTCACAGCCTTGGTCACACACCTGACCACCGAACACTTTGGCACACATTCGTTGGTCGCACACCTCACCAACACACCTCTTCGCGCCCCCTCCTCTGTCACCTCCTCTGTGACAATCACAGGTGTGCTCTCATTCGCACACCCAACCACGTGCCTCACCACCAACTCCAGCGTGCATTCCCACTCACGCTCTACCATTCCAGGTGTGCATCCTTCCATCCCAGGTGTACATCCTCGCTCACCTGTCACAACCAACTCACTCTCCTTGTCACTCTCACTACTCTCACCTCCATTCTTGACAGCGCACTCACCCTTACTCTTGACAGCGCACTCTTTCCTCATGCACCTGTCCGTCACACACCTTTCTCGCGCACACTCTCCCGTTACACCCTCTGTAACACTCACCACACCGCGCTTCCATGTGCTCCCTCGCACACGCGCTACGACCGACTCACTCTCGCCAGCACCCTCACTCCTTGGCACGCACTTTTTCCTCACACACCCCAGAGTCAGATTTTCTCGCACACCTCCTTTTTCGCACACCAGACCTGTCGCACACCTCACCAACGGCCTCTCACGAACACCCGGGTCCATCTCGACCCCCAAGCTTCTTAAATCACCTGGCGCATCATACGCACGACCATATTGGTCACCACTTACACCGGGTCCTCTTCCTCTTCGCTTCTCCTCCATCACCTGCGAATCCCTCATCCGGTTAATGAGCACATCATCACGATTCGAACACAGACTTTGGACCAATTCTTTTACTTCCTCCTTTATCTCTTTCTTATCCTCTCTCCGTCGCTTTTTAATTTCGCTCACCCCCTCTTCCACTTCTTCTAATTTCTGCTTCACCTCCTTCATCTCCTCGTGCGCCCCTTTAAGTTCTTCCTCTAACTCCACTTAATTTTTTTCTATGTGCTCCCGCACCTCCCGCTCTTTAACCTCCATCACCTCTACCACTTTGTTCATTTTTCTCGTCAAGTCCTCATGTACCGTCTGACACTCTTTTTTAATTACCCCTACGTCCTTTTTCATCTCCTTCTGCGTCGATTTTAACCCCTCTATTACCGCTGTGTTCTTCTTTACCTGTTCCCCCAACTCCTTTTGTCCCACTGTCAGTTGTTCTACTCCCAGCGTCAACTCCTCTATACCACTTTGCAATTTTACAGTCCCCTTTCTCACCTCCTTCTCCATGCGCTCCTTACAGTGCCTCACCTCCTCGCGCACTCCTCCGACCTCCTCACTCACTCCTCTTCTGATCTCCTCTCCCATCACTTGCATCTCCTGCCCAGATGCCACCCTCATCTGCTCCATTTCCTCCCTGTGAGCATCCAGTTTGGTTTCTACCCCCATTCTGACCCCCTCTATCTGCTGCCCCATTTGGTTAACTTCCCTTTCCGCTTGGTCCCTCATGTCCCTCAATTTGCCTTCCATCCTGTTTTCTAACCCCTCTAACCCATTTCTCACCTCTTTTATCCCATTGTCTAACCCCTCAAAATTTTTGTCTACCTTCTCACCAGTACCCCTCGCTTCGTCCCTCATTACCCCCATTTGGTTTCCCATTACCCCCAATTGCTCACTCTGAGCCCTCGCTTCGTCCCTCATTACCCCCATTTGGTTTTCTAATCGCTCACTCATTTGTTCCATAAGGGCCCTCATTTGCAGGAGGAAAAGGTTCGAATCCACCAGGGGCGCTGCCACGGTCGCGGGCGCGGTGACCAGCGAGGCGCCATTTTGCGCGCCCGCAACGTCGGGCGCAACGACGCTATTTTGTGCGTCTGCTACCCTCACTGCTTCGCTCTCCTCACGTCCCTCAATTTGGTCCTGGACCGACCCTGCCTCACTCTCCCCTACCGGACCCCAGCCGACTTGGTCTGCCATAGCGCGACTTTCAAAATTCGGGTTTTTATATTTGGTAAAACACAATCGAATTTCGCCGTTATAATTTCGAGCGCGGGAAACGCGCTCCGGATCGAATTCTACCTCCCAACACCAATTGTTACCCTAGTGGTACAATTGGTGTTCCAAAATTTGGGCCTAATAAATTTAGTCCCAGGTCCGAATCCGACACTCCTGACACCAATTGTTACAGACACGACTTTGATGTTAGGGTGGGCCGAGCGGAATGGCCGCCGTGTCCGCACAAGTTACCCGATTATACTCGAACCTTGGCCGAGTCGCGCTACGCTAGATCAATGAAGGAAAAGGACACAACGGCTGGGATTAAAATGACACGACACCAGGGATACGGTTCTCAAGACCTCCGGAGGAGGTTATAATATGGCGGAAGGTTAGATTACAGGAATGAGAGGGACAGCATAGGAAGATAGGCACTTAAACACGGTCTTATACTAGCCCCGACAGACGACAGATAAACGGGACAAGGCTGACTCACACGGGGATTGATGGCAAGGAAAGGCGGGTAGTCGATGGCTCAAGGTGCACTCTTGGCTCAGGGACAGAATCGACCCGGTCCGGTCCAGAGATGCGGGAGGTCTCTCTCTCAGCGCTGGAAGGTGACGTTCTTTCTCCAAGCTGGGGGCGCATCTGACGTCACGTCCGGTAAGTCGCTACGCATATCCGGCGGGGAGTGACACGCCCTCGGCTAGTTAGCTCTGCCCCAGATGGAATCAGTCCGCCCTTCTTACTGGCTGCGGGGGGGGGTTACCGGGCTCCGCCCCTGACGAGGGGCTGACAGCCAGCCCCTTCGTGGTAACCCCGTGGGCGCACATGGCAATGGCGGCTAACCAAGCCGGTGTGAGGACGCACACTCCCCGCGCCGCGCCGCCCCCAAACTCCTCTGTTGTTGTAGTTGTAGTTGTTGTTGTTGTTGTTGTTGTTGTTGTTGTTGTTTCATGGGGAAGATGGGAGGAGGTAAGGGGAGGTCCTAAACTCACTACTGGTGCCATACAATCACATTCTGGTGCAACGAAGAGTCAGAATTAATGGAAACGAGTCCTTAACTGACATAGACTAAGAATAACTAGCAAGATGTCCGAAAGTTGTCTACGTGAGATGCGGTGGACCTGGGCACGACATTTAATGGGGGAAAAAGGGGAAGGTCGGTTCTACAGAGTGTTATTTACAGGCAATGGGACTAGGGAATGGGGGATTGGGGATAGTTGGGGAGTATTGGGGAAATAGGGGAGTATTTACAAGCGGATATTGAGGCCAAGTCCCATATCCGCAACAATATTAATGTTATTACAAAACAATATTAATACCAATAATATCCCACCTACCCAAGGTGTTTTTCCTCCTCGAACAAACGTTGAGTCAATGTTTATAAATAGCTTATCGTGGCGTTTCCGTGGGAGCAACGGCCCAACGACCTCCACCAGAAGTAAAAATATTACAAACCACAAACACGTATGATTAGCTTTTTAACAGTCGCTAATGCAGTTTATAACACTAAATGAGGACATTTGGAGGAATTCCGAAGTCCGTGAGGTAAGTTTTGCTTACAGAACTGAGCGAAGATCTACTGTACTCTATATACCCCACAAGGGTTGGGTGAAGAACATGACCCTTCCTGGCGCTAATGTGGCGTTTTTCGTAGCGAACTTTTGAAACTCGCCCCTGCTGTTTAACACGAAACTGAAAGGGAGGAAGCCCGGGTTGTGCTCATTTACCAAGCTGCTAGCTAGCACTTGCCAAGCCAGCCGTTCCTTAACGGTTTTGAATTGAGTGCTTGCTCGAATGCTTAAACCACTTGTCGATCTCTCCACAATAAACTTGGTGAATGAACACACCCAATGTTCTTGAGCCCCGACCATAGATCGACTGTAATCTATATACACCAAAGCGGAATGACCCTTCCTGCCGCTCCCGTAGTGTGGGGGTGTTCTAGTATAGAAAATATGAGAAATCACCGTGGATGAGACGTGTTGAGGTCTTACCACTTCCTGTCAATACAAGCGAGCAGTGGCCGGGCGAGCACACACACACACACACACACACACACACACACACACACACACACACACACACACACACACACACACACACACACACACACAAACAAACACACACACACACACACACACACACACACACACATCAAAAGCAATTATTGAGAACAAGGATATAAAGCTCACATATTACCTGATGCGACGGAAAACTAAACATGTCTGCACAAAGCAGCATGTCACTCAAGACTGAGACAAGATGGTGCCTTCCCGACAGAGGTTTGATGTCAACAAATGTTGCCCACAATGCTTTCTTTAATATCTCTCTAGTATACTTCATTCTCCGACAATAAATTTAGGGCCAGAACCTTTTTATCAGACCTTGTATGAATGTAAGTGTAAAGTGCACTTACACACTTGTGCAAGCGTGCTTTGCTATATGTATAAGCTCCTCAATGTGCCTTCGGTCACTAAAATAAAAAAAAATCTTTATCTCGACAGCTGTGACTACACGCATGAGGGAATCATGGACAACCTGACGGGAAATCCATTAGATTTTAATGGCTTTCATTCGAGAATGTAAATTACATTCCTGCAGGCATGAGTAATAATAATTTACCACCCTTCATTTTGGAGATTTTTTTTCCAACTGTTTACATCATAATCTGAAACAGAATAGAAGAGTATTACATATGCTGTATTACCAAATGTATTGAGACACTAAAGAAATACAAAGGGCTATTCATTTACATATTTGACTTCTAATAAAGTTGGACTTCCTTTCTGGCAATAGACAAAACTGTGCCATGTCATTAAATATTTTGTAAATGTCAGACCATTAATTAGGAAATATTGCACCATTTTATGCAATATTTGTTTCTGTCCTGATGTGTCAATTATTTTGGTCTGCGTGTCCTATTTTCAACAGTAAATGTGTTTCAAAATAATTTACCTGTCCTATTTTGGACATTGTCATCTCCTAAGGACATGACCCAGTTGTCCCCCCCCCCCCCCAAAGCCCTCTCCCTCCCACAGATCTCTCGATGTCCCTGCTCTCAGATGTTGTGTTTGTGTTCCTCCCCCTCTCGCCCCATCTTGTCTACAGCTCCCCATGTTATATGTTTTATGTGTCGGTTTGTCTTTCTGTGTGATTAATGTTAGCTCTTTCACGAGCCTCGATCTTGTATCCAAAAAAAAAAAAAAAACCCAATGTGATGGATATTTTGTGAATTTTTAGCACATCCCAATAAGCATTCTTTCGTGAAGGTCGGTTGAGTATTACTATCAAAAATGTTGAATTAAATCCAGAACAATAATGTTATATCATTTACATTATCAGTAAAAATGGAAACATGTTTGTAACTCGAGAGCCAATAGAACACCTTACCCCCAAACAATCTTGAGAAAAAGGGCATGGGAAGGGTCTTTTAAGCTCTTGCTTTGCGTTACTGAACATGCTCTATATTTCCTGCGAACCGTGATTTTGTTGAAATCTCGATTTCCCCAATGCTGAGAGTGGACTACCCTTGTGTTCTTAGGAGGAACCAAGTAATACTCTAGAAAAGTTCATATAAAGGGGCTCCCTACATCTGGCAAATAAATACATTTACTTCTTCATGCAGCTGTATGAATTAATGGTAGTCCAGCCTGCACACGAGGTTTTTTGAATGTCCCTTCTTTTCTGTCGTTTGGCGTTTTCTACAAACTATGGAATATCCCTTCTTTTCTATAGTTTGCCACATGACACATGCTATAGTTTGCCACATGACACATGCTATAGTTTGCCACATTTCTATAGTTTGCCACATTTCTATAGTTTGCCACATTTCTATAGTTTGCCACATTTCTATAGTTTGCCACATTTCTATAGTTTGCCACATTTCTATAGTTTGCCACATTTCTATAGTTTGCCACATGTAGAAAAAGGGGTCTTTTCTATGCCCTTGGCATTTTTCCCATGAATCACTTTTTTATCCCTCCCCCAAAATACTATGCACCATTTTAAAAGATCGATACTTCAATAGTAGCTTTAATTAGAAATTATACATTTCTGCATACAGTAATACATTCTTCAAAACACCAGCCTGTGGTTTTCACATCACAGTCATACTCTGCTGCAGTGTGTCTGTTCATGGGAGTGCCTTCCCCTGTGTAATCCTGAACCAAAATGTAATCTGATTGTTCTTGTGAGCAAACCAACTCATCCAGCTAGCTTTGTAATAATCAGTCTACAACCTTTCGAGATATGTTGTAGTGTCGAACCCCGATGTTCACGTGGGATACGTTCTTGAAAAATGCCGCGAATGCCAAATCCGCGAATGTCGGGGCATCGTTTGAATGGGGAAAAGTGGGGGAAAAAGAAAAAGGTCGCCGGCGGTAAATGTGTTTCATAAGGGAAATTTTAAGATTGTATGACCATGAATGCACATGATTTCAGTTTCATTACTACAACAGCACTCTTCGACATCGTGACATCAACCGATTATGCCTCCACCCACAACATTGCATCATTATACATGTACCAAGTTTGACTTAGTTCCCTTCAACCATTCTTAAGTTATTGGAGTAACAAAAACCTATTGCAGACTTTGACCTCTTGAAGCCAAAATCCAATCAGTTCATCTTGGCATCATTATACATACTTGTACCAAATTGACTTATTTCCCCTCAGCCGTTCTTAAGTTATCGTGGTGGCAGGATTTTGTCTAACATGACCTCTGACCTTTGACCTCGTGATCCCAAAATCTAATCAGTTCATTTCTACATCATTATGCTTACCTGTACCAAGTTTGACTTGGATCCTCTCAGCCATTCTGAAGTTATCGCGGTAACAAAAACCTAGATCATGGACGGACAGACAACTGGAAAACACAATGCCTCCTGCATCTTTGTCAACGTCAACGGAGGCATAAACATAGTGAAACCTTCGTCAACCAAGTAAAGGAAGTAAAATGTGGCCCCTTTTCGGAATTGGCTCCTGATCTATAGAACCATGAAGGCACACACACCGACTTATGAATTCCTTCCAAAATATTGGCTGTAAAAATAACAGGTGTCGGGAAAATGTCGCTTGGAAAATGTTGGAAATGTTGGAAACTTGGAAAATGTTAATGATGGCCTTAAAACGATCATTCATTCATTCATTCATTTGGAAAAATATTGTCTATGTACCTCATTTATAGATGGATAACAGAAAAATGCTCGAAGTTATAAACACATTGACGTTCACAATCTTGCTGTTTGAGGTTTTACAAAAGAATCTCAATATAACATCCTTGGATGTAGTGCTTTATAATAACCTGTGCGATTCTAACACTCGACAAAGTGTCCACAACTGGATTGTTTGATTAAGTCAAATCCATAGCGCAGTCGAGGCTCGTAAGTCAAGCCAGTCCACAAGCTGAACCTATAGTCACACAACGCTGCGTCGCATAATTGATCACCGCGCAATTTAGGCACTTGCTCAAGCACCTGTCCAATCTGTTTGCAGTTTCTTGAGGCTTTGTGGCATTTGTAATTGGCTGTGAGCCTGCTGGTCTTCTGTTCATGCGCCCTGTCTTGATTATGGTCAAAGAGATGTCATTCAATTCCCCAATTCCCTGCACAACTATTAGCATGCCGGAATGCCAATGCCACATGTGTTATTGAAGGTGAAGAGATAAATTTGTTTACACACCTGCAATCGTTTGGTTATGCACAGTTAATGCAAATCTACTAGCTATATAAGAGAGCTCTTGGTCTGTCTGTGTGTCGCCATTTTTCTCAGAGATGGCTGAACGGATCTTCGTCAAACTTTCAGAGGTTCATCAGTGAGTACCTGGGAGTGTTTTAGGCAAAAAAACAAAAAAGGTTGTTTTTTTAGATTTTTTTTTAAAAAAAATCGCTCGATAGTGCCGAAGCCTTTTTAAAATTAATGACAGTTATATACAAGTACACATTCGCATAAATAAAACAAAACAATCACCAGACATTTGAACACAAATAAATCAAACAATTCCGGAAGTGTTCAAATTTCCCCCCCAAGCCCTCTCCCTCCCACAGATCTTCCGTTGTCCCTGTTCTCTGCTGTTGTACTTGTGTGCTTCCCTCTCTCTCCCCATCTTGTCTCCCGCTCCCTTTATTGTATGTTTTGCGTGTCCGTTTTTTTTTTGTAATTGATGTTAGCTCTTACATGAGCCTCGATCTTGTATACAAAAAAAGAAAAGGAAAAAAGTGTACGAAGTTGTTAGTAGGGCTCCTTCTTCTTCCAGATAGGCATCACATTTAACTCAGAAACGTCATGAACGGCACATTCACCGGCATATATTCAACGAAAAGGTGATGAACCCCCTCCCACTCCACCCCCCCCCCCCCCCGCACTCAATTCCTCACCCCTCCCTGCTCTCCTGCTTCCTCCACCACCCGCACCCCCCCCCCCCCGCAACGCCGGGTACTCCTGCTAGTATCTATCTATAATTCCAGTAATCTCTGTGTGTATGTATGTATGTATGTATCTATCTATAATTCCAGTAATCTCTGTGTGTATGTTTGTATGTCTGTGACCGCTGTTTCTCGACAACCACGGGTCCGATATACTTTAAACTTGCCAGGTATATTGCTGGGGACCCGAGGATGTGCCTTTTCAAGGTTTCATATTAATCGGACAAGTAGTTACCGAGCTATGTCCAAAAAACGATTCAACCAATCAGAGAGCAGCGAGCTATCACGTGTGCCGAACGTGCCGAACAGACTCTGCCTCGGACGGCACATTTGAGAGCGTATTCATTTATTTCACGTTGGCAAACTATGTTGGCGTTAAACTATGTTTTAAAACTAATTAAAACTAATTTGCGATTCTTTCGCTTTCCTGCGCGTTTGTGCACGCTATGGCGATTTCTTTACCAAACTCCGCAAGCCGTTCGCTTTGGACCAAACCATTTCATGTAAATAGAGGGGGGGGGGGGGGGGGGGTTGTCACCGTACTCGCAAGCCGTTCGCTTTGGACCAAACCATTTCATGTAAATAGAGGGGGGGGGGATATAATTTTAGATATATATATAGTACGGGCATGCCCTAGTAATATAAATATGAATAGACTCCTGGAAGTAGGCCCGTTTTGTCAATTTTACTCGAGATACAGGCAGATAATTTGCCACATCTGCTGCACAAGTTTGGTTCAAAAGTTTTGTCACCATAAATTCTGGGAAGAACCTCAGTTGGCTTATTAAAATGAGATACCAAGTGGAAAGGTTTCTGCACAAGTCTCTGGGTAGAAAGAAAGAAGAATTCGAGGAAGACACCGATTTTGTAAAGTTTGATACGAAGAATTGATGACAGTGCAGACGAGGTGTGTATTCACAACCGTCTTCAGATTCACAATGACATTGAGTGTGCCTTAACTTCCATGGCTGCCATGTATCTGCCTCGACTTCCATTTGCCCAAAATCTTGCACAATTATGTTGCATGGATAATTGGTGGGATCAGGACGACAAAAACAGAGATGGAAGGTAATATTGTCTCTTCCAGCCAACTGGTCACTGGGTCACAGATTATATCTGACTTTGGAGGTCTGCAAATACTGATACTGCAAATGCAGACTACCACATATCAAAAGAGGAACTTTGGTATTGCATTCTTCATGTGTACTTCCTAAGTCCCCTGCTTTATTTGCTTGGAACATCAATGACTGCAAGAACTGAGGGCATTTCTCAGGGTCTCTCCAACTTCATGATCTTACAGAATAATATATGGCACAAGTGCCGCTACCAAAGGCAGACACAAACGTTGAGTCTATGCAAACAGAATCTGTAAAACGACCAAGAACTGGGAGAAAATCCATTACACCAGTTTGAAGATAAGCTCCGGCCATGAATAATAAGCAGGACGACTAACCCATTATGTTTTTATAATGTACGGTAACAGAACTGTGGACAATATTCAATTCCAAGAAGGTGAAGAAGGCAGAAGAAACAGACTTGCCTGGAAACCTACTCAAATTAACTTTAATTTGAATGGAAGTGTATAATCATTCCATTGAACATAACGTTAACCATTGAACAGGTGGTGCCAACACCCAGACTCAGACTTTTCACCTTATAGACAGAATTCAGATACTGCTACACACAGTAGGGTATTGTACAACAATCCACGAATCATAAAAAATGGTTTATGCTCTATTCGGCTAGTACTTCACGTGGGAATCAGGATAATATATATTGTCGCGTGGATGCTACCGGTCATGCACTTGGAAGGAAAAAGCACCTGCCGAGGTATCACCTAGAGAGATGGCCGAGCATAGAGCTCAATTTGGTCGGTTGCATGCCAGAGCAGTGTCGTGAACAATCCTATTCTGCGCATAGGCAAATCCCACACCGGTTATTAAGATTTTAACTTGATTTAACGACTCCCCCAGGGTTTATCCAATATACAGAAACAAGTGACACGTGGGAGGCAGAGGATGGAGCAGGCACGCACAACTTATGATATAAGGGTTTATTAAATAATAAAGACACAGGAACAGCCAGACACAGCAGGACAAAGACACACGATGATGAATGAAAATAATAAATATTGTTACAGGTCGCGGACAGATGTTATAGACCGAGCGGTGGTGTAAGACTGCGACCTAACAAAACTCACCCGATTCCACCCGAACTTTGGCCGTATCGCACCGTAGCTGCCCAATGGGGAAAAGACAAAGGCGACGAATGCAAAGAGGAAAAAGAAGGCAAAGAAAGGTTTGGAAATACGACTGAATTTATTGGCTATTTACACACACAAGCAAAAAGGAGCAATCAAGTTTATTTACAACACATAAGACGCAGGTGACACAGTGCAAATACTAGCTTATCTACAGGCTTAATTAACCCAGGACAGAACAAACAGAACACTGACTCACGCGGGGAATGCCAGAAGGTGGATGGCTGGAGGTGAACGCTTGGTGGAGCCAACACGGAGCTTGGTGGAGGGGAACGCTCGGTGGAGCCAACACGGAGCTTGGTGGAGGGGAACGCTCGGTGGAGCCAACACGGAGCTTGGTGGAGCCTTGGTGTGACGGGTTCTCTCTTCTCTGTAAAAGCTCAACCGTCTTGTCTCTGGTAAAAGCGAATCTCTCTGACTCCTCTCCACGGCTTGGGCTCCCTTGTGTCTGCCGGTAAAAACTCATCTCCTTTGGCCACACCCCTGCCTTGGGTTATATAGGCCCCCGCCCCTCAACCTTTGCGAACCTCCCCGACCGCTCTTCCTCCGCCCTCTGTAGCCAAACCCCTGGCTCATGGTTGGTCGAGCGGGGCTGGTTCACTCCTCCCCCTCTATGACGAGGTGGAGACACGCCTTTCTTCCCTGACTCGAGCCTCGTGGTCAATGGCGGTTATTGGAGGGGAGGTAATATGGGCAATCGAGGCTCGGCAATGACGAGAGGGGATGTAATATGGGATGGAGATTTTGGGGATGGGAAGGAAAGGGGATCTATTCTCTTTCACTGGTGCAATGGAGTACTTTCAATTAATGGGAGACACAGCCTTATCCTAAAACACAGAATAAGAGATAACTATCAACAGGTATATTCTATTACTTGGCTGACGTGTATGCTTGTGGACTATGGGACGCCCTTTTGGTCTTTACACAGCTCCGGAGGCAGGAGGCACAGAATAAACAATAATCACAATAGTACAGCACACAATCAAAAAATATACAGTCCTCATATCCACAACACTGCACCCTCCTCCTCTTAGGCACGTCCCGGGCCTACAACTTTTATTTAGTGTGACACGTAGGTGTAGTTCCCTCTACTTTTAACCTGACCCTGAGTGCGACAGTTTTAAAACATAAATAAATGTGTCCCGCTGCTCCATTGCACCCTGCCTAACAGACTTACGCCCACAGTTAACCGAATTGCGGGATGGTCTTCAAACTATACACTGACGGTGGGGAGCATTATCTACAATTGACGCTACTTTTATTTACAAAACTAACCCAGGACCTGTAATTGTTCTTTCTGGGGGGGAGACAGTCTGCTCTGCATCAATGCACCATTAAAAGCACCCAAAAACGCACCCAAGCACCAATCGGTGCAGTCACCATAGTTCATCAGTGTTCCATAAGAATAAACCAACAACCCCTAACCCTGCAGGTGATCTCTTGCTTCTTCGGCTCCCTCTGCTGGTTATTATTATTTGTCTTCCAGATGTTGTCATTCTCTTTTGCTTTGCTTACTGGCGGCCTATTTGCAATAAAGTGTGCCCAATGTGTCCTTCTTATTTATTTTATTTATGGCCCACAGGGCCGACTAGTGTGGTTCACCTGTGGGGCATCGGTGCCCTGTGGCCAAGGTCCGCCAGCAAGATTTCGGGCCCTCATGGCCGGTTCCAGCAGAGGGGCCATGCCCCAACCCATGGGGTCCATAAGTGGTGCTCGGCCACAGGCATGTGGTCCATAATGTGGTGCATCGATGCAGACAGCTGGTTCTGGGAATTTCGGGCGCACAATGGCCGACCCACGCACGCTCCCCTCGGCGCCCAACGGCGCACAGGTCATGTGGGAGACAAAAGAAAGACAATTGAGCGAGGGGTAAGGTCACAAGGGTACACGTCAAAAAGGCAATGCAAGGCGAAATGCGTACGGAGGGCGAAGTGAGAAAGCTCGTCCCTACCGTACGTCACCCCCCTGTTACCTAGCCCACCCTTGCCCTTACCCCATATGTACAAAACCTACACATTACCAATTCGTCACTACTGTCACGTCTTCCCCATATTTCCCCTATACCAAATTCGTCTCCACAATCCCTCTACTTCAAAATTTGCCATCACCAAATTCATCATCAATCCTCATAAGGAGGCAGAGATGGAACATCAAAGCACAATGTCACACCCACGTCATGATGCGTCTCACAATCCAAACATTTGCATCATAAAAATAATTAAACCATGGCATGGTGTGGAGTACCTGTCACCTCAGGTGAGTGGATGCAGATGGTGCGAGGAGACTTCATCCTAACTACTTTCTAAATGACATTAACACACTTTACACTACCCGGGGTCTTTCCCTGCCAATCCATTGGCCAACTTACACTATGGGTTCTAATAACCAATTCCCATTGATCAAACTGTGGTGCTTTTCAATTTGGGGTCTCACTCCCCCGATTCATCTCCCGGTGCCCTCGCACAATTTCTGGGCCGCGACGTGTAACTCTCCCAGCAGGTCTACCCACCTGCACACCCCCACCACTGCAGTTGCCTCCGAGCTTACCTGCTCCCTGCCCTAACCTAACTACCTGGGGAAGGCCCTCTGGCGCTCTCCCCACTCGGTGCCCTCTCTGGCACTGGGCTACCCGGGTCCGTCCTCCGGATCCTCGGGCCCCACTGACACTAACAGCTCCCAGAGCCCACCTGCGGCCTCACCTGGCCGACATCCTCACAGTGGTGGAGTGCCCAAACCAACTACACATACTAACAGGCTACACGCCCAGCCATTTCCACAACACTAATGCACCCATCCGCAATACCATTCTGTCACCCGCACCACAGATGCCAATATCCACTACAATTTACCTGTACCCTCTACCTAACACTTACACTACCCGCCCCGGGTATCCGTGATGGGGGTCCACTCTTCCCCCATTCACACCTTCGCACCATCCACTCCACTCCACAATTTCCACCATTCTCACTCCACGACCATCCATTCCAATACTCCAGATATTCCACACTACCATTTATTCCACACAGCCACATACACCTGTTCTTCATTCACCTGTCGTTGCACACCTGTGCAATCATACCTGGTGCCACCTGCACCCTCCTTTCTTCCTGGACCATTTGGTCAACACCACACGCAATCACCACTACTCCCTCATACACTGCTCCACACACCTGTTCAGTTGCACACCTGTGCAATCACACCTGTTCAATCACACCTGTTCAATCCTCACACACACGGCATCATCTCAGCTAACTTCTCCCCTCTGAAACTTGCGCTTCCCAGTCGTCCCTTTAAACTATTGCGCTCCCACGTCATTATAATCCACACTAATCTACCTGCGTCCCCACTGCAGGTATCAGTCACTAACTAACTTAACGTCACCTAAGGTCATCTTCGCTAGATCTCTAACAATATCCTAACCCACCCGGGCTAGTTTTCACTGCCATACACCCCATAAACTATAGCGCATTTGCCCCACGTCTGTGAGGGATGGTGGATTTGCCATCCCACCACATCGGGGGTCTCTCCACTATCAATTTTGTTCGTCCAAATTCCAACCAATTCAAAAAATTTCCATTTACTGCCAATTCTACCCACTATTATAAATTTCGTATCAAATCACTACCATCATCATCCGTCTACTTATTACATCCTCTCGGTGCGCCATGACATCATTAAACTCGGTTTCGCAAAGCCGAGCAATGAATTCGGGTGGTTTGGTCGCCTGCAGGTTGAATCCGTCCGGCTTTCGGTTCAAGGGAGGTGGTTTGGTTGGACCGAGGCTCCACGCACCATCTCGGCGCGGCACCTTGCGGTCCCGGGCCCGATGGCTCAATCTCCCCCGGTCGGAACCCCGTCCCCACGAGGGGGCACCGTTCCGCCTCCTCCCACTCGCCCTTGAACCGGACCGGTCGCCTCGCCCGGCAAAGCCCGGACTCGACCGTGCGGGGCGGGGCCAAGCCCGAATCGGCAACGACGCTTCGAAGAGAAGCGACGCAGCATCGATCCGCGCCGGGCCTCGCACCCAACCAAGCACCGCTCGCACCGAGTGCTCGCATCGGCTATCCGTCGCTCTAACCACTAAACCGGTCACCGTCGGTGCTTTACTTGCATACTTACAAGCATACGCTACCCCTTTCACCCTCACAAAACCTGGCGTTCCAACGCCGTCCGTACATTCCACCCACGCTCTCTCTGTTACACACCACACCTCTTGCGCACACTTCGGTCCACACCTCTCCTCCGTTACGTCCTCCGTAACACTCACCATGGGCGTGCACTCCGCATTGCTCTCACTCCCTGTGTCACACCCCGTACACACCGACGTGCATTCTCGCTCGCACTCGGTTTCACTCCCACACTTTATAACACACCCACTCGCCGACGCACACTTTTTCCTCCCACGCGTGCCATTTCCACTCACTCGGGACCCCTCACCAACGCCCGGGTGCTTCCTCGATCCCAAGCGCGCAAAAATTCTTTTGTCGCTAAACATCCTCTTACAAAATCTCCCCGCACAATACACAACAGCACGACTCACCTGGGGGATCCTTTTCTCCACGCGAACCTGCAAACTTCCATTCGGGTTAAACACAGCATCGTGATGTGAGCAGGGACTTTGTACATAATCCATTTCTCCCTGCAATTCTCGGGCTACCTCCGTCATCTCTTCAATTTTAATTCCCGCTACTGCTTTTTCTTTATTCTCCTCGGCGACCGTTGGCTTTAATAAAATTCCCTCTACTTCATCGGTCGCCGGCTTTTCAAAACCCCGTGTCGCGATTTCTACCCCCGTCATTGTACCCGTGGTTTCCTCCGCTTCGCTCAACCAGCGCTTTTCGACCCGCGTTACTTCCTTGTGCACCCCTGGGACCCTTTCGCCCAACTTGCGGTCTCTGTCCCTCTGCTCCCTTTCCTTCCTATCGGCCCTCATTCCGTTTATTGTTGCTTCGATTTGCTCACTCTGAGCCTCCATCCGGTTCCCCATTTCTTCCATTCGCTCACCCTGAGCATCCATTTTATTACTCAATTTCTCCCCGTTTATTCTCAGCATCTCGGCGAATTGCGCCATGAAGGCTTGCATTTGGACCACCGTTGGTTGTACAAAGGGTGCGGCCGCAGCTGCCCCCTCAACCACGTGCGCGAGGCTGCCATTTTGTGCACCTGATACACCCTCAACCACACCTTCTTTACTCTCCTCCACCATTTTTTTTCCTAAGTCCTGGGTTACTTCTAACCCCTCTATCTCTCCCACCGGCATCCCGTCGCCTTGGACAGCCATGGCGCGATTTCAAAATTCGGGCTCTTCCTTTAAAACAAAACAAATTTCGTACTTTATAATTTTGAGCGCGTGAAGCGCGCTCCGGGTCGATCTCACGCCCCGACACCAATTGTTATAGGTCGCGGACAGATGTTATAGACCGAGCGGTGGTGTAAGACCGCGACCTAACAAAACTCACCCGATTCCACCCGGACTTTGGCCGTATCGCACCGTAGCTGCCCAATGGGGAAAAGACAAAGGCGACGAATGCAAAGAGGAAAAAGAAGGCAAAGAAAGGTTTGGAAATACGACTGAATTTATTGGCTATTTACACACACAAGCAAAAAGGAGCAATCAAGTTTATTTACAACACATAAGACGCAGGTGACACAGTGCAAATACTAGCTTATCTACAGGCTTAATTAACCCAGGACAGAACAAACAGAACACTGACTCACGCGGGGAATGCCAGAAGGTGGATGGCTGGAGGTGAACGCTTGGTGGAGCCAACACGGAGCTTGGTGGAGGGGAACGCTCGGTGGAGCCAACACGGAGCTTGGTGGAGGGGAACGCTCGGTGGAGCCAACACGGAGCTTGGTGGAGCCTTGGTGTGACGGGTTCTCTCTTCTCTGTAAAAGCTCAACCGTCTTGTCTCTGGTAAAAGCGAATCTCTCTGACTCCTCTCCACGGCTTGGGCTCCCTTGTGTCTGCCGGTAAAAACTCATCTCCTTTGGCCACACCCCTGCCTTGGGTTATATAGGCCCCCGCCCCTCAACCTTTGCGAACCTCCCCGACCGCTCTTCCTCCGCCCTCTGTAGCCAAACCCCTGGCTCATGGTTGGTCGAGCGGGGCTGGTTCACTCCTCCCCCTCTATGACGAGGTGGAGACACGCCTTTCTTCCCTGACTCGAGCCTCGTGGTCAATGGCGGTTATTGGAGGGGAGGTAATATGGGCAATCGAGGCTCGGCAATGACGAGAGGGGATGTAATATGGGATGGAGATTTTGGGGATGGGAAGGAAAGGGGATCTATTCTCTTTCACTGGTGCAATGGAGTACTTTCAATTAATGGGAGACACAGCCTTATCCTAAAACACAGAATAAGAGATAACTATCAACAGGTATATTCTATTACTTGGCTGACGTGTATGCTTGTGGACTATGGGACGCCCTTTTGGTCTTTACACAGCTCCGGAGGCAGGAGGCACAGAATAAACAATAATCACAATAGTACAGCACACAATCAAAAAATATACAGTCCTCATATCCACAACAATATAAATACCCTTATAATACAACAAGTACCTTTAAGTACCCGGACATAAGCCCACAGACAGACACAAGCGTGGTGAGTTATTTTTTCTTCAAAAAAAGAGCGCAACTGTCATGAAGACCAGCACAGGGAGCAGTGCAGGTCCATCATGACCATCAATGGCAGCACAGTGGTTCGGAACCTCTGAGCATCCCCGGCAAAAGAGGTCTGATGCCAACAAGTTTCCCCACGCCCAACAAAAATGTCTGACATTAACGAATATCCCAGGCAAAAGAGAATGAGAGTTGCTTCTCTGGCCAATAGGAAGCCACATTGCTGCTACAGAAGAATGGTCCTCCTCGAGCTCCGTCCCAGGTGATGACTACACCAGATTAACCTCTACTACAAACGACACTGCCTTCTAATTACCGATGGGAACAGAAAACCTTAACCTAAACAAAAAGTCCTTTAATTATCCTATAGGTCAAAATTATCTATCCCACACGAGCAAATGGTCCACGCTAAGGGCTTACATTTTAATAACTACCTTGTACCTAGTGAGGTCGTCCTCAGCTGGTAACCCGAATAGCTATCGAATGAAGCACATTGTCTAACACAAGTGTCCTTTCCATAAAGCAATGCACTTCATGACATGTCCTGGCTTTATATTTGGTGGTGCTGGGTTGCACGACATCTTCAATGAAGCAGGAATTGTTGCCGAGGGTTCAGTCGACAGGGTCCCACAAGGTGAACATTCGGAGTGAGACTTTCACCACCATTCACGAGCTGCAGAGGCAATTGGTCGATTGGCCATGCTACTTGCAATGTTTGAAATGTTCCTGAATAATTGAAAACAGCAAAGTTTTCATCATTTAATGTTTCCATTTAACATCATCATGATTTGTAAATGATTGGCATGTGTTTCTTCATATATTTTCATCTTAAAAACATCCGGAAAAGGCGTTTTTCACAGTACTAGTACACCCGCTGATTATGGGAGTGGCAGGGAGGGTCATTCCTCTTTGGGGTATATACAGTAGATTACAGTCGATCTATGGTCGGGTCTCAAGAACATTGGGTGTGTGTTCATTTACCAAGTTTGTTGTGGAGATATCGCCAAGTGGTTTAAGCATTCAAGCAAGCATTGCATTCAAAACCGTTAAGGAACGGCTGGCTTGGCAAGCGCAAGCTAGCTGCTTGGTAAAGGAGCACACCCCGGTCTTCCTCCCTTTCAGTTTCATATCAAACAGCAAGAGCGAGTTTCAAAAGTTTGCTACGAAAAATGCCACGGTAGCAGCAGAAAGGGCCATGTTATTAACCCAGCATATGTGGGTTATAGCCGGCAAAGCCGGTGTTGTGAATGAACGCGTACGTATTATGTTGAAAAGCCAGATTTTGCTGGATCCCTTGAGAATTTCGAAGCTTTGACGCACCAAATCGCTCCATGGAGGCCGCCATCTTGCGGATGCAGAAGTATGCATAAAAAATTGCGAAAAAGTTCAATAGGAGTTTGTTTCACCCGTCTTTTTTTGATTCACAATGTTATGCACCTCTAATGTGTAATTAAAATACTTTGAGACATGATGGATTGACTTTGTTGAGTGAATTTGTCAAAATTGATTCACAATGTTTTGCACCTCCAATGTGTAATTAAAATACTTTGAGGCTTTGGCTTCGCCGGCTCATTGCAGCTTTGCAGTAGGGTCATATTATAGAGTACAGTAGATCTTCGCTCAGTTCTGTAAGTAAACCTTACTTCACGGATGTCGGGATCCCTCCAAATTTCTTCATTTAGTGTTATAAAGAAAATTAGCGACTGTTTAAAAAGCTAAGCATACGTGTTTGTGTTTTATAATATTTTTACTTCATGTAGAAACCGTTGCTCCCACGGAAACGCCATTGTAACTACTAGGGCATGCCCGTACTATATCTATATCTAAAATTATATCCCCCCCCCCTCTATTTACATGAAATGGTTTGGTCCAAAGCGAACGGCTTGCGAGTACGGTGACAATCCCCCCCCTCTATTTACATGAAATGGTTTGGTCCAAAGCGAATGGCTTCGGAGTTTGGTAAAGAAATCGCCATAGCGTGCCCAAACGCGCAGGAAAGCGAAAGAATCGCAAATTTAAGGAAATGCCCGTACTTCCGTAAGGAAGAGAAAAGAAATGAAAAGGAAAAACATTCCAAACCGCGAGGGAAAACAACACGGCACGTCGACACAACAACGTGTCCTGTGATTGGCCGTACGTCGCTGCCAGTAGCTGCCCCCAAAAAAAAGCTTTCACCGTCCGGCGACTGAATTTAAGGGGAAAAATAAAACGCTCTTCGCTTAAAACAACGCCCTTCGCTCTGACTGAATTGGGACAATGTTTTTATGTTTTTAATTGAATTACTATCCGTAATGGCGCACGCTCTCACGGGAGCTCCGGAAGGTCGTATATCGCAGTTACGATGAATCGCAAATTAGTTTTTATTAGTTTTAAAACATAGTTTAACGCCAACATAGCGCCAACATAGTTTGCAAACGTGAAATAAATGAATACGCTCTCAAATGTGCCGTCTGAGGCAGAGTCTGTTCGCCACGTTCGGCACACGTGATAGCTCGCTGCTCTCTGATTGGTTGAATCGTTTTTTGGACATAGCTCGGTAACTGCTTGTCCGATTAATTTCAAACCTTGAAAAGGCACATCCTCGGGTCCCCAGCAATATACCTGGCAAGTTTCAAGTATATCGGACCGGTAGTTGTCGAGAAACAGCGGTCACAGACAAACATACATACAAACATACAAACATACAAACATACAAACATACAAACATACACACAGAGATTGCTGGAATTATAGATAGATAAGCTATTCATACACGTTATCACTGCAGGAAAAATGCCTTGGGGAAGTGGGACATTATTAGTATTAATATTGTTTTGTAATAACATTAACAATATGCGATTATCATTAATTTTGTTATTAAAAGCGTCTTTGGAAAAACGCCACAATAAATCTTGTTCTTTGGACAAACACCACGATAAAGCTAATTTAACAATGATATACACTTCAAAACGCAACGCCATTGACGGCAATGGCAGGGAAAATCCGCTCGGGGGCGGAAACCCCCTTGGGGAGGTGGGCAAATGAATGCGATACAACCTTCATTATGTAACCTTTCGTCATCCTGTCAAGTTTGGTTGAGATTGGATACGTAACGACGGAATGTATTGGCGTCAAAAATTCATCAGACAGACGGACAGACAGACACGAAATGGCGTATTTTAGTATGATAGACTGATAAAACAGTCAGTACGATGTGGTTACATGATAAAATAATTTGGCTTGCACGTACGACAGCATGGTGACATGCGTAAATGATGCATGCGGTTTGATGACAATGAAGTTACGCTGGAGGGCGAATTCCGTTGCTCAAAACCCACAGTGACAATGGTTTAAGAAGGAACTGGTTTAATCAATTATGTGAATGGGAACACAGCGATGGATAAATCAATGAAAAATAGTAGCGAAACCTGCAAGTGTGCTTATGTAGTCAAACAGATTCTATGCCTATCTTAAACTAATTTAAACATGTAGACATGTTTTAGGAATGTTACGTGGTCCCCTCGGTGAATACCTGGTCTCGGTGACCCCCGGACCGTGAGAGGAACTTCGCCAGAAAGCTGTATTAAATATGCGCTTTCGCCACGCAATCCATATGAATTTCACCCCAGAGACAACTGACGTTCAAGGATATATTTCAATGGGAATGACCATACAATTGCAATGACACAACCACGGAGATTTTCCCCGAGCAATCAACCATATACAACCATCAACAATTCCCAATTCACAAGCACTTTCCTATGAGTAAGATGGCCATCTTATATCCGTGTGTCCCGGTGAGTACTCACGACACCCTTTTGGTCTCGGTCCCGCACAATGTCTCTGGGCCCCTCCTGACCAAGATGATGGTCGCCGTCACCGCACTCGGGCGGTAGAACGAACCCCGGGTGGACGTGTTTCCCCCGGGCAGGTATCGTACCAGGCACCGTGGCTGCAGCCCCTCGTGGCCACGCGAGGCGGATACGGTAAAGCAAGCCAAACCCCACGCCGCTTGCAAGGCGGGTTAGGCCCCAACGTGCGACCCGCACGCGTCTGTTTGGACGGTGCCGCGAACGAGGCCAGGCGCGGGGTCGATGCACGGCCCCAAGTCAACTTGCCGTCTCCACCGGGCAGGTACAAGTCCCGGTAATTCCTCTCGCCAGACAGGCTTCGGATCGGAACGCCGCTTTTCCACGCAGCGCAAGGTCGATCCCACCTTTTGTCGGAGCGGGGCGAGGAAGAATAATACCCGTCCTTTTTCCTCGTGTCTTTTCCTCTTCCGTTTCCGGTCACTTCCGTTTCCGGCCACTTGTTCAGAAGAGCTCCTGACCCTCCAACCACAACAACTACACAACAACTTAATATACTACACACGGATAAGCCAAGACCTGAATGGTAATTCACCTACATTCACATAAATATGTAACAGGAACATGAGACAAATGAACGAGTATGACAGAATGTATGAGTAGAGTTTCGTAGTTGTCTTTTATTTAAGGGATGCTGGGTGGACGCATTGTTGCATTGTGGGTGTGCTCTTTCCTTGTGGTGCCATTTGAGAAATTTTCATCGCCATCTCTCCTCAAAGCTGTCTCTGGACATTCTTGGGGTGCTGACGCCACCAGATCTGACTAGCAATGGCCATGGCCCTTTTACACTGTGTGCCTGGCGATCACCGATGATGACTCGGACAAACCCTCAACTCGACTGCTCTATGCTTCTCCACGACAGGCATTGGTATTATCTGTGAGCACCCCCGCCCCCTTGGTGAGGCTCACACCCCCGCCACACTCTCCTCCCCATGTCTCATCGCCCCTCCCTCCCCTACCCCCCCCCTCCTATCCCCCATAAATCACGAGCTTCCGCTATGTTGGTTTTGCGTCGAGCCTGACCCACATGGTTCCACCATTTTGGTGTTGCATCTTATCTCACACATGCAAACCCACCATGCTAGCTAGCTCTACAGCACGTTTGACCTTGCACATGCGGTTCCACCAAGTTAGAGTTGTAGCCAAAAGGGGAGGTGAGAAAATACCATGGTGAATGATTAAGAACATAAATTACAGAGGGAAAGAAGGGGAAAAGAGAGACACACGGGGGTTACAGAAAGGAAATCGGCTACAGTACTGGTTCAAAGTAGCTTCAGGATGACATATGGGAGGCAACCACCATCGATAGAAATAAATTTGTGACTGTCAGAAAAAGTTTATGGACACTGCTAAAATCCTGCATAGGAAAGGGGTAGAGTGGCCAAGCACAAGTGGTGAGAATGTTAAACATGTATGTGAGTCAGACGAGTGCAGTCCCCATAAGTCCATTTGTATTCGGATGATGATCTTAACAAATCATTGCAATAAAACTTTGAAAAAAGGTCTTTCACATGCAGCAAACCACATCGTTGTTTCCCATTTTGTTATATGTTACAGGTTTATGGGAGCATACGGGGCTCACGAGGGGTGGCTCGGACCCGCTACTTGACATCCGACCATAAAGCCAACAAGCTTGATAGCTCCATGACTCAACGGGTTGCTGAGCAACTACGAACGCCGGTTGAGGCAACTAAATCTGGTAGGATCCTGATGCCCAATTATCGCATTACCTTCCCGCTGATTTAGTTATCTCAACTGAGGAACCATGCTCTCGACTTCCCACGCTGTCTACTTATTTTGTTCGACCGAGCGAAACCATAGGTGGGATGCCAGCTAATCTAGTGCAGCGAATCAACTTCCCGTTTAGTTATTATGTATGCTATGTCAAATCAATGGTGGAAAGATACAAACAAGCAGGTTTGAAACAGTTTATAATCGATTTAGGAAAGACATGTATTTACAGGCACTAGTATTTACAGAAGCGATGCAATGTCACAAAGAAGAGGACTTAACCCTGATGCATGAATTAACCCCTTACACATTACCTTATCTAAACACACAAGACAGGTGTGCCTCAATCACTCCCGGTATACAACAGAGAAAGAGGGAGAGAGAGAGAGAGAAGGAAGTTTGAGGCCTCTTGCTCACTGGACGCAAGTCGATGGGCTTATGTTGGCCCCAAAGTGGTGGGAGTGGAGGGAAAGAAAAGAAGTGGGTGTGTTTGTGTGGGTGTGGTATGTCAGGAGAGGTGCGGCATATGCAGCGTAGGCTCTAGAGGAATGATGTGATATGCATGTCAATACCTCACCCAGACAGGTCAAGAGGATAATTGCCGATTGCTCTCTTTAGTGCTCTTTTGTGCATCCCAAGTATAAAAAATTAGAATGTAGAGTTAAAAAGGAAAGATCACATATGTCAGTGTGTGGGCTGCTATGCCCCAACGACCTCGTGCTGCCATTTTTCTCGGAGATTTGCCCCAGCGTGACTTGTCTCGTTCCGTCCCTCAGCGCTGAACAGACAGGCAGTTCTGGTTCATGTTCAGGTCCCTTGGTGCACAAGTCAGCACCAAACTCAAATGCATTCTGGCTTTTATAGGCCCTGCGCGAGGCAGGGTTTCGGGGAGCAAGGGTGGCTGCAACACCCCCTGACCCCTGCCTGTCACGTTCACATTGGTGTGCTTGCGACGTCGTTGATCAGGCAGCCCCACTCACGCCGCGTGGCATCCGCCACAGGGCCCCGCCTAGCTTCTAGATCCTGTAGGAGTTTTTACTCAGTGTGCACTGTACTTGGATTGACTTGTAAAATGGCTTTGATTATTGTTTTGTAACGTAATGTGTGTACTGTAAGACATGTCGCATTGCATGGTTTGCGCTGTGGAACGCTGCAGGGGGAATAGAGATTTTAGAAGGATGAGAAAAAGGATTCAAATGGATTGAGGATGGGAGGGATTGAAATGCATTAAAATGAAGTGTGGTGGAGGTTAAGACAGTATGTATGGGGTTTGAGATGGAAAGGGTGAGGGATTTTGGGGGGTATGGGAAAAGAGAGGTTTGAGAGGAAAAAGGTGAGGGATCGGGATGGATGGATGAAGAGGGGGATTTCAAAAAGATGGGAAATCACAAAACACACTTACTAATGAAATATGCAACAGAGGGTTCCTTATGTGTTTGAGTGTGGTTCTGCGGGGTCTTTTTCCATAACCGAAACATTATTTTTTAAATTACGTTTTGAATTGGGAATGGTAATTTGTGGACACTCTGTATATTAAAAAAGTAATGAGATGAATATCCTGTAATTTAAATTACATCTATGCCCATAGGGTGTCCTGAATGTATATTCTCGACTGGTAGCTGTTTGTTCTTCCTGCATTGTAAAATGTTCTCGTCATCACCCTGGTACATGGTGTACGCTGAGATGAAAATGTGGGTGGAAAAGTGATTCAGGCTTAAAAACAAGAATTACCTCATCATTTCTTTTCATTTCCTTCCATTACAAGTGGGTGTGACATCTTTCGAAGGGATTTTCTCGTTAACTGCAGAGACTCACATTATTTCTTGATAACAATAAAAAGACTTGTATACAAGAAAGACAGGAGAAAGTATTTAAAAAGAACTAGGCCACACACCCCCATTAATGAGGCATGGTCATTATATACTAACACCTGGGAATGAATCATTTTTTCACTTCATTTGTGTAAGACCAATAAACCATTCATTTCCTGTACTGTGAAGATGTTAAACAGGATCTAGTTGAAGGCATCTAGAGGATATTATTACCTCTGCCACCAAAGGTGGACAATGGAGGTTATGTTTCCACCCTCTGTCTGTTCGTTTGTCTGTGAGCACGATATCTCAAAAGGTTGTGGATGGATTTTGACGAAACTTGGTGGACAGGTTGGGTGTGTGAGAAGGAAGAATGGATTCAATTTTGTGAAGATCCGAATCCAGATCCGGATACGATAATTTTTTTGGATTTTCATGTGATTCTTCACCATTGAGAGATGCTGCCAAACACTATATATAGCATGGTATTTCAAAAAGTTTTGGACGAATTAAGACAAAACTTGGTGGATGAGTTCGTTAGGTGACAAGAACGTCGATATTGGTTCAGGTCCGGATCCAGAACCGGCCAATACCAGTGGGATACAAAACAAACTGTTCAGCCTGGCAGAGGTATGTGCTCTACCGAGTGCTGTTCTCGTTTTTACTACTGCAATTATTATGGGGGTTTGAGCTTTTAAAAATCTTCACACTTGTATGCTGTGATTGTCAAATTGTCAAAAGGATGCTGTGACTATTTAGTTGTTAAGATCAAGTTCTAATTCGAACACCACATAGGTTTGGGGATCGATTCAGGCTGGTGATTACATGCAGGTCCATACTCTTATGAGAGTGTTGGAGCTGCTGAACTAGTCTTATGGCAAGGGATCAGTTCGGTGGTTTGCGGTTGCCTTCCTAGAGGCAATCAGGGCAGGATTTTGGAATTCGGTCAGTGGGCCAGTGACACAACTAATCTACCTTTCATGGAAGACACTGTAGGATCGTTAACGTCCACCGAGGTCCAATTCTGCTTTAATGGGTCCTCCGGCTTAACTGGTCCTCCGGGCTAATATGTCTTTCCAATGGACGGTGAACTCATTGATGCCTCACCATGTATTAATGCTTTATACCTAAGTTGAGATTCAAAACCAAGCTAGACAGCTCAGAGGAGAGTGTGCAAACCTCTAAGATATCCTTCCAGCCCTACATACTGTAGTAAATAAGTGAGCACTAATTAAAATGACAGTGAAATAATTTTTCACATTTATCTGTCACAAGACAAGGTTTCCTAAATTTAATCTTTTTAAAATCCCAAATACAAAAGATCAGTAAATGCATTTCCGAGAAATGGTTCAGCGCATGTGCAATATCGGGTTTTTAAAAACTAAAATGTCCACCAGTCATTATCCGCTAGTTTTTTTTACAACGAAAAAAACAGTTGGCCATCTTTGATTAGATTGCAAAATAAAGTGAGGTGCACGTATATGCCGTCGCGTGCTGTGCTTGTGCCAAGTTTGAACAAAATCGGACCATGCATGTTCAATAAATGGTTGGGGACACGTTGAAGTAACAAAATGGCCCCAGTCGGCCATTTTGGATCTGATCTCGAAAAGAAATGACGTGCTTATGTAAGCCATCATTCATTATATGTGTGCAAAATTTGAACAAGATTGGTTCATGCATGTCCGAGAAAAGGTTGATGACGTGCTCAATAACGTGTTTTTTAAATAACTAAAATGGCTGCCAGTCGGCCATCTTTCATCGCTTAGTGTAACAAAATGATGTGCATTTGTATACCGTCATATATTGTTTTTGTGCCAAGTTTGGAACAAAATCGGACCATGCATGTTCAAGAAATGGTTGGGGACACGTTGAAGTAACAAAATGGCCCCAGTCGGCCATTTTTGATCTGATCTCGAAAAGAAATGACGTGCTTATGTAAGCCATCATTCATTATATGTGTGCAAAATTTGAACAAGATCGGTTAATGCATGTCCGAGAAAAGGTTGATGTGCTCAATATCGGGGTTTTTTTTACAACTAAAATGGCTACCAGTCGGCCATCTTTCATCGCTTAGTGTAACAAAATGATGTGCATTTGTATACCGTCATATATTGTTTTTGTGCCAACTATGAACAAAATCGGTCCAGGCATCTCCAATATATGGTTGCGGACGGACAGACGGACGGACGGACGAGACCAAATCCATGTCTCCGTTTTGGACTAAGTCCAATGGGGGCTAAAAATCGTAAGAAACTGTGCACAAAAGGCAGATTATAATAAAGCAGGAAAATTAAAACAGCTATTAAATAATACATTTGTAGAGGGGAATATTAAAAAGTAACACACTTATTAAAACACTAAATTTGTGGGGGGATAATGAAATTCATAATGTAATTGTTTAGGTTTCTTGCAAAGAAGACTATACATGTAAACAGCCACATTTTATAATGCACGACCTAAACATTTTATGAGCACTGGGATACATTGATGTGAACTAGTGCAAATGTATAACACGTATAGTAAAGAGTTCCCTAATATTTTAGCACCATTGTACAGACTACTATCTGTAATTGAGAAAAATTACTGATGGTGAATACAATCCTGAAATTCAACTCAAATACTCTCCATAGGATGGACATCGTGAATTTGTGCTGGCTAAGTGAAGGCAAAAACAACAACAATGAAATCACAGTAATGCCCTTGAAAAAGACAGAACATCTTAGCGAGCTGAATCGCAGAGGATATAGATAAGAGATGATGCAGATTTCATGTGATTGGCATCATCCTGTGAAGCTACTCGATATAAGATTTGTCTTTCAGAAGATTTCTCTAAGGACTTGTGATTTCTCTTAAGAACACATTACAGAGAGAGGTTCCTTCAGTTCGCACTGATGGAACATTGTGTACTTAGGATCAAGGCTGGTAGGATCAAGTACTTAAGGTGTTTTCTCAATCTTTTTATCTTGCATCAGCAATGAAAAGGGCAAAACACATCACACTTTCTGTTCATTTATTTTGCCCAATTTGCTCCCCAAGAACAGACTAAGCAATCTTTCCTTGTTTGGGAGATAAATAATTTTTGCATGATACTTTTTTGACTCCATGGCTGGAGATTCTGGTCACCATTTTGCCGACTTGAACACCTACATTACTGTTACTGGTGGCTTCACTGCACAACTGATCTATAATGTATCGGTCTTTTTTCCATACTGTACATACCTCATACAGGATATCACGGTGCCCACAACAAATCGTTATCATTTCCTCGTCATGATAACTTACCTTGCCTTAAATCCTCATGGATCATTTATTTCACACTCGTTACTACTCCGTCATTGAGTGTTGCCAAAGAAGCAATCACATTCAAATTTTGAATTTGGTCATGGTACCAAGATACAATAGCCAAGTTTAAAAAAAAAGAGTTGTGGAAGTCTGAATGAACTTCCAACTTTTTATGAGATGTCTTCTCTCTCTTAGTAGGCGAGTTATCGCTGGCATCTTGTTTCAAATTTGTCTTTCACTTGATTTTATTCTCAGGATTGATAAGTGTCATTTGTTGTTGCTGTTTAAAGGCAATGGCAAACCTCCAATGATGGTCTCTTCCCACTAATTGTTTAAATCCTCATGGATCAAGGCAAAGACACCAGTTATTATAATAGTCTTCAATATATATTGCCAATAAAAATGAAGAATATATTTCAGTGATAAATCTTTGATCAATCAGCATTATGGGTAAGATAAAATGTGTGTTTTCTGTGCTTAGGAATACTTACAGGAATAACGTTTACATTGATAATCTGTGCAAGAATGAAATATGCAAAAGGCGAACGAAGTTGTTTTTCCAGACAAGACCAGATGGAGTCTCCAGTAGGCACTGGCATGATGAAAACACCATGTCTACACTTTTTTTTATTTATCTCAGGGTACTTATCTTTGTGGCCTGTGTGTAAATGTTAAACAGAGGTCCCACCGTGCGGATGTGCACCAACTTGTCTCAAATCCCTGACGCCTCATCTGACCCCTCATTCTTCAGTCTGACTCCTCGAGACGCAGGAGACTTTTCTTTGTTTGCAGAAACACTATAAAATAACTGAATTCAACAGTCGGGCAGAAGTTTTGCTTGAGACGTTGTGTTGAATCTGTAATTGTACTGTATATGCCGACATAGTGTACTGTGAACTTTGTTGTAATCCTCGTTATATTTAAGTGAATCTTCTCCAGATAATAAATCCTCAATAATTGTTCCTGGTGTGTGTGGACATTCAATCTGTGTACATATTCGACAAAGTCTTTAAAAAGAAGATGAGAGTTTGGACAGTATTAAGGCAAGGTATTTAAGGCAGTCGGAGAGTGGATAATGCAAAATGATCTCCTTTGAAGGATATAGTTGCAGTGGAAAGGGGGTGGATGGGTTTAAATTGCAATTAGATAGATACCTGGATCACTGTATGCATTGGAGATGGATAGTAATGGGGATATTGGCAGGACTTGTAGGTAGTTTGTGTGTGGATGGGAGATGGATTCTGGGATTCGTGCAGCACAGGCATGACGGGCAACATGGTCTCCTCCTGTGCCAAAGTTATCTGTGTGTGTAACTGGAGGGAGATTGGGCAGTTGGATTAACATCCTCTTCAAAAGAATGGTGCACTCCATGATGCGACACCCTTCTGTCATGTATACAGTTGGATAATTAATTAAATAGCCACAAGAAGAGATATTTACATCATATGTAATGCAGTTCCTCCAATGATAGCTCATTGTGTGTATCCAAATGTGAAAGTTGTTTCTAAACGTTTTCCGTTAAGGAGATTTTTTGTCTCTTCTGTGAGCCATTCCCCTACCTCCAGTCTTTCTCCACAAATACCAACAACTGCTGTCACAGGGGATTTGCTTATTGAAATGGGTAATTCATGCTCTGCTGTCAAGGGTTGTAGTGACTCAACCTATGAAGGGTTATCCTTGTTTATATTTTTTAAGGTTTTGGTATTGAAGAATCAGTCGGTGACATTTGTGTAACAAACCCAAAAGGACTTTACTTTACAAAGGTATTTGTATTCTTCATTGCTTTGCTGGGAGCATTTGCTAGTAACTGCTTCAACAATGGTTCCAATTTTATGCCATCTTTTGGAACATCATTAATTTACAAGAAAGAGATATTGAAGGGATCCATGTCCACTATTAGTTGATAGATTGTTGGATCAACAGAAACATTTAACTGTCATTATGAAAGAAACAGAACCATCACTATTGAATAAAAAAAAAACCAGGATGATTTTGATGAAGGATTGAAGAATATTGAGGCCCTTTGCAAGTTTTAATTGCGTTATTTGCAAGGTAACTGCAATCCTTGTGCTGCCTTGAGGGTAATTGAGAATCTGTGGCCTTCTCTGCCTTCTGCACAGTCTTTCAAAATGATGTGCCAGTAACTAAACAATGACAGACATACATGACTCTGAGGCCACAGCTTGACATTTTACTTACACAGAGTACTTACGATTAGAGAGTCATGCTGTTTAGTGGTGTGTTGCTCATTCTGAGCACGTCAACAGCAGCAAAGCATATCTCGAAAATGTCTCACACAAAAGAACAATATGCAGCCTTTTTATAAAAGCACATACCAAGCTGTACATACTGTGCATACATGGTACATACAAAACATATATGTCTGCAAGATTAATCCCACCCAGAATATACAAAAGCTTCCTCGTCTTAATAATCGTATAGTCTTGCATTTGGTGGGTAGAGATGTCTTTCAGAATGTTGCATCAGGGCCGAATGGTACGACAGGTATATACATATACATACATACATATATATATATATATATACGTATATATATATATATATATATATATATATATATATATATATATATATATATATATATATATATATATATATATATATATATATATATATCTGTGCAGCGTCTGTCCTGTCCTGTGTTGTCTTGTGTTGTGTTGTCTTGTCACTGAACTACTTTCTCAAACTTTTGTGAAATCGTACCAAACTTGTGCTGTGCACATATCTCTCCTGTCGGTATGTCCTAAGGTATTTTTTTGAAAATTTTTCCAATTTTTTATTTATTTTTTGGGGAATTTTTTTTTTTCAAATTCAATTGTTTATAAAATGTGATATCACGTATATTACAAATACATTTGTGCAAAATAATTGTTTGAATTATGATTAGTTTAAACCATGACAAAATGGCAACTCGGGTACAGTCATTTATCTGTACTAGGGCGTGCCCGCACGTACGTGCTTGCCTGTACGGGCAAGCACGTACGTGCGTGCAAAAAAACATGCGTGCAAACAACAACAACAAAAAAAAACTTTGAAACCACGTGGCAGTAACGACCACAGAACCCCCCCCTCTATTTACATGAAATGGTTTTGGTCCATTCGCAAAGCCAGTAACGACCACAGAACCCCCCCCCTCTATTTACATGAAATGGTTTGGTCCATTCGCAAAGCCAAAGCGAACGGCTTGCGAGTACGGTGACCATACCTTGGGAACCACTTGTCCGATTAATTTCAAACCTTGAAAAGGCACATCCTCGGGTCCCCAGCAATATACCTGGCAAGTTTCAAGTATATCGGACCGGTAGTTGTCGAGAAACAGCGGTCGCATACACACACACACACACACACAGACACACAGAGATTACTGGAATTATAGATAGATATCTACACATCTGGGCAGTGTCTGTGTTGTCACTTAACGACTCCCTCAAACTTTTGTTTCCATGGTTGTGAAGTGTTTTTAATAACGTTCTGGTGGTTTTGAATCACGTGGTGGTGAGGTATTTTGAATTATGTGGTGGTGAGGTGTTTATAAATGATGTGGTGGTGAGGTGTTTTGAATTACGTGGTGGTGAAATATTTATAATTACGTGGTGGTGAGGTATTTATAATTATGTGGTGGTGAGGTGTTTTTAATTACGTGGTGGTGAGGTGTTTTTAATTACGTGGTGGTGAGGTATTTATAATTACGTGGTGGTGAGGTGTTTTTAAATATGTGGTGGTGAGGTGTTTTGAATTAGTTGGTGATGAGGTGTTTTGAATTACGTGGTGGTGAGGTGTTTGGAATTACTTGGTGGTGAGATGTTTTTAAATGACGTGGTGGTGAGGTGTTTTTAATTTCGTGGCTGAGAGGTGTTTTTATTACGTGTTTAATGGCTGTGAGGTGTTTTTAATTTAGTGGCTATGAGGTGTTTTTATTATGTGTTTTATGGCTGTGAGGTGTTTTTAATTTAGTGGCTGTGAGGTGTTTTTATTACGTGTTTGATGGCTGTGAGGTGTTTTTATTACGTGTTTTATGGCTGTGAGGTGTTTTAATTTAGTGGCTGTGAGGTGTTTTTATTACGTGTTTTATGGCTGTGAGGTGTTTTTATTACGTGTTTTATGGCTGTGAGGTGTTTTTATTACGTGTTTTATGGCTGTGAGGTGTTTTTATTACGTGTTTTATGGCTGTGAGGTGTTTTTAATTTAGTGGCTATGAGGTGTTTTTATTATGTGTTTTATGGCTGTGAGGTGTTTTTAATTTAGTGGCTGTGAGGTGTTTTTATTACGTGTTTGATGGCTGTGAGGTGTGTTTTTATTACGTGTTTTATGGCTGTGAGGTGTTTTTAATTTAGTGGCTGTGAGGTGTTTTTATTACGTGTTTTATGGCTGTGAGGTGTTTTTATTACTATGTTTTATGGCTGTGAGGTGTTTTTATTACGTGTTTTATGGCTGTGAGGTGTTTTTATTACGTGTTTTATGGCTGTGAGGTGTTTTTATTACGTGTTTAATGGCTGTGAGGTGTTTTTATTACGTGTTTTATGGCTGTGAGGTGTTTTTGATTTCGTGGTGGTGAGGTGTTTTTATTACGTGTTTTATGGCTGTGAGATGTTTTTAATTTCGTGGTGGTGAGGTGTTTTTATTACGTGTTTTATGGCTGTGAGATGTTTTAATTTCGTGGTGGTGAGGTGTTTTTATTACGTGTTTTATGGCTGTGAGGTGTTTTTAATTTCGTGGTGGTGAGGTGTTTTTATTACGTGTTTTATGGCTGTGAGGTGTTTTTATTACGTGTTTTATGGCTGTGAGGTGTTTTTAATTTCGTGGTGGTGAGGTGTTTTTATTACGTGTTTTATGGCTGTGAGGTGTTTTTAATTTCGTGGTGGTGAGGTGTTTTTATAACGTGTTTTATGGCTGTGAGGTGTTTTTAATTTCGTGGTGGTGAGTTGTTTTTATTACGTGTTTTATGGCTGTGAGGTGTTTTTATTCCGTGTTTTATGGCTGTGAGGTGTTTTCAATTTCGTGGTGGTGAGGTGTTTTTAATTTTGTGGTGGTGAGGTGTTTTTATTACGTGTTTTATGGATGTGAGGTGTTTTTATTACGTGTTTTATGGCTGAGGTGTTTTCAATTTCGTGGTGGTGAGGTGTTTTTAATTTCGTGGTGGTGATGTGTTTTTATTACGTGTTTATGGCTGTGAATTGTTTTAAATTACTTGGTGGTGAGTGTGTTTTGAATTACTTGGTGGTGAGGTGTTTTGAATTACGTGGTGGTGAGGTGTAATCGTCCCAAACTTCAAGTCTTCACCTACCCCTCCCCTATGTATGTGCTGATGGGTTCTTCTTAAAAAGAAAACATTCAACCTAAATCTTCAACCTAAATTGCTTATAAAAATGTAATATCACAAACACAACAAATACATTTGTGCAAAATAATATTGTTTGTATTATGATTGGTGTAAATCATGACAACACAGCAACTCAGGTACAGTCCTTATCCTCAGCTAAAATAAGCCCTTTCCTCAGTGACGACGCTCGAGCGCAGCGATCCGAGCCAAGCTAGTATATATATATATATACAGATAGTTCCCGACTTACGACGGGGTTACGTTCCGTCATGTCCGTCGGATGTCGGTTCCATCGGAAGTCGGACCCCCTTTTGTGGAATGTATTTTTCAGGTAGTAGTTGGGTCATAGCTCTAAAGTACGTGTACTATCATTGTATCATGTGTTAGTCTCATGACGTTAATTACATGGGACATGTATTTCAAGTCAGTATTATGGCTTGAATTACATGTACCTATTATTGGCTTTAATTACATGTACCTATTAATATACGTATACAAGTACGTATTCATGGATTATTTGGGTCATTTTTGAAGTCCGTTTTCCATCATATGACTTTGGAATGGAATATGAGATTTAGGCCAACGGCAAAGCACTGGGACCTATAGGGTCATTCAGCGCCGATATGACTTTATTATGTACCATGTATTGATACGTATGCAAGTACGTATTCATGGATTATTTGGGTGAAATAAAAAAAGATGACATTTTATAGCAATTTATTAAACAAAAAATATGTACAAATATACAATGCAGTTTAATAGGTACTGTACTAAATAAAATGTAGTGTATCAATAATATTGAAATCAGGAGCCGGGGTCGTCTATCGTTGAAGAATCATCGGTGGTTGAAGACGAAGTTGATGGTGGCGGTGATGGTGATGAGTTTGGTCTGGGAGACACGGAAAGGGCGGAGGTGGTGGCGGAGGCGTTGGAGGTGGAGGCGATAGGATCTTTTTTTTATTTAAAGAAATCGTCGAGAGTTGGCTGAACTGTTTGCTTCCTTTTTTCATCGTAAATTTCCCTGTAACACGCTTGGGTCTGCTGAAGTTGTCGACCGAATTTGGAAAAGCGATCAACGTTGGTGTCCATGCTCTCGAACAGCTGTAGTCCTTTGTTGAAAACGGCAAACCCCTCAGCCATTCCCTTTACGGTGAACATTTTATCGTCATCAAGCGAAGAGGCACACATTTTTGCAGCTGGTCTTCCATCCACGTCATCAGCATCTTCTCCATTTCTGCAATAGGTCCTTTTCTCTTCTTGGTGATGATAGTAGTGCCCATGGGCGCCACTTCCCTCACAGATTCTCGGATGCGAGGCTTGTCCTCGATGATGGTAGACACCGTTGAGTGGGAGAAGCCAAGGTCACGTGAGATGGCGGTAACGCTTTTACCGTTCTCATGCTGCACAATCATTTTGAGCTTAACTTCAAGATTGATTGCCTTCCTCTTCTTCTTATCGGCACCAGCCATGGTTGACGTCTCTTGCTAGACATGATGCTTGCAGTAGGGTAGAAACAGCGAAGAACTAGTAGGGCAGTAGTAGTAGAGTAATCGTTGGTTTGGCTGAGTTACGGAGCGTAAGGGATGTTGCCAGTGTGAAACACAAAGAGCTACTAACCGAGACGCTGCCTCGTGTGGGAGAAGCTGCCTGGAGAGCGATGACGTCACAGGGTCTCTCACCACCATGCTTTCTCACTCGCTTCTTCCTCTTTCCTTTTAGTTTTTTTTAAACGTATTTAAAAAAAATTTCCGCCCGTCGTTTCCGTCGTCGTACGTCCGGGTCGTCGTAAGTCGCGTACGTCGTAGGTCGGGAACTATCTGTATATATAATATGTATATATATATATATATATATATATATATGTATATATATATATATATATATATATATGTGGGGCTTTGATGTCCCCCTCCCCCCCCCCCTGTGTTTTCAATGTTTACCAATTGCCAAGTATAAACAAGAATATGTTCTGTTTTTGATTGATTTCTGTATACTCATAATACTTTCATGTTCTTTGGAAACCTGTTATCCCAGTATTAGGCTAAAGATGTTGCTCAATTACCAAAAATAACTAATTTGTATGTGTTGCTTTGTAAACCTTATCCATTATATTTCCTGTTAAAGAATTAAGTTACTGTGATGGCATGTTCTCTTACTGTCGAAATATTCCTTTGGAAACTTGTTATAAAAAGTTATATGCTTTGTAAATCCAGACCCTGATGATATAATCCCTCTGTGAAGACCAACCTATCTTTTCCAGTCCCCGTTGAAACTGTTAGATCACTTTTCATGTTTGACATTTTTTACGACCTGCTGAACTTTCCCCCCAAAAACCAGGACTCTGGAAAATCGTCAACATGTTGTTTGACCCATGAATGACCTTGGAGACTACTCTGTCTTTCCTTTGTCTCGAGAGCTAAAACCACACCCCAATATTCCCTTTATAAAATGAAAGCTTGACCGAATTATTTCAGAGCATCATGTTGGAATTCTGGTCCTTGTGGGCCTCCGTTTTAAGCATTTTGCTTTCCACAAGCTTGTGTGTTTGACGAATCAAATAAATATATCAGTTGTTCTTTCTCTCTGTCATGAGTCTTGAGTCCTAAATCAACAGATCCGTCAAATGGCGAGCCAGGCAGGAGTCAGCTCCGGCAGACTCGGGACGCGGCTCCAGGCGCGAGTGAGTTGGAAAAAAAAACACCAGCTGGTTTGATCGGTCTGGGTGAGGTGAGCCTTGGGTTTATTTTGTTATAGACTGGGATTTTAGGCTAAATTGGAACTCACTCTGTCGCTCGGTGCCGTTTGCTCGTTCCCTGCTCGAGCCTGATCCTCGAACAAAATTTAAGAACGAGCCGTTTTTGGGCTCCGGAGCAACTGACTGTTTATAGGATTCGTCGGGTAACGTTACGGGATGGGAGTAAGGTGCCCCAAGAGGGCGCCGAGGATAAGGAATAGATTGGTTTCGAAAGTAAGGTTAGAAGCGTCATAAGGACGCCGGCAAAAGTAAGGTACGGTTAGCATATAAAGGGAGCATATATCTGATTAGGCGGCTATATGCGGGAGAGATCTCTCGGGAATAAGGAGTAAGGTTGCCTGGTTACCTGGCGGTTACCTGGACAGGTAAGATATGGTTAGCACACAGAAAGTTGAGATGAGGTGGGCGAGCCTCTTCAGGAGTTATGTTAGAGAGCTGAGATGAGGCGGGCGAGCCTCTCTCGGAGTTAGGTTAGAATCTGTGAAGGCAGTGTGAGCCTCTCAGAAATATCCCAGCATTTTATGTTTAAAAGGCATGGCTATGCCGCTGCGAGACCAAGAGAAGGCCGGCGAGCCTCTTGGCTCTCGATGGCCCGAGGAAGCAGGCAAACTAATTGCATGTGCAGGATGAGGCGATTAAGGAAATAAGATGAGTAGGTAAGCGAGCCAGGGAGCGACCAATGTCGCTCGTTGAAAATCAAGACCTGTGGAAGGGTTAGGTAGATCGATCCCCTACCCTCCAAGCCCTAAGCTCTGTCCCGGGGCTTCAGGCAACACCCCCCCTGCACAGCGAGCCCCCCCTGACCCCCCCTTCCCCTGCCTCACCCTTCTCACCCCTTTCCTCCCCTTGTCCCAAAATCCCCTTTTCCTCTGAATGAAATGAGACGTATACGAATGAATGGGAATTGCTGCACAAGATGTTGAACAGGATTGTACAAGGTACGCGTGTGCATGAATCCACGTGTGCTGTACTGTACGTGATTAATGACAAGTTCGTCGGACACGCGTTGTACATGACCCAGGTCGTTGTGCTATGAATTTTGGATCGTAACACTGCTGGGTGTGCGCAGTGGTTTCGGAATGCGAGCTGGTACGAGGTGACAGTCACGTGGTATGAGGAACATGAACGAATGTGGATTTTGATGACCACTTGATGTGCAACACCACTGTGTGGGCTTCGAATCATTGTGATTGGCCACTTGCGGTGCGGGAATCCAGACCGGGAATGCCGATTCTGGCATCCATCCGAGGGTCCTGGTGATGTTCGGTAATTGACGTGTGTATTTTTATTTGTTTGGGACGAGAGGCGAACGGATGGTCTGGCGGTTCTTCAGTCGGCTTGGGGTTGGTGTAGATCCGGGTGTTCGTGAGAGGCCGCTGGTAAGGTGTGCGACAGGTACAGAGTGTGACAGGAGAGGATGCAATCAACGATTACATTGTGTATTGGCAACTCGTGTATTAGTATACCCCTGAGGCAGCTCACCTTTAGGATGATGTTATGTCACGGGGTGATGATGATGATGATGATGATGATGTCATGTAGTGCATTTTGGGTCTGGGGGTCTGATATCCTGTCAGAGGTCAAGGGTCAGATATCCCGTTTTTTGTGATGATTACGAGCTAGGGATGAGTTAATGACCAGCTGATTGACAGCTGACTGTTTTGACAGCTGAATGTTTTGACAGCTCAATGTTTTGACAGCTGACTGTTTGACAGGTGCCAAACTCATTTGAAAAGACTCACGTCCCGACGCGAGGTAAACCACGCCGTGAACGCGAATAGAGCGGCGTGCAGTCTGGTTGCCGCGGCAACGGCCCTCGCAGGAAACCGCGAGGTGGGAGTGTTGGGATTCGTGTGGAGGCACGAGGGTGCGTGCCGGGACGGGGGTGGGGGGGGCGGCGTGGCGTCGCCGCGTTGAGTTGGTTGTGCCAGGTTGATCGGCGATCTCTGATTTTAGCGTCTATCCGAGGATCCTGGCGATGTTCGTTTAATTAAAGTTTGGATAAGGTCTCTCTGAATGAGATAAAAGAGGGACTTATAGCGACGAAGAGGGAATGTCAGATGGTACATGAGGGGTTGACAAAGAGGTTGGACGAGGTGACAGAAGCAATGGAGACGAAAGAACGGGAGGTAAGGACGCACATAGAGACGACTAAGGTGACATTAGAGGAAGAAATTGGGGGGGCACATGGAAGCGCGTGAGGGGGAGTGTTACAGGGGATGTAACGGAAGAATGCACACCTGTGGGGAGTGTTACAGGGGATGTAACGGAAGAATGCCCACTTGAGTTGGTAGTAGAGCACGTGATTGGGTGTGCGGAGGAGTTGTCACAGAGGAGTGGGCGCGAGATGTGTTGAGGAATGTGCTGAGTGAGTACACGTGCGAAAGGTGTGCACCAGGTAGGGAGGGTGCTGTGGTCAGGTGTGTAACGAAGCCTGGGAGCGGAATGTGTGTACCTGGGAGGATATTGTTCCAGGCACGGAGATGGTAGAGCACGCCTCCCAAGAGAGGCTGTGGGATTTTGGCGGGAGTTCTTGCAGAGGCAAGATGCACCTTTCTTCGTTTGAAATTTGACCTTTTTGAAGTTCATTTGACCTTTGTTCGAGATACGCATGGGAATGAGGTCAGAGTTAGTTCACTAAAAACCTTGGAAGGACGACAGGCTGAGTCAATCTACTGGGTTATTTGATTCAACGGCAGGATATAGGACTTAAATCTGGAAAAAGGAAATATATTGTTGGTTAAAACTGAAATTGTGGACGTAATTTGTGGATAGAAGAATATCGATTTCTGAAATTTGTAAGTTGTTGTGGTGGACGTCTTAATAGGTGATTCAGGGGACTTAGGAAATAAACAGATTTCCGGTGCCGACCTGAAGCGTCCGGTACAGTATGCCGGGAACTTAATTTAATCGTGCTGACTGAGTACAGTGATGAGTTTGATCGAGCTCTGGGGTTATTCACGTTACATGGAGGACATTTGAGAGGGTGCGAGGAGATGCAAGTAGCATGGTCCAAGTCGTGGTATCAAAAGGGTTGGTACCTTCTTGAAGAGGGTTGGTGCCCAAGTGCATTGTGGGTTATCATAACTTGCCGATTTTGGGGCGCGCACCAAATAGAGATCGGGCTGCATGGTGAAGCATGGCACCCCGTGTGGTTCGTGTTCGTCACGTGTGCGTGAGGCTGCAGTTGCGTGGAATGCAGTGAACCTGTCCGATTTTTTGCCTTGTGAGGCTCCAGATATAGGTTGGCATATAAATACTGTGAATAGGTGATGTGCTTTGCTGGGGCTTGTGATATGCCTCTGTTATCTGTCTGTCTGTCTGTCTGTGAGTTACAGTGTGTCTGGAGAGGAGGTCAGTCAGGTAGGATGGGGCCAAGTTATGGAGGGCTTTGTAGGCCAAGAGGAGGATTTTGTACTGGATTCTCTGGGGAATGGGGAGCCAGTGAAGATTATAATGACGGGGGTGCTGTGGTCACGGGTCCGGGAATGGGTGAGTAGACGGGCAGCGGAGTTCTGACCGTATTGGATTATTGAGGTTTGGTGATTATTGATGATTATCGATGGTGAACCATAGAGAAGGCTGTCTTTGTGATCTGTTTAGTGTATTTGTCGAAGGAGAGGGTTTGGTCAAAGATGGGGCCAAGATTCCGGTTGTGAGTGGATGTGGATACTGGGAAACCATCGATGTTGGGGGCAAAGTTATGGGTGGATTTGGTAAGCGGTTTTGGGTAAATGATGATTATTTCAGATTTATCATAGTTAAGTTTGAGGAAGTTGATTTGAAGCCAGAATTTTATTTCAGTTATGCAGTTTGTCAGGATAGAGTGGGTGGCGGTGGAGCACAATTTGGTGGAGATGAAAAGCTGGATGTCATCGGCGAAGCAGTGGAATTGGAGACCATGGTGCATTGGCCATGGTGCACGACGGATTAAGTGACCGAGGGGGGATAGGTACAGGATGAAGAGGAGGGGGCCAAGAACTGAACCTTGGGGGACACCTTGAGGGGAAGCGAATTGTGGTGATTAAGCTGGTGTAGATGCTGTCAATTTTGCTTTGGATGAATGAAAGGAAGGAAATGCAGTTTCTACTGTGAAGGACTGGTGGTGGTATCCAGGGCGCTGAGGAGTTTGTTCGTAGTTGTATTTGAGGTTGTTTGTTCACGTTGTAGAGTTTGTTTATTTATTTGTTTGTTTATTTAGTTTGTTTATTGTAGAGAAGAGTGCTTTTGGGATTCCGGAGCCAGAATGGATAATTTGAGAGTAGTAGGTGGAGCGGAAGAGGGCATCTTTGTAGTGCTGTAGGTGGTCCTTGTAGGCTTGGGAGTGAACTGATTTGGGTTTTTTATAGGCGCAAGCTGGTCAAGGCAGGATGAGGAGGATGGTGTGATTGACAGTGTCAAAGGCGGCGTTGAGGTCGAGGAGGATGAGAATGTTGAGGTTGCCAGCGTCAGAGGAGAGGAGAAGGTCATTGGTGATTTTGAGGAGAGCAGTTTCAGTGCCGTGGTTGAGGCGGAATTCGGGTTGGAATGTTTCATACAGGTTATTAGCAGAGAGGTAATGTTTGAGTTGAGTGGCCACAGCGCGTTCCAAAACTTTTGACAGAAAGGGTAGGTTGGAGATGGGTCTGAAGTTATTTAGGGTGTCAGGGTTTAGTCCAGGGTTTTTCCAGAATGGGGGTGAAGTTTCACGAGGTTTTTGGGAAATCGGTATGTGAAGCTGGATTAAGTTTGAGTGGTTATTACATATGCTCTGGGTCCATGTGGTTAATGTGATGTGACTTACAAAAAGGAATGGGACTCGCTGTAAACAGTGTAGATGGAAAAAAGAGATAGACAGGGACAATGGGCTGCTTGGTGAGCCATGGAGATGGATTGGATGTTTTGTTGTTGGTTGTCTGGGAGTTCGGTTGTTGCATTGCCAAAGGTTTCTGTGTGGTGGACACACCTGTTGTCTTGTTGTCTGTTGTCTTGTGTGACGTGGGTGGAGATGTATGTGGCTGTGTGTGGCTGCCTGGAGTCGGGAAGGCGGCTTCAGTGGTTGATATTGGTTGTGGGTTGTTCGGGGTACTTTGATACAGGTTGTGTGTATCTCTGAGGTTTATGGACAAATCTTAGAGGAATCTTAGAGGGTTGTGGAGTGAATATGGTGGACAACGTGAAGTAGCAGGTGTGAAGGAAGTGGTTGGGAAAGATGGACCCCCTTCACGAATACCCGGTAGGGTAGCTTAAAGGTAGGTAGAGGGAACAGGTAAATTGTGGTGGATTGGTGGATATTGGTGGATATTTTGAGTAAGTCACAGTGGGTGAGGAAAATTGACCAGACGGTAAGACATATGAGAACTATTGTATTTTTTATTTTTATTTTTAATTTTTCTATTTTTATTATTCTATTTTTATTTTCAATATTTATTTCCACTATTTTTATAAATAGACCAGGTTATTTTTATTATTTGTTTATTTACGAAAATAAATAAATAATAGGGGGAGGTTAATGGTGGTGTGTTGGTGGAAAAAGTCATTGTCATTGAAAGTCGAGTTGAAACAATTTGTATGGGATTCATATTGGGATTTATATTGTAGATATTGGACAGCCATTGGGCCAGAGGCTGAAACAACCTTGTAGGGAATTCTTGTAGGGAATTCGGAGAGATAAATAGATAAATAGATAAAGAGATAAAGAATTTGGAGTCCACCAAAGGGCGGACACTGACGTTGCTCGGGGCAACGCAAGGGCGGACAGGAAGGGCCGCCAACCAAAGGATAGGACGCACAGATTGTCAACATATACCACCAAAATTAGGGCAGGAATAGGGAGTTGGTTGAGAATGCCGGTGATAACTGTGGATACTGGGAAAGAGCAGTTTCAGTGCCGTGGTTGAGGAGTTATAAACATAAATTATATTCAGAAGAGGTGAATAAGAAAGCATTGGGGGCTTTTGATGATAAGAGGTTTATTTTAGAAAATGGAATTGATAGTCTCCCTTATGGTTATATAAGTATATAAGTGATAAGTTAAAAAGGGGGGTTAGGGATTTTAACGGGCTACCGCCGCCTTTTTACTATTATATAAATGATAGAACCAAGTACCAACCAGACTAAAGAGTGGAGGTGTAATCAACCTTGGTATATAAATGGTAAACATAACGAATGTGAAAAATATCAAATAGGTATAATTGAAAAGACAACTGGTAAAAAAATTTACAAAATAAATAAGAGAATTAATTTAAATACCGGTGAATTGGGTAAAAAAGATGGAAATATTTTTGAGTGGACGGAAAACTTTGATGGTTGTCAGGAAAATATATACTTTAATTTAAAAATGGTATGTGGCACTGGAGGCGCTCAAACAAGAACATTGAGGGAGGTTTACCATTTTATCTTAGCTCAGTTAAAATATCTTAATAAAGAACCAAACTCAAACATCTTTTTTGTTAATATATTAGATGGTGAAGGGAGTGGCAAGAGAATTAAATTATTTCCCACACATAAACAAATATTTGTAGGATCGATGTTTGAGTGGTCTACTCAGGATCATTGATAGTAAGAGTACCATAAGACCAAGGGGGAATCATTGTTTGAGTGGTCTAATGAACAACATTAAGGATAGGTGTCAAAAGGCTAAAAGGTTCGTAAAGAGGTGAGAGGAAAATTAACATGTAAGTGAATGGGTCGATGTTTGAGTGGGTCAAAGATAATCTGCCAGATGATATGTAGAAGAAGGATTATAGGTCTATAAGGGAAAACAAATATTTGTAGTGTTTGAGTGGTCTAATGAACAACATTAAGGATAGGTACTATAGACAAAAGGTTCATAAAGATTAGGGTGGGAGAAATAGAGATGTTAATGGGCAATGAGGTTAAGAGGAAAATTAACATGTAAGTCAATGGGAAAATGAGAGTGTCTCAGAAGCAACATATATACACTACTAACAGTGCAAGCAAGCCAGGAACATCTAGCAATACGCACCATTCGAGTATACACTACCACACAGAATAAATGTCACAGGAATGTGTCGGAGCGATGTCCGTCCGAGTTCTTATGGGAGCCCCTCAGTGGTCGGAGACAGCATAACACCTGGGTTCACCTCCCCGCCGTTAAAACTACACTTCCGCTAGGGCAGAAATCAAGCTAGCAGCACATAGCAGCAGAGTAATAGCAGTAAGCAGCAGTTGTCAGTCCATGTCAGTCAGTCCAACTATAGTGGTCGGGGCGGGTCCGGTAACTACCGGGTACTACATCCCCAAGACCGGAGCCCCCCGCGTCAGAGTATCCGCCTAAATCGGGTGACGGCGGTGGCCCCAAAGGGCCAGCCGGATCGGGTGCATGTAGTGGTGAGGAAGCCGGCAGATGCTCCATTGTCGGATCAACGGGGTCGTAAGCCGGTTCGTCAACTTCCCCGCATGGGGCCAGGTGGCGTACCGAGACCGTCGACTCCCGTCCATTGGGCAACAACACACGGGCGTGATCGGGATTAGCTTGAAGAATCTGCACCTTGTCCACCAGCGGGTCATATTTACTCATGCGAACCGCACATTTGAGAAAAGCCAGTCCCGGCTCAGCAAGCCAAGCTGGTAAAGTTCGGTTACTGCCCGAACGACTCGGGTAACGAAACATCCGGTCGTGGGGAGTTTGATTTGGAGCAGTACACAATAAAGTCCTGATCGAGCTTAATGCCCCGGATAGTGACCAAGCCCATTGGTCTAGTCCTAGGCTGCGGGACTTAAGACTCAGAGTAACGGCCCTCCATATAATGCCATTAAAGCATTCTACCTTTCCATTCGCCTGTGGCCTATACGGAGTAGTATAGCTAGAAGCGACATTATGCTGGAGCAAGAAGTTCCTCACATCCTGGGACAAGAACACCGCGCCTCGATCAGTGTGCACATAGGCCGGATTCCCAAACATAGAAAACAAGTTCCGCAGGCACCGGATAACCGTAGCAGCAGACATATCACCGCACGGGAAAGCAAAAGGGAATCTGGAGAACTCATCAACGATCGTGAGTCGATAACGAGAATTACTCGAAGCCGGTGAAGCCGGCAGGGGTCCTTTGAAGTCCATCGCTAATATCTCCCACAGCCTAGTGGCTTGGATCAGCGTGCCCATAGGAGGGTTGTAGAAACGAGGTTTGAGTTCAGCGCATACGGAACAAGTGCAACAGAGCTGACGAACATCCTCAACAGAATAGGGCAAGTTACGACTGCACACATAATGAGCGAAACGCGTAACGCCGGGATGGCACAAGGTGTCATGAAGAACACGCAGATCCTCAAAAGAGGTGAGGCTCGCACACATCGCCGGCCGCGATAAAGCATCGGCAACGAGGTTATCCGGCAATGGGCAACGAGATATTTGATTGTGTAGCAGAAATCGGCGAGCTTGATCCACCAGCGAGTGATTCTCTAATTCTTAATGCGTTGAGCATGCTGCGTGTCGTTCATAAATGCAACGCTCTGTTGATCTGTGATAATTTGGAAACATCGTCCCAGCAAATAGGGACGCCAACGCCTGATCGACTCGACGATGGCATACACCTCCTTTTCGACAGATGTGTCTCCATTCTGCGGAGGAGAGGGTCCTTGAAAAGAAGGCCACAGGGCGCCCCCCATCCCCCCCCCCCCCCTGAGAGAGTGTCGCAGCTATCACGTGATCCGACGCATCGCTTTCCAAAACAAAGGACTTATTTTCGTCAATCGTCGACACAGCGGCGCCAGCGATGTCAGACTTCAGGCCATGAAAAGCGGCCTTGGCAGTGGGACACATGGGGAACGCATCGCAATCCACAAGTGGGCGGAGCTTCAAGGAAAAATTTTGAACCCACTTGGAATAATGAGCAAACAGCCCGAGAGCACGCTTTAATGAAGCACGATCGCGGGGCGGGGCCATGTCGAGCAAGGGTCGCAGACGCTCTTTATCCGGAGCGATAGAGCCATGGGTCACGGTGTACCCCAGGAGATCTATCGTGCGAGCAGAATAGCGACATTTAGCCTCGTACATAGTCAATCGATACCTGTGCGCCACCTCGAGGAAGCGCTTCAGATTAGCATCATGATGTTCTTTGTCGTACCCGCAAACCGTGAGATTATCCAGATAAACAAAGACATCGATTAAATTCTCCTTAGCGATGAGGTTGTCCATAGCCCTTTGGAAGCACGAAAACCCCATTCGTGACCCCGAAAGGTAGCCGGGTGAACTGGTACAACCTCTGGCCTGATTCAAACGCAGTGTAGATGCGATCTGCCATGGAGATGGGAATCTGATGATACGCACTACGTAGATCGAGAGTGCTATAGACCGAGTACTATGCCACCTGTCGTACCAGGGAGTCCATTCCCGGGAGTGGGTAGGCGTCCAATTGGGTAAACCGATTAATCGTCTGCGAATAGTCGATTACCATGCGTTTGCGATGTGATTTGGTTCGTACCACCAGAACTTGGGCCCACCAAGGCGAACGACTAGGTTCTATGATACCTTCCTTTAGTAGCTGTGCAGTCTCTTCCGCAATGAATTGCATGTCAGCCCGTGAGTAGCGTCGCGATTTAACAGCAACAGGTGTACAGTCAGTGGTCATATTGGGAAACAGCGACAGTGGCTCAATTTCCATCCCTGCAAGAGCACACACAGCAAGAGTATCAGTACCACCAAATTCCATTTCCAAACACCCATGTCGCTGGAGAAAATCATGTCCTCGCAAAACTTCTGCACATAATGCTGGTAAAACCATTAAATGCACATCCGGAAACATTCGACCCTTAATTACAAGCTTCAGTCGACATTCTCCCTGAGTGATAAGCCAAAGCCCTTGAGAAGCCATGAAGATTCTGCGTTTTGTCCCAAGAATCGGCCAGCCATGCTTCTGAACAAGTCGAAAATCGACATAACTATCAGTGGATCCCGTGTCAATTAAAGCATTTGCAAAAATTCCAATCATGAGTGGGATAATCGCGTGGGACAAGCCAGGCGGCCCTGCAGATGTCGAGTCGTCGAGAGGAGGCGCTCGAACCTCGCGTGTGGATCCGACGCCAGCTAATGTCTTTCGTGCCGTTGAAGTTGCTTGTAGGCCAGTCATGCCGACACCAGAGGGCGCTCGTGCCACACGCGGAGATCCCTGCTTTCGTGTAGTCAAAGTGGACCGTAGGTCGGTTGTGCCACCACCAGAGCGTGCTCGTGCCACGCGCGGAATTTTGAAGCCAGCGTACACCGATCGGGGGGCCGAACCCGGAAGTTGGCTGGGCGTCGAAATAATTCCTGTCAAGGACGGTCGTGCCGCGTACTGAAGTGATTGAGCGAATTGTTTAGTCGGCGCAGTGAGTCTCATCAAGGTCGAGCTTCGAGCATCGAGTGGATGGCCCACGGAGATGGGCGATTCCAATCAAGGTCGGGCGAGGCGCGCCGGGCGCCGTTCGTACCGCGGGCACAGAGATAAGCACATTCAGCGTCGAGCGAGGTCGCCGGCCCCGCGACGATCGACAAACTTTTGCAAAGTGACCCGTCTTTGTACACAAATGACACTTCGCCTCCTTAGACGGACAAACTGACCTGAGATGGTACCGGTTCCCGCAGAAATAGCACTTAGCGTTACTTCCTGGCTTGGGTCCAGCAGCAGCGGCCGCTGACAAACTCGGGTCGGGGTCCTCAAGCGCTTCGGGTGCCTCCAATTCCGGCGAGGATGCAGCATCCTCTAGCTCGACGGTAGCTCTCTCTGTTCATGTATGTCGGGATATCCCCGCAGTGACGTATGAGCGTTCATTAGGGTGGTCCAAAAATGCAAAAAAAATCACTTTTTTATCTGGATTTTGATGCTCTATTGGATTATTGTTAGAAATGGTCTAAATCATTCACCCAAAAAATATTTTGCATCTGAGTCATCTATAAACTCATACACACTCAACATATAAGTTTGTCATTTTGGTCAATTTTAATGAAAATCGTCCATGTTGAGAGGCTTACAGTCAGTTTTTAGAAATACTTTAGACTTTAGAAATATTTTTTTCCTAAATAATGTCATTGATGGTACAATGTACATACCCCTGCGAAGTCCTCATGGTCGAAACATGAGTCAGACATGTATGAACATGTTTCAAACATGTTTCAAGCATTGTCAAACATGTTTCGACCATGATTTCACACTCACAGGCGCATGCAAAAAGTCATGAACCACAAAATGGCTTAGTACAATAGTGCAAGTATTTTTTCCACCTAGGTTGCTATTGGATTGTTCTCATTTAGCCAAATTTGGTGAAAAACGCCATATTTCAATTGAAGTGTGTATGAGTTTCTAGATGGAATTGAGCGAAAATATTTGGTGGGTGAATGTTTAAGACCATTTCTAACAATAATCCAGTAGAGCATCAAAATCGGAGAGATCGATGTTTTTTGGACCACCCTAGCGTTCATATGCGTCAGCTTGTACCTGCGCTTCGGTGTACACGTGAGATAACCGAAGGGCTGATTCTAGGGTCAAGTCGGGTTCTCCAAGTAGTCTTTGTCTGACGACCGGCGATCTAATACCTGAGACAAAAGCATCGCGGGCAAGGTCATCAGCATCACAGACTTGTTCATGGGCGCGTACCTCAGGGGTACAGTCCTTCAATAGTCGTCGGAGGTCTTGAGCGAATTGGTCTATGGTCTCCGTGGGCTGTTGTCGAGGAGACGCAAGCAAATGTCGGGTGTAGACCACGCTTCGTGTTTTGATGTAGATACGTCGCAGCTTGGCGACAGCAGTATCGTATGTCGCGCACTGTGTAATGGACATGTACACAGTATGATTCACCTTGGATTGCAATACCGCAAGCTTTGTGTCAGCGGTGATTTCCTCCTGCGCATTCAGATGATTAGTCAGGAGCTTCAGCCAATGTATCAATTGCGCGGCCGCGTCTGGCGCTTGGGGGTCCACGCTGAAAACTGGAACTTGGATCAGCTTATGAGCCATGTCGTTCTCGTTCAGGACGAAGAGAAGAAACTGAATTAATTGTTGTAAAAATCAAGTCTACAACATTGTCCCAATAGTAGGTTTAATTCAGTTTCGATCTCTGGCAACACCTGTAAGAAATCAACAAGCTTTGTATCAGTATTCCGTAATCATAGAGGTAACAGTGGATTAGCAATTAGTGCAAGCAAGCCTGGAACATCTAGCAATACGCACCATTCGAGTATACACTACCACACAGAATAAATGTCACAGGAATGTGTCGGAGCGATGTCCGTCCGAGTTCTTATGGGAGCCTCTCAGTGGTCGGAGACAGCATAACACCTGGGTTCAACTTAGACAGAATTTCATTACAGTCATCATTATTTTTTTTTTCCACTAATTTATCCCTAGATTATGCTCAATAAATTTCATCTTGATCGGATTAAGTTTTGTACTTGTCAAATTATGACATCATAATGGAGGCACCTATGATATGATCATTAACAGATGTAATTTCACATGGAGAGTTATTTACAATGAGCCATGTCTCAATTTTTTTCGATGCAGCGCTTTCAGAGATATAGAGGTGCAACGTTTTTCGGTTTTTCCAAGATGGCGGCCGAACCACGTGACGTATGACGTCATAATTATCATTAAAATTTTCTACAGGTGAAAATTTGTTTGAAAATTTGCACCTATGGTGAAAATTTCCTGTCAATCGGACCAACAGTTGCAGAGAAAATCATATTTATTCTGTGCGGACAAACAGACAGGCAGACAAACCGACTCGAATGCAATACCCTCTCCTCAGGTGAGGGTAATGATTGAACATGTTTATAGGGGGTTAGCAGCTAGAGTAGAAGATGAAAATGTAATGAAATGGAAAACCAAATACTGCATTGGAGTCATCAGAAAGAACCAGAAGAAGTAAAGAGCAAAAATGGAGTCATCAGAAGGAATCTGGATAGGATTCGGGTTTCAGCTGCTACTCCTCTACCCTCAAACCCATCCAACCCATTAACTTGAACTCATGTTCGACTCTCGTCAATGAACTCTTTGCTTGACTCAAACTCAAGATATATTTACTCACTTTATCAACCATGACACAAGTTTATATCATGACAACTCATTACTCAATTTTAGTACCAAATGGTAGGCAAAACCAGCTTTTAGGGAACCTTTGGAGTGGTACTGGATGTGAAGTGTTGTGTACGGCTTGCAGGATAGTCTAGAGTCTAGACCTAGTAGAGGCATTGGCATCTCCCTCCGAACTGTCTAGCCTACGTTTGAATCTCGACGCAGCTACAAACTGTAATCTTGGTGTTTCGCATGAAGAGTGAGGGAAGAATGTGTGTGCTGTCCATTGGAAGGACAACGTTAGTGGACAGTCTGCCAGCATTAGCACTGGTCATTGGTGGATGTTAAAGAGGTCTTTTGTGAAGAGTGGACTAGTTTTCAACAACTGCACCCTAAACCAAATAACAAATTGCTGCTCTAACCTGGAGGAAGAATTGCATCCGAGGCACATCTGCACCCCCTGCGAATTATGCTACCAATGCCATGTGCCGCATACTAAGGAAGAAGAGCTGTGCCCAGAGTGAAACAGCATGTTTGAAAGGCTTTTGGGACAGGGAAACCCATTCAAGCTGAAATCTTGTAAAATATCATCAGCATGAAGATGGCTTCATAATGTCAAGATAACTCCTTTATCACAATACACGGATGACTTCCAAGATGTCAAAATAACTACTTATCAGGATAACGACGAGCTTCTACAGAAAACAACATCCCATTATGAATGTCTCATGTAATATTTGATGAAGTGATGTGTTTTCCAAGCCAGTGATTTTGTGCTGTCTTGTATTACTGCACAGAGGTATTGATGAAAAATATAAAAACAAGTCAGGAGACAACGATGGTTCACGAGCGAGCGGTATTCAATGACAAAGGTCAAAACCGACATTGAAAATATATAAATAGGAATGGATTATCTGTTATGAGACGAGTTAGCTACACAATACCGAAAATCGGTTCGATACCGACAACTTTGAAAATTTGACCTTTGTGACCTTGAAATGTCAAAACGAAGCTTACTGACCTTGAAATGAGATAGAAAATAATGTATAATCAGTTATGAGGTTAGTTAGTTACACAATACCGAAAATTAGGTTTGATTCCGACAACTTTGCAAATTTGACCTTTGTGACCTTCAAAGGTCAAAGGTCGAAGATTCTGAAATTTCTTGGAAAACTTGTATTTCATGATGTATCTGATAATATAAAAACATGTATGACATTTCACCCTATTAGGAAGCGAACAATGTAATAAAACCGTCAAAAATAGACTTTTCTAAATTTCGTGACCTTGTGACCTTGACCTTGGGGCGAAAATGAAAAATCGAGCTCCGTGGGGCTAGACACATGACATTGGCCTAACTAAATAACGAAACCCCTGTCAGATTCCACCAAATCCCTCGGAGAATATGAATTTAAAAGACATCTTTTTCGGGCGTGGCTCCGCCCACAATGGGCGCAATACGCCCACTCTCGGCAGGACACAACTCGATCATGATATCAACCTCCCACCCAAGTTTCATCAAGATCAGATGATATCATCGGGTAGTTATGCTGCGGACAGACAGACACACACAGAGACACACACATGACGAATATAGTGGTCACTCTGTTTGATAAGTCGTGAACCAATATATTATGGCAAAATTACAGAGGCAAAAGGATGCATATAAAGCAGTTACAAGACAATGTAAAAGAAGAGGAAGAAAATAAGAATAAAACAGGGGATGAGAGCTGATAAGATGCATTAATTGCAGCAAGTTTTAATTCAGGTCATGTGGCCCCAGAGAGGTTGAAAAATAACTATCAAAGTCACAGTAACTTTGAAAGTAGTATCACTGCAAGTGTTACGGATTCGTAACTTCCGTTATGGTGGTTTTCCTCCACTTGAAAGATTTAGAATTATATGTACTATTATTGTCTTCCCAGGGTTTATTGTTTATGAACAGTTATTTAAAGTGAAAAAGGCTAACTTTAAATGATACAGGACACCGAACCGGAAAGACGAGAAGGAAGAGGAGGAAGCGACGCGAGCAAAGTCAGAGAAGACGCATGACATAAGCGCTCCGGAATGAGCGAGGTTTACCGACAGCCGCGAGGGGATTTTGAGTTCCTGGAAGGGACATCCAGCGATAAGAATATTCGCTGGAGTGGAGAAATCTGCATAGACAGATTTGGGGCGCTGAGATTCCGACGAATCCTCGCCTCGTTGCATCGGCTCAAGCCAGAGCCATCGGCCATCTTGCACCCCGTGCGTCGGACACCTGTGAAGGTTTGCTTCGTGTCATCTTCACCCCAACATCCTACCGTCTGCCGGGGATGGGTGTGTGTGACCGCTTCGTCTCCAATTACGTTGCGGTTTGCTGAGGGAGCGGTGAAGGTGCGCCTCTGGAGGGCGCCGTTGTACAGTTTGGCGGGAAGAGCACCCTTGCCCACTGTACACGCTTCGGAGATCGACTGGAGAGCGAGATTCGGGCTTCGACCGGATTTCGTTCCATCGACCGCTGGAGCGAATCCCATTCGCCTTGGGAAAAGTCATAGAGACATTGAGGAGTGTTGTTGCACTCGCTGACCGTGCCGTGAGTGACCTGACTGTATATAAGAGATATATAGAGTGCACTCTTAATGGCCATTTGCTGTACCGTATTACCTGTGTGTGATTTATAATACAAGTTTGTTCATTTATAATCATTGGTGTGGTTTCGCTATTGATTTTCAACACAGGGTAACACATCTTTCTGCCGGGGTTCCTCTCGGTGTTCGGAGGTTACCAAGACCAGGAGATCCTTGAGGACTCCGTAACAGAAATTGGGGGCTCGTCCAATTGAAACTCGTGGGCTCGAAATTGGGTCTTCGTCCGGGATATAAAATTCCTTAAATATCGTCCGGGATAGAATTCCCTAGCATTCCCAAATTTTCCAATTTTGGAAATTTTTAAACATTCCCAATTTTTTTTAAAAACAAACAAAATTTTTTTTGGGAAATTTCTTGTGTGAAGGTTAACAGGTGTTAACGGATAGTCACCATGGAGTTTGATGCAGAGAAGTTTACAGCGAACCCTAGTGAGGCACAGTTCCGAGCGTTACTAAAATCGGAACTCTTGAGATTGGGCAAACATTTTAGCTTGGAGGTCCGAGCTAAAATGAAGAAACCAGAGATGCAGACAGTGGTGATAGAATCTCTGGTGGAACTAGGAACATGGGGAGAGGTAGGCTTGGATTGGTTACCAGAAGAACAAGAAAATGTGGAGCTCCAGAAAGTGGAGATGCAATTGCAGAGCCAGGAAAGGCTAAAAGCACAAGAAAGAGAACTCCAGGAAAGGTTAGAAGACAAAAAAGCAGAGGAAAGGAGAGCTGCAAGGGAACTCGAAGAAAGAAGAGAAAAGGAACAAGCAGAGGAAAGGAGAGCTGCAAGGGAACTCGAAGAAAGAAGAGAAAAGGAACAAGCAGAGGAAAGGAAAGCTACAAGGGAACTCGAAAAAAATGACAAAGGAAGAGTGGATTTCAACCAACATAGGAGGAAACAAGTCGCCATTTGAAAGACAAAAATAACCTGAAATAACACGAGGGTAAAGTGAGGAAGTTAGCAGAAATAAATAAACAACATGAATGAAAACGGGAAACGACATGAAATGGAAGTGAGTTGCAACCTGGGAAGATGTGGTGGGAAGAACACGATTTGAAAGCCGCAGGAAGGTGATTCCGCAGGTGGAATAAGAGAGTGACAAATGAATGCAGATGAGCAAGAAGCTTGGACTTTACAAGTTTGACCGGAGCGGATTGCTGGAGGAACATGTTCATCTTGGTAGGGCTGGAGAATGGAGCAAGACTGAAATGGCAGGTAGAAACAATATCAGGTGAAGGTTGAAAGGCCACCAAACAGTCTATAGTGGGAAACCAGAAGGCACTGTGCTAATCTTTGCTGTTTACATTTTGATGATTGGAAGCGTTCATTTTCAGAAATTTGGCATCCACAGCTTATCAGTCTAGTGCAGATGCAGAATGATTGGTGGAGAATGCCAAATCTCTGCCTGGCTTCAGCAGCCAGCTTGGAGATGTCTGTCCAGGAAAGGTTATGGCTGATAGTGAGACCCAATATATCAATAACCTGAACCATTTGAGAGGTTGACAACAAAAATAGAGGGGTGTGGGGGGGCTTGCTTGACAGGTGTAATACTCCCGGGAGAAACGGGTGAGTGGTTTGTTTTATGTAATTGGGTTAGAGTTCCATGACATTGTTAAGGTGGATCTGTCGCATCTCTTTTTTTGTCCTCTGTTGTGTTGGATGCTCGGCATGTCACCTTTGGGGAAGGTAGTTAGGATCTTCTGAGATGACAGGGAATGTCGTCTCTTTCTGGAAGAGGATGGTCTCCAAAGCCAGCTGCTGACTGGTGTGGAATTATAAAGGACATATTAGGCAAGCTATTGCCAAACAGTTAAATTATATTTCGGTTTAAGACTTTATGTGTGCACTCTGAGCAAAACAGTGAAAATGGAACTTAATACGACAACCGACCATCTGTGGAGTAACCTTTGCCCTCCAGTGGATGTGCCCAAAGGCAAAGAGTGGACACAGCCAGGGTGAATGCATTAGTTAATTATCTAAGATGGAAGAGGTCAGGAGAATACTGGCCTTTCCGGCCCAAACCACGATCCTAGTCTTCTTTTGCTCAGGTTGCAATCTTGTGTAAACTCCTTAGCCGGAGTTTGGTGCCACAGATAATGGGAAACAGATGCCGGTGGTGCCACAGAGACTGGTTTTGACATTCTTCCAAAGACCTCAGACCTCTGACTTAGGAGATCAAAGGGGATTGTGTCGATATAACTGGATTGCTCGATAGAACGGGGAGAATCCCTTGTGTGAATGGAAGACGCGTCATTCTGTGCTTTTCAGTGTGTAGAAGTCTAAATGTTCAGTGTGAGAATTGGGTATCTCCCACGATGAATGAATAAAACATTGGAAACTGTAGTGACGTCTTCTTGATCCTCGTCTTGAGAAATCTCTTCAATAAGAAGTTCACTCAGCTTTCACAGTTGGTGGCTCCGTACGGGTTGCAAGCTGGACGAGATTGACAGACAGACATACCAAGCTCGTTGAAGTGGCCAAGGTAAGATCATGAATGCTCCGCTGTCTTTTGTCAATCTTAGAAGCACAATGCAAAAAAGAACCTGCAGATTTATTCATTCATTGTGTCATTGTGTCAAGTGTCGGGACGTAAGGTATGATATATGAATGGATGCATCAAATAAAGAAATAAATAAAAAATGGGAAAAAAAAATATATGGAGGTTGGTGGGTTAATCCTATAAAATCCTGAAATAATTTATGATGCGGTCGGTGGGTATCCCATAAAAGCCCTAGAGTTTCAGAAAGGTGACGTGTAATGAAAAACGGAGATCCACTGAACTTGATTTTGTGTGTAATATTGGTCGGCCGGCCCAAAAGTCATGTTGTATTTTGCATAAGGTGTACATTCAGATCGGATAAGGTATACGTTTTTAGAGGTGGCCTTTTGATATTTTGCTTACACCCTCTTGCTCCTGGAACACAACACAACAACAACATGCATTTTAAGGCCATGTTCCCTGCTAGAGCGGGGGTTAGCCTTGCTTTGCTCCTGGAAGATGAGATAAAATTGATCTCCCATAATGTGTAATCTTGCATAAATTATGGTTGAGGTCTTTTGTCCTGAACCAGTATTAGCAGAGAAATGCGCAGAACGAGGAATGGCACATTTGTTAGGAGTGTTGTAAAATGTGAATATGTAGATAGCGATCGATCATTGAAATGGAATTGTATTGGGGATAAGCGCTGCTAAATTGTGATATAAATATAGATGTTGATCCGAAACATACAATTTAACCGATTGTAGAGTGTAAAAAAAAAAAAAATCATAATAATGAAGAAACCTTTCACAAAATGTCATAGAGCAGATTTGTGTGTGCACCACAAGCATGCTTATGCCATTTTGGTGGATTAACATCGATATAAGTAAGATCTTGATGTATCTAGTTTAATAGTGGTTCGCGTGCAAGGAAAAATCAAGATCAATTGGGAAAAATTGTAAATTAAAACGTCTACATAACGTTATCTGCTGGCTGCGAAGCGCAACGTCCATTGTAAAACGTCTGTATAACGTTGTCTGCTAGTTGCAAAGCACAACGTCTCGTGTGAACGTCTGCATAACATTACTTGTTGGTATATTGTCCAAATTTGGCACGTTGGTAAAGATTTCGAATATAATAGACCTATTTGGTGTTAATTTAAGGGCTGTTATGATGAACTATGTCACTGAATGCTACAAAAAAAAAATCGAATCGATTGGAAACAAATTTGTCTATTAAATTTTGTACATCGCTAAGTTTTTGAGAAATGTTGTTTTAAATTCACGATTTAGGTAAGACAATAATTAAATGCGAACAGGACATGGTGAAGAAGCTGATTATTTAAAGTAAGAGAGGATTATTTATCTCGAAGTTTGAACAACACGTGTTTGCCTGAGTTACGTTAGGCCTGAGTTACAACACAACATGGCGCGGCCGAGTTACGTATCCAACTGTATAAATTAGGTCGCGACGTACAAACCTTTTTTGGGCCCCATAGAGGGCGAAGTAATAAAATCTATCATTTATAGCCGGCGAAGCTGGTGTTGTCATTAAACCCGTATGTATTATGTCGAAAACCAGATTATGCCTTGGCTTGAGAATTCCGAAGCGCAATGGAGGCCGCCATCTTGCGGATGCGGAAGTATGCATAACAAATTGAAAAACGTTCAATAGGAGTTTCTTTCACCCATCTTTGTTTGATTCACAATCTTATGCACCTCTAATTTATTATTAAAATACTTTAAGACCAACCTCGGCCCGCATGGGCCTGGTTATCTTCAACGAAAAGCGTCACCAAACACCGGAACCAATGAGATTCGAGCATTTGAAAAAATATTTCTAAAACCAAATCACGCAATGGAGGCCGTCATCGACCGGATGCGGAAGTTTGCATAAAACAATTGCGAAAAAGTTCAATAGGAGTTTGTTTCACCCGTCTTTCTTTGTTTCACAATCTAATGCACCTCTAATTTGTAATTAAAATACGTTAAATCCAACCTCGTTCTCTTCAACGAAAATCGTCACCAAACACCGGAACCAATGAGATTCGAGCATTTGAAAAAATATTTTTTTAAAGCTTATTACGCGTTTCGGAGGGTGAAAACGGCGTCAAATATTCTAAAATTGACGAAGAATTATTTTTTAGAAATCTCGCGGCCGTCGGGGATAGTTTTTCACGGCCAGAAATACGGTATAAGCGGTTTACATAAAGAAAGAAAGCTCGGTTTGATTAACGACAGTCACACATTGCCGTTGAAACGGCGCTATTGTCTGATCTGTCCTCACTGATCTAACTGCAAGCTAACTTCTTCTGGTGGAGGAAGCCGCAGTGCCCGGTGAGAACCAGCCCTGACAGCGACTGAAGTTAGAAGACGACACACATACTGTGAAAACGTATGTTAAGCCCAGTTAAAATTTCTTAAAATAGGCCCTAAGCTAGCACATCGTAGAGTTACTTCCTTAAGCTTTTTGTGACATTTATTGTATGTAGGTATTGGGGAGGACTGTCTGTTCTTGTCTTTTACCAAGTCTTATCAGGTACGGTACCTACTACACCTACCTACTACCAACTACCTAACCTACTGATGCCATAGTGATGGGTAAAATAGTGGCAAGAGGTTTTGGCTTCGCCGGCTCATTGCGGCTTTGCAGTCGGGTACTAGTAGCCGGCGAAGCCGTGTTGTGAATGAACACGTACGTATTATGTTGAAATAACGCCCTGGTGTTGGGCTAGCGGCTAGGGTGCCAGCTTAGGATCCTAGGATCCTGGGTTCGAATCCCAGTCGATCGCTGAATTAACGCCAGGGGGGTTGACTCAGCCTGTCATCCTTCCGAGGTCGGCTAATTGAGTACCAGTTCACTGGTAATTCCCTGTTTGTCGTTAAAGGCGGCAAAAAGGGTTGGCGGCAGGAAGGGCATCCGGCCGTAAAACATTGCTTCAAAAAGGGGTCCAAAACCCCGTTGAAGATAACAACTTGGTTATCTTCAACGAAAATCTTATGACAACTAAGAGCCATATGATAAAGAAGAAAATCACAGAGCTGGTTGTGATTTAACAGTCACAGACATTTAGAACCATGACAAAGAAGGAATGAACTAGACAGGTACACGTGCTGCTTATTTCAGCCTCATTTAAATTTCAGGGAGGCGAGAGCGAGACTCGAACTCTCACCTCCCTGCTTATACATGTACATGTACAATACAATGTTAAGAGTTATCTTTGTATTTCTGCAGTTGTTTGACCTTGTTTATCGTGTGTGGGTATATATTTGTGTTTGTTTAATATTCATATTTAAATTATTAATCTAAACTTTGCTGCATGTTGCCGATCATATATTAATCCCACCAAAAATAGATTAGCCCCCCTACCCCCGGCCCCCTCTTTCCCTCTCTCTCTCTCTCACACACACACACACACACACACACACACACACACACACACACACACACACACACACACACACACACACACAATCTCTAATACATATACAAATTACATATTTACAATCACACACACACACACACACACACACACACACACACACACACACACACACAATCTCTAATACATATACAAATTACATATTTACAATCACACACACACACATATACACGCATGTGCTAATGCACACACATACAAATTATAAATTGAAAGTCACACACACAAACACAAGTTAATGTCCTCACACATTCAAATCAAGAGACAAATACATACATTCAATGCATGCCCCCCCCCACCCCCCACCCTTTCTCAGTTGTGGCATACAACTGTATCACTGGCATGAATTGGTTTCTAGCAAATTCTTTCTGAAGCATCATCGAAAATTTTGAATGACAATAATCCTATCTTCCATGTGAAAGTACAAAAAATAAAACTTATTTTATTATTTGTTTTACGAAGGTCTCAGAGACCATTGTGAAAGGCTTTGAACTCATTTACGATTAATACTCAAACCGTGAACCTGTAACCTTCCACTTTTATAGCAAATTACATAATTTTGTTAAAAACAAAGCATGTCATTCACTTGTTGGAGTACTAACTACCACAGGCAGGAAAGTGCCTTTAGCAGAGGGCATTGGTACATGTATATAAACAACAATTTGTAAGTTTTGATTCATGTACCTCAAAACAGAGTATACAACTATACATGCTCAAATTCCCGTCATTCATAAAGAGCTCCTTTGCGAGATATTCATACAGTACATTTATTTAATTTGCCAAAATTCCCGTGTGCGTGGGTTAGACCAAACATATCGTATTGATAACCGTCACATGCGGATAAGTTAACCGCGACATGTGAATAAGATAACCGCGACATGTGAATAAGGTAACCACTACACCTTCCCCTTCAAGTGCTAATTAATCCACGAGCAATGGATAACAAGCCTGTAAAGCCAAAGCAAAGGCCAGTCTCACTCGCAGCACACAAATATACGCATATGGGACCATTACCACCATCACACTGACCTGGCAGAGAACTGACGAAGAAGTTACTTTCCATCCAACACGACTGACTCTGTTCTCCCAGATTTCCGTCTTTTAGCATCTGATGGAAATCTATACATCTTGAATCCCTTTTCCGTTCTATTTGTGCACCCACAGGCACTACAACCTGTCATTTTGTCGTAAAATTGATGTAAAACACGAATGAGAACGCTGCGTACAGCGGGAACGTTAAAACGCTGACCGATATGCGTCCGATCCTGATCCTCTCCGCGATGGACTCAAAATGGCTCCACGCAATCACGTGACTAGATTTTTCCGGACCCTCTATGTCGAAACTCTGTATATAAAGGGACTCTATGCCTACCCGCCCCCCCCCCCCCAACAAAACCCCTCTCCACCCCCACCCTACCCCACCACTGCCCAGCTCCCACCCCATCTCCCCCACCCATCACGCTTCCACCCCATTTCCCCCACCCATCACGCTTCCACCCCATCATGCACCACCTCCACCCCCACTCCCTCCCCATCCCGTCCCCAATTTTTCACCTTCCTGCCTTACTCCATCCCTCCATTTCTCCCTTCCTCTCCCTCCATCCCTCCACTCTATTCCTCACACCCCCCATCCCCACCACTCTCCCATCCTCTCCCTCCATCCCTCCACTCTATTCCTCACACCCCCCACCCCCACCACTCTCCCCTCCCTCTCCCTCTCACACCTCCCGCGGCGATGAGTGTTTGTTGCAAATCCACTCCCTATGGTTGATGCTCGTATAAAAAGGGATACTCATTGATGCGGCACCCTGTATAAAAGGTTATTTAATGGCATTCGGTTGGTGGTTTGACTCAATTTTGAGCGATTAATTTGCTCTGTACTGGGAAATATGGATCGCGTACAACCAAGTTACTTTTTACCTATTTACAAGGCAGGAGTGTGTGCGTGCTTGTGACGTCATTGTGTAAATGTGGAACATTCCGTGCTGTGTGCGTACGTGACAGATGAGCACGCCACCATTTTAAGCCTGGTTGAGGCCTGCGTGCATCACTTCTGGGGTGACGTCATTACGTTTGACCATCACGTTAGAGGGAAGTTGTCTGGTAATGTGGCATCAATTACTGTGATATTCTGGACAAACAATAACATGCGTGGAATTTTATAAACAAATAAGTCTGAAGTGCAAACAAAATATCGTGAGTTAAAAGGATACAATTATATTTGCATAATATTCATTATTTTGTGGTGCTGGGCACACATGTTAAACAAAGGTAGGCCACAACGCTTTGGGTTAACTCGAGCTCTTTATTGCTTGCTCACTCGTCAGCACTACCGTGCTCTGGACTGCGAGCCCGCGTGTATATCCGGAGGCCACGCCTCACCTGGGGCGTGGCCGACACCCACTGGTGCTCGGAATTATGTCACTGCGCCAGCGAGTCATCGTGTCCGCCACACGCGCCCCCCCAGAATTCCCGCGCACCTGAAGGGTCAGTTTGCGAGGCAAACGGATGACCAGGTCGAAGCGCCCTCTGGCGGCTGGCGGCGTCTGGGATGCCATCTGGGATGCCTCTGGCGGCATCTGGGATGGGTGCAGGGCAGGGGGGTGGCGTGACGGCGGGGTTGGGCGGTGCCGGGGGTCCGCCCGCCGGGGGGCGGCCCCGACGCGGGGGCAGAGCCGCTGGCGGGGGGTGGTCCAAGTCGAGGTGGGCCGGTTTGAGGCGGTCCACGGAGACGCGGTCAGGAGTACCGCCGATGTCCAGGGTGAAATGCTTCGCCCCGGTCTCCAGCACACGGAAGGGCCCGTCGTACGGGGGCCGCAGCAGTGTCCGGTGGGCGTCGTGGCGGACGAACACGTACTCCGCCGTGCGAAGCTCCGGGGCGACGTGCGTTGGCGGGCAACCATGGTGTGCCGTCGGCACCGGGGCGAACCTCCGGGCGGTCTCCTGCAGGGCGGAGCGCTGCTACGCCACGGACCATGGTGCCGTGGAGTCGGGGAGGAACTCGCCCGGCACCCGCAGTGGTTGTCCGAAGACCAACTCCGCCGCGGATGCGCGCAGGTCTTCCTTGGGCGCCGTCCTGAGGCCCAGCAGGACCCAGGGGAGCCTGTCGACCCAGCTGCCGTCGCGGAGGCTGGCCCGGAGCACGGCCTTCATGGCGCGATGGAAGCGCTCGCACAGGCCGTTGGCCTGGGGGTGGTAGGCCGTGGTGCGGTGCAGCTGGACGCCAAGCCCCCGCGCTACCGCCCCCCAGAACTCCGAGGTGAACTGGGGGCCACGGTCGGACGAGATGTCAGTAGGGTAATAATGTTGTTTCTGGGACACCTCGTTTAACATGGGAAATCCCTATCTAATGTCGTTTACCCCTATTTGGGAAAACACCCATATTAATCCAAAAGACTATGGGCCCTTTGACCTTATGAATCATGAGTCAATTAATCTACTTGGGCTAATACATAATGAATATATTTTAATTGAGCTAGGGGCTGTATATTATTATGACTCACACATACACAAAAGTTTAGCCTCAACTTTAGTTGAGGTTTAACTTATGTGTATGTGTGAGGGATAGGGGTTCACAGATCTCTAGTGTGAACCTGTGATCCTTTTGGACCATGAGTCAATTAATCTACTTGGGCTAATACATAATGAATATATTTTAATTGAGCTAGGGGTTCACATATACTGGAAAGTTGTGGGATCCTTCTGACCTTATGAACCTTTTACCCACTCAAACATCGACCCGACAAATATTTGTTTATGTGTGGGAAATAATTTAATTCTCCTACAACTCTCCTCACCGTCTAATATATTAACAAAAAATATGTTTGAGTTTGGTTCTTTATTAAGATATTTTAACTGAGCTAAGATAAAATGGTAAACCTCCCTCAATGTTCTTGTTTGAGCGCCTCCAGTGCCACATACCATTTTTAAATTAAAGTATATATCAAGGTTGATTACATGGTATATACTTATGGTAGCCCGTTAGCTTATCACTTATGTATATGGATGGTTGTTGTTTAATGGTTTATCAGTTTTGTTTTTTGTAATTCTTGTGAGTAAAATGAACCCAAGATTTCTTCCCCATTCATATCATATAATTTGTAAGTCCAAGGGACTGTATCCATTACATCAATGATTTTAAATAATTCACGAGTCCATTTTTGTGTATAACCTTTCTCAAAATGGCTTTTCCATCTATATATTCTTACAATATCACCAACTTTAAACTTGGGCTTTCTCAAATTAATCTCCTTTTCATATTCTAATTTTGTAAATGTTTCTGATGGTTTTGATTTTGTTGATGAATGAACTGTATTATTGTAATTATCTACAATATCCTGAATTAAATACACCCATTTTTGAGAACCGAGTTGTGTGAATTTTTTATATAATTTCTCTTTTAAAGTACGATTAAAACGCTCAATAACAACTGCTTTTCCTTCATTAAAGGTGCTGTATAATTTAATACCCTTCCCCTTAAGAAATTTCATGAATATTTTGTTATAGAACTCTGTTCCCTCATCGGTCCACAGTTTCTTTGGTTTTCTTTTACTTTTATCAAATATTAGCTTAAAGGCTAACATTAAAGTATCACCTCTCTTGTTTTTTAAAGGGACAACCCAGGCAAATCTACTCCTCAAATCAATAACGGTTAAAGCATACTTGTATCCCTTATCATTTTTTAGTTCGATTAAATCAGCGGACCATATGTGGTCGGTGTATTTAGAATAAACTTTCCTTCTTTTAAACTTTGTGATTATAGGTTTATGTAATTCATTAGCTAAAAGCTCCTCAGTCTTGATAACATCATTGGAGTTTAATAGTTTTTTGGGAAATAACCAAGACCAAGTTTCAATTTAACACTTATCATTTTTTTCACAATAAACCTATCAACTTTCTCTCTCAATGTCGGATTTCGTATCAAAGACAAATTATACAACATTTCTCTGTCTGATTCATGTTTTTCATCCAATGTGGTGGTATCCCCATAAGCAATATCATGCTTCATACACACTTCATCAACCCTATTTTTTGGTCTGGACCAAGGTTTAGGATTGTCAGTCTCATCTAATCTTTTATCCAAGTTTGTTCCTGGGCCACAGAAAGAATATCCAGGTAGATGTAGTTCCCCAGGAATTCCAGTTGTTGTAAATTTACTTCCTGACAGAAACTTTTGTATGTCTCCTCCACTTTTAGGAGAGATGAATTGACACTTTTTAGAACCACACACTTGACATATTCCTTTTTGATAAACTCTATTATTTTTAGCTTTAACATACAATACACTTTTAGATTTAGTTTTCTTTTTACATTTGAGACAATAACTCATATTTATTTATCAGAAAAATTCCGACAGAGTATCAAAACCTTTTTGGTTTTCAACATATACATTTCTATCTTAATTTTTAAAAAATAAAGAATCCTTAGAAATGTCTTCACTTTCTCCTCCATTTATTTACAAATAAAACTAACTAAAGTTAATACCACTTTCTCGTTTAGATCTCCTCCCTGAAATTGAACTCATCTCATCCGTTTTTAAAACCAATTTTTTCACAAGAGTTATTCTTTCTTTATTTTCCTCTTCGGTGCGTTGAGATTGATTTATTTGTTGTAATACATTTAATCTTTTACGAATCTCACTGATTTCCATCTCCCTCTCCTCCCTCTCCTCCCTCTCCTCCTCCTCCTTCTCTTCTTCAATTCCTTCCTCAGCCCTTACAACCCTTGAGCTTGAGTCCCAAATAATATTATACATATACTCATCTGGATTTTGAGATATTCTTGTATCTATAATTATTTTTCTCATAATAGGATACCAATAAGATTTGTTGACGATTTCTAAAAGAGTTTTATATTTCATAACTTTGAGAAGTTCATTTTTATATAATACTTTAAACAAGTCTTTATTTGTTGGTTTAACAATATCAGTATAAGGCCAGTTTTTAATGACAAAATTTCCATGTGTATGTTCCAATTCGTACGGTATGTAAAACCGAGCACCCTTTTCTTGTAGGTATCCTTGAATACAAAAATTATAATTCTCTTGTAGTCTTCTTCCTGCCATTTATGTATCAGAAATATATGTGAGATTAATATTATGACAGGTAATACCACCCCATCTTCCCACTACCAAATCGGTTTGTATTCCTCGGCTTTCTATCCTTATCTCATTACCTTCCTTCTTTGTCATGCGAACCATCGCAATACTATCATATATTTTTATTTTCTTAAAATCACGTATTTGTTGTTTACTAATTGTACTTCCACATAAATCCTTATCTTCACCAAGTGGATAATATTCTTCTTTACGAGACTGATTTAAATCATGTAGGTCTTCTAAGTTTATTGAAAAAGACCAATTATACCCTAAATCAGGCATATCATACCCCCATTTATTAATTCGCATATTAACTAAATGTCCTTCTTTATAAAATTCAATTGTAAGCAGGTAGTTAAATTCAATGAGGAAAGGTGTATGGTCAGTATAACCAGGTGTTGTGGTTGTAAATTTTACTTGTTTCACAAAACGTGCTGTTTTATTTAACAAGTGTGATAAATCACTGAATCTAATTAAGTCATTCGCATCTGTAGGGTTTGGATAATTGATTAATTTATAAGTATTCTTCATATTAATATTTTTACTTATACTATATTTTTGTCGTTCAGCCTGTGCCTTTGTATAATAATTTGATAAATCAATATCCTGGGAGGATTTTCCAAAGATAGAACCATCTTTTCCAACATAAGTCATTTATATTAGATTAAAAATGATATCATAAAAATTTTCATTATTGTTGAGTTGAAATAATACATATAAACATAATTGACCACAACATTTAGAATTAATTTCTTGAACTTGAAATGTTTGATAAACACCATTCTGTAAGAATTGTATTACTTCAACAGGTGGTGGCATACCATAACTATCAAAATAATATTTATCCTGACTATTATGAATACAAACCCAATGAGAACCATTCTGTGTGTCTAAATTCATAATAATATTCTTTGTATTCTTATTTATATGTGTTAATTCATCTCTCATACAGATTACCACATTATCAATTTTTAGTGTTTTACAATACTTATATAGTTCTATATTTGACGTTGTATTCTTTCCAAATTGTTTAAACCATTTATCCATTTATTTATGAGAAAGATACAATCCATTACCCCGTTTAGTTAGTTTAACACCCGCTTGAGCGATAGAGGAAAGCATATCTCCAACCAACAATCTAGCTTTATCAGGCAGTGGGTGAGCAAAATCTACAATTACACCACTTCCACTAATTTGTTTCTCCAACTCCTTGTTATGTCTTTCCAATTCTTTTTGAGCTTTTAGTTGTGCCTTCCTTTCGTTAGCAGTTTTTACCGCTGCTGAAATACCACCAGTCAATGCTCCCGCCGCACTTAAACCAGCAAATAAAGGAATTAGAAACGGGAGAAATCCTCCTCTTGACTCGTCTATTGAATATTTCTTTAACATAGGTTTCGTCATTTTAATTTTAAGTGATCCAACATCATTTAGTGTTTTTGCTTGTGTGTGAGTGAGTAAAATATCAATTCTTACAGCTCCTTTTCTTTGAATTGTATTAACATTAATAATACAAGGCTTTTGATTTTGAATACAAGATGTTAATTTATTAAGATTGATTTGATTAACATATACCCCTACCATTTATTTATGAGAAAAAACCTATGTGATATTAATCATAACACCATTATCTGTATTAATCTGTAATTCTGTTTCCTCCAAAAGCAAACAATAAGCATCAACTTCTTCATTCTCCCCTCTTTCAATGTATAGAGAAGTATCCACTCGATTAGACTTTATAGTTTCCTTTTGAGAACTCAGGTCAATTGCGTAGATTGTATATAAACCTTTAAATGCAACCATATCCAAAATAGGATCATTATTACCATTACTTTCACACACCTTTTGGTAGGACTTGTAGGCTTCCGCATAATCATTTTTTTCCCAATCAATTTCCAATCTATCTCGCGGATAAAATGTGCCATCAAGAGAAACCCGAAGTTGTTTCACCTTAGCATTATCACTCAGCGCATTATTCTTATTAGTACCCTCCTCTCCATCTGGTTTTTTAAAAATGAGCCATAGGTATCGTGGCTTTCCTTCAAGAACACCCAAATTCCAAGTGTAGGTAGTGTGTTCCAGTTTAACGTGTTGACATCTTCTTTTAAGGTATGATACATTTAGCGGTTTCTTTGAGTTAAGTCTTCTATTTAACATCTCTTCCGTTTTAAGATTAGGAGTATATTCACTGATATACCAACACAAATCATTAATAACAAATTTATTGTTGTCTCCAAAAGCATTTTCATCCCCAAAAAGCAACCTATTTACATTATCATTCCTTTGTAGTTGAAATCTAATTTTAAGACCATACAAAACTTTATCATAATCACAAAATCCAAATATACCTTTAAGAGGTACTGCTACGGTAAAACTATTCACTGCTTTTGTTTCATCATTATACATTGACTTCCTTTGACTATAACCAGGGTCTGTGTTTGTTCCCGTTGACATATCAGGAATAAAGCCTTCAACAGCTCCCTTACCCATTCTATCACCAAACGAATATAGTGTAAATTTCATCATTTCAGATGTAGCAGAGACATAATCAACCGCTTCAACCTCTTGTGTTCCAATATACAGGCGAACACTGTCAAACATTTTCCAGAAGAAATCATTTACGAGTGTAGCATTAGTATTATTCGCAGCCTTAGTGAATTTAAATTTACACAGCAAGAAACTATCAGCTATATTCAAGTAAGTTTGTTGATTATTTATTTCAAAACTTTTTGTTCCGTTTGAATTCCAGTCGGTTCCTGTAATAGCATTTACCTTAAAATAGTCTTCCTTTTTAGTAGAGTTTGAAATGATAATCGTATCATCCAAATCATAGATACTATCAATCGCTTCCATACTTGTATTTATATAGTATTAAAATTGTTGAAACCCTGACCCAAGTATTTTAATGATTTTTTGTCGTTCTTGTGAAGATAGTTGAGTTTTACCTTTTTTAATTTCTTTGATTGCTTGTAATTTATGGGACTCCTTTTGAGCATCTTTTATACTCTTTACAACACCCGCTACATTTCCCATGAGAGAAGCAGTTGAACCAATTAGGTCTTTATGTTTAAGGATGGTTGAACCAATACCCATTAGAGTATCAATTATCCCATCTCCTTTATTTCGAAATTGATGACCCACACCCCGTTGTCTCTTAGGTTTATAGTATCCTTTACCCACATACCTTGTATAGTCTGGTGAAAGGAACATGCCCTCCCCTGTAATTATTTTATATTTTCCCAACTCGTGTTTTCTCACAATAACCATTATTTATTTATTGAAAAACTTCACGTAGGTGAATTCTGATGGATATAATTTCATCATTAAAGGATATCATACGATTATCTTGGTCGGTTATCCTAAAATTTACTCTGTATATGGTTTTTCCTGACACAGGTAAATAGACAAGATTTTTGGGTTCCATATTAAATTTATAACCAATCGGGGTTGAGTATGCACTGAATGAAAATATTGTATTTGTTCTTATTCCATCGTTATAAGCACCATCAATCAAATCACAATGAATTAATACTGAATTTATACCGGAGGATATTTGGATAACATTATCACTGTAAAATGTCCCGTTATTTTCAATCTTTTTTGAAGAGAAACCCAATAGCTCTCTGAACGAATTTTCAATCGTGAAATCAACTTTATAATTATTTTTAAGTTTAATAGTTGATTTTGAAGTGTGTGTTTGAATATCTATTACAATATTTTTTGGTTCATCACCTTTTTCTTTCATAAGGCGAGAGAGTTCTGAAGATATTTGAGAAATCTCGTAAGCTCCAGGTGAAACGGTTATAGTTTTGTAGGCAGTGCCTGGATTATAACTAAACTTGTTGTTTTTCTCTGTGATATTAAAAAGGGTATTGTAAGTTTCCATTGACAACAAAGATGCCTCATATGAGGTAAGGGGGTCAAGTTGTAGTGGGTAAGGGAATGAAGCTGTGTAATCGCTCGTTGTGAAATTAAAACTAAGAATTGTGCTTCTCATCTTATTTAATATCTAATAAAATATCTTTGTATTGACATTTATTAATTATTTTCATGTTCATCAACTGATCTAAAATGGCTGAGGATTCATTAAAACAATTGTTGTTTCCAGCCTTCTTACTACCTAACAACAATAATAGCCTATTAACTAATTGTGATGGGTCATTTGGAAGAAAACTAACACCCGAACCAAGCTTACTTAAAGCATCAATAATATGTTTCTCCTTCTCATTCTTCTTACTTTTACCAGCAACAGAAACTCCATAATCAAGTGCATTTAGCAACTCAATATATACTCTATCTTCCTCTCTTTCCATATCAAGTGGTTCCTCAAAATATTTTGAACCGCTGAATCCGGGGTTTGTTAGAAGAAACATTAATCTTGGAGTTAATTTAACATTTGGTTGAGTAGAACTCAAGAACATCAATTCATCATTAAATATCAATACCTTTTCTTCCACAAGATGAAACACTGCTGGTTCTTCTGTTGGAATGAGACCTGCTCTGGTTTTTGAACCCGCCGAATATTCATTGTTTTGAAGAGCTTCCACAACATAATTAGGGGGTTGATTTACCTGCTCAAGTTTCCGAAATAATCCCTCGTCATCATATTCTAATTCACCAAGTTCTTGTTTTGTTATCTGACTAAAATCTTTGAGCATTTGAAGTTTTTTCGGAGTAAATTCTACCGTGGGAACTGTAGGGTGTTGAGTTTTCAAAAGTGGTTTAAAGAATTTCTCTTGTTTTCTTTCAAAGGCTTCTTCACCAGTTAGTTTCTGTTTCCGTTTCTTCTTTATCTCTTCCTGTTGTTTAACAACTTTTGAAACTAATTGTTGATGTTCCTTAAACTTTCTTTCTCTTTCTTCGGTATTCATTTAGTATTGAAAAATATCATTTAGTATCTCATCTTGTTTCACAACAATATATTTATATTTTCCAATCGTGTGTTTCATATAATTTTCAAATTCTTTTTTACTACATAACGTAGAGCAATTATCTCTCCAAAAATTATTTACATCTATTGAATTTAACTTAAATAAAATAAAAGTATTGGCATTGTTTCTTATTGAGCGTCGAGGGAGTTGAAAATATGATTGACTAAGATATATACAATTACAAGAAGAATGTCTCCCTCTTGTATAGTAGCTATCCATTACTGTTTGGTTTCTCTCATTAACACAATCATCAAAGATGACGAGGTTCTTTTTTGATTTATCTAAATCTTGAGGTGAAGGTATATCATCCGTATTATCACTGAGAATACAAGTTATGGGTTTCGATTTTGATTTCTGTGTATCACAAAATAATTGTATTATATCATCAATATTATAATCATTTAGTTTGTTTTGAAGTTTAAATAAACCGATAATGTCTTCCTTTTTAAGACCCGCATTAAAACCCTGTGAGAGTAGTTGATACTCGGGTTGAAAACTTGACTTTGTAAAAATTATTAAATTATCATAATCTAAAAAATTAGAACCAAGGAGCATCTTTAAAAGTAAACAGGTTTTCCCACATCCGCTTGAACCAACTATTAAACATCTCAATGAATTTGGAATGTTTTTATGGTTATTAAATTTTATCTTATTTTCCCAAACGGGTAAAAAATCATTCATTTATATATTTGGAAAACAAGTTATCCAACTTTTTTTGAGCTATTTTAGAAACTCTATATTTTATCCTGAGTTCGGGTTTAATTTCAAAATAATTCATTATTTTATTTATATAGTATCTTGTATTAACATTTCCATTAAAATTATTTTGAATAATAAATATCATTAAACCCTTATACATTTCTTCAATACAAATAGTCTCTTCCCTTGAAAGAAATGGTGTATTATCATCACAATACTTAACATTCATCTCTCTTATTAATCTTGTAAAGTAATTCATTTTTGGTTCTAATTTAAAAGAGTTATATATTTTTTTATATTTTTTATTATCATTAATTAAAATTAAATCACAGAAAATACATTGTTTATATGAACCCTCATTATTAAGCCCTATTCTATCACAAGCCGGACAATTCTCTAATTTATCATATGGAGAGTCTGGAAATTCTAAATATCCTTCAGAACTTATCATATTTATATGGTAAATTTTTACTTAAACTAAACGCAAGTTTATTCACTAATAAATACAATGTTTCACAACACAAAAGACCAATTTCAATCTATTACCGAAGGTTCTATTGATTGTGTCAAAGATGTAAAGTTGAACAAAGATAAATATGGTAATTTTTGGGTTTATCCCGAATTAAATGATAATATTAGTCCATCAATTATGTTTAAAGGCCGCGGATTTTCTATTCCAGCTAAAAAATCGATAAAAGTCCATTTGGATCATGTCTCCCCCCTTCTAATGGCTATTTATGAAAAGATTGGTGAAAAATTGGACGCCACTTCTTTGGAACTTAATGATAAGACCATCAACTCAAGTAAAGGAGATGTATGTATATTTTTTAATAAAACAGATATTGATGTTAATAATAAAATCATAACCGGGGAGATGACATTTAGGTCAATTATAATTAAAGATTATTTGAAGATAACTTTTAATGTAAAAAATATTATTATCCAAAAGGATATTGAAAGAAAAATTATTGGGCTCGATGGAAATGTTATTTAGTTTAAGTAAAGTTTTCATATATAAATGGGGCACACAATTCAAAACACAATTGAATCTCTTAACAGAATTCTTAGAGAGCCTATCGGAAGAACTGATACTCTGCTTGGTTATCATCATGAAGACGAATCAATAACAAACTTAAATTGGTCCGATGGAAGAATTAAATTTAGGATGAGTTGGAATAAATTAATTAGTGTTGATTCAATAATTATTGACCAAATTAAAAAAGTTTTAGATTTGCTTGATGATGATGAAAAAGAATATACTGATAGATCATTCCGTGTTAATTTATATTTTAAATTTATTGCAGACATTAGATCTGCTACTAATTATAGATTATTAAATGGAGAGAATCCAATTACTGGAGAAATTAAATGTGATTTTGATGGGATAATGCACCTAAATGAAATTATTATAAGACATGAAAGTAAAGAAATCGCATTTTTGTTTAAATTGGATAGATGTTTAAGAAGACATAGAATATTTGAAGATATTTCATCTGACTCTGACTCAGAAGATCATGGTGATTATGATATAGTACTATGTTCAACTATTCCGCTAGGGTCAGGAAATTCATCTGACTCTGAAGATTCATCTGACCCCGAAGATTCATCTGACCCTGAAGATTCATCTGACTCTGAAGATTCATCTGACTCTGAAGATTCATGTTGTAATCGAGATGGAATGCCTCCAAGATATACGAAACTCGATAATGATCTTTTTAAATTAACAAAGGAAATATTAAATCCAGATCAATTAATAATTCTTAATGAAAAAATAAATAAACTAATTTTGGACACAATAAACTCTTTGTGTCCCTATAAATATGAGTCAATACAGCAGTGAAGATTTTACTATTTCATTGAACACAGATGATAGTTATGATACTAATAGTTTGTGCTCAAATGATAGTTATGAGAGTAGCTTTATTGATGACTCTGAGTATGATTCTGATAGCTTATACTCAAATGATGATGACACAACGAGTGATTTCTCGAGCTTCCTTGAATCTCAAAGTTCTGAGTCAGATTAAAAGTTGGCTTGGTGCCAAATGTGCGTGGCTTTAAGGAAAGATTCATAGTTAAATGAGTGTTAAAATCTCACAAGATTGTTCACCTATAAATATGGTTTATTGTGATACTTGCGAGAAGGAAGTAAAATATTATAAACAACATATTCTCACCGCAAAACATACATACAACATTCTAAATCAATTATCACCATTTCCTAAGAACAAAAAAAATTGTATTTACTGTAATAGAGATATCCTAAAGAAGGGGTTCAAAGCCCATCTTAAAACAAACAAACACTTGTCAAATTTAATCACTATTAAAAATACTGATGGAGCATTCAAAGGACATATCAGGATTCGAATCTTTAAATTCAAATCTCCTACACCAGAGTCTATAGTTGAAGCTGTAGAAATAGTTAAACCTGCTGTTCAAACGTTGATTAAAAAAACACTAAAAGAAATGAAACCACTTAAATTTTATATGGGAATAAAATTTCAAATGATGAGGGAAACAGGAGAAATATTTAAACCATACATGAGAACAGAGCCACACTTTATTTCTTCATATCAAGATTTTAAAACATCAGGAGTCTATGGTGAACTTATTAAACAAGAGGAAAGTGTGGGTAATTCACTCGTAGGAAGTGGATTCACTATAGGAGAAATTATTTACATAGACATTCATATTCTTAAATCAGATCCTCTAAAAGCTTCTTCTTACATTGATTTACCCAGTGTTATAAAAAATAGAAAAGCAGTTATCAATATCAAAAATAAAGACAATAAATGTTTTCTCTGGTCTATTTTAGCACACTTACATCCTCCACATTTTCATGATGAAAGAGTATCTCATTATAAAAAATATGAGAATACATTAAATACGAAAGATCTAAAGTTTCCGATGACTTTAAATGATATTCCTAAATTTGAAAAGATTAATAATTTATCAGTTAATGTTTATGGTCTAACAGAAACAAACAACATTCAGGTTTTAAAGCTTTCTGACAATTGTAAACAAACTCATATTAATCTTCTATATTTTAATTCAGACGAAAATTCACATTATACATACATCAAAGATATTGCTAAATTAATAAAACCACAAGTCTGTAAGAGAACAAATAAAATATATATTTGTTTGCGTTGTCTTAACTTCTTCCATACACAAGAAAGATTAGATAAACATTCAAATTATTGTGGCGAACATAAATCAACGGTAATCAATATGCCTAAAGAAGGCTCAAAGATCACATTCAAAGATGAAAAGAAAAAGATCAAACATCCATTTGTTATATATGCTGATTTTGAAAGTATTCTAGAAAAAATAGATACTGCTTCTCCAGATCCAAAAGAATCATACACAAATAAATATCAAAAACATACTCCTTGTGGTTTTTGTTATTATATCAAATCATCCGTTGGTGATAAATATAACAAGTTAGAGATGTATAGAGGCTCAAATACCCCAGAGGAGTTTGTGAAACGACTAGAAAAAGACTGTGTTCGATTAACCAAGATAATGAGAGAAACCAATAAACCAATGTCCTTGACGAGTAAAGAAAAAAGAGAATTTAGACAACCAAAGGCTGCCTGTCATATTTGTGAGGAAAAAATTGGTGAAGGCCTAAAGGTTAGAGATCATTGTCATCTCACTGGTAAATATAGAGGTCCGGCTCATCAAAGTTGTAATATTAATTATCAACTCCCCTCTTTCATTCCTGTCTTTCTTCATAACAACGCCCATTATGATACACATCTATTTATCAAGGAACTCTCAAAGACTTCTGGAAGTATCTCAGCAATTCCAAACACGGATCAGAAATACATTTCATTCACAAAAACAATTCACACATCTCCTATTACTCATATCAGATTTCTTGATACATTTAAATTCATGTCGAGTCCATTGGCTAACTTGGTTCAAAATCTAAAAGAGTTTCCGTGTCTTTCAGAGTATTTTTTAGATAAAGATTTTCTAACACAAAAGGGAATTTACCCCTATGACTATATGGACTCATTTGAGAGATTCAATGAAACACAACTTCCTTCAAAAGAAAATTTCTATAACAAATTAAACAACAGTAATATATCTGATAAAGATTATGTACACGCACAAAATGTTTGGGAAAAATATAACATCAAGAATCTTGGCGAGTATCACGATTTGTATCTCAAAACTGATGTGCTTTTATTGGCCGATGTATTTGAAGCCTTTAGATCTGTTTGTCGCACTGGATATGGATTGGATCCTGCTCACTACTACACAGCACCTGGATTGGCCTGGAGTGCGATGTTGAAAATGACAAAACAAGATTTGGATTTGATAACCGATGTTGATATGCTTTTGATGATTGAAAAGGCAAAGAGAGGAGGAATTTCACAAGTCTGTTCAAAGAGATACGCAAAAGCAAATAACAAATATCTTCCAAATTATGATTCAACGAAAGAGAGTTCTTACTTGATGTACTATGACGCAAACAACCTGTATGGCTGGGCAATGTCTCAGGCTCTTCCTTATGGAAAACTTAGATGGGTAAAGGAAAAAGACTACAAAAACGTTTTACAAGATGTATGTATCTCTACACAAAAAGAATTGGATGATTCAAAGGTTGGTTATTATTTTGAAATTGATTTAAAATATCCAGAGGAACTCCATAACCTACACAAAGATCTCCCATTTGCTTGTGAGAAAGAAAGTCCAAAGAAGGAGTGGTTAAGTGATTATCAGCGATCATTTAATATAGGTGAATCATCAGAAAAATTACTTACTACATTATATAACAAGAAAAATTATGTTCTACACCAAAGAAATTTGCGACAATATTTATCAAAAGGTCTAAGAGTAGAGAAGATCCATAGGGTTCTAAAGTTCAATCAAAGTCATTGGTTAAGGGGGTACATTGATTTCAATACACAAAGAAGAACAGAGTCAAAAACCGATTTTGAGAAAGACTTTTATAAATTGATGAATAATGCGGTCTTTGGTAAGACCATGGAGAATGTGAGGAAAAGACAAAATATCAGACTATCAACATCTTGGGAACAAGCATCAAAATTAATTAATAGACCGAGTTTTACTAGAGCTGAGGTCTTTACTGAGAACTTTTGTGCGATCCATTTGGTTAAAGAGAGTATTGAAATGAACAAACCTATTTATATTGGAACAACAATTCTTGATTTATCAAAGTCATTAATGTATGATTACTTTTATAATAACTTGAGGAAGAAATATCAAAATGATGTTAATCTACTTTATATGGATACAGATAGTTTTATTTTGCAAATTAATACTGATGATGTTTATTCAGACATGAAAAAGGACATTAATATCTATGACACTAGTAATTACAGCCCAGAGAGTGAGTTGTTCTCCTCCAAAAATAAAAAGGTGATTGGAAAGTTTAAGGATGAATTAGGAGGAAATGTCATGAGTGAATTTGTGGGATTGAGGTCTAAGGCTTATGCTTATAAATATATTGTGAATAACGTTGAAAAAACTGATAAGAAGTTAAAAGGCATAAAGAAAAATGTCATAAAAGAAACAATAAACTTTAAGGATTATTATAACTGTTTAACAACAAAGAAAGAAGAGTTTAGAAAGATTAATGGAATAAGAAGTTATAAACATCAATTATTTTCAGAAGAGATGAATAAGAAAGCATTGGGGGCTTTTGATGATAAGAGGTTTATTTTAGAAAATGGAATTGATAGTCTCCCTTATTTTTATATAAGTATATAAGTGATAAGTTAATGGGGTTGGGGATTTTAAGGGCTACCGCCGCCTTTTTTACTATTATATAAATGATAGAACCAAGTATTAACCAGACTAAAGAGTGGAGGTGTAATCAACCTTGGTATATAAATGGAAAACATAATGAATGTGAAAAATATCAAATAGGTATAATTGAAAAGGCAACTGGTAAAAAAGTTCACAAAACAAATAAGAGAATTAATTTAAATACCGGTGAATTGGGTAAAAAAGATGGAAATATTTTTGAGTGGACGGAAAACTTTGATGGTTGTCAGGAAAATATATACTTTAATTTAAAAATGGTATGTGGCACTGGAGGCGCTCAAACAAGAACATTGAGGGAGGTTTACCATTTTATCTTAGCTCAGTTAAAATATCTTAATAAAGAACCAAACTCAAACATATTTTTTGTTAATATATTAGACGGTGAGGAGAGTTGTAGGAGAATTAAATTATTTCCCACACATAAACAAATATTTGTCGGGTCGATGTTTGAGTGGGTAAAAGGTTCATAAGGTCAGAAGGATCCCACAACTTTCCAGTATATGTGAACCCCTAGCTCAATTAAAATATATTCATTATGTATTAGCCCAAGTAGATTAATTGACTCATGGTCCAAAAGGATCACAGATTCACACTAGAGATCTGTGAACCCCTATCCCTCACACATACACATAAGTTAAACCTCAACTAAAGTTGAGGCTAAACTTTTGTGTATGTGTGAGTCATAATAATATACAGCCCCTAGCTCAATTAAAATATATTCATTATGTATTAGCCCAAGTAGATTAATTGACTCATGATTCATAAGGTCAAAGGGCCCATAGTCTTTTGGATTAATATGGGTGTTTTCCCAAATAGGGGTAAACGACATTAGATAGGGATTTCCCATGTTAAACGAGGTGTCCCAGAAACAACATTATTACCCTACTGATGTCCGAGGGGGCGTCGAACCGGGCAACCCAAGTGGCGATAAATGCCTGTGCGACGTCCGCCGTCGTTGCTGCCAATGGCAATGCACCAATGGCTGCCAATGGCAACGCACCAATGGCAACGCTGCCAATGGCTGCCAATGGCGTTGCTGCCAATGGCCTCCGGCCACCAGATGGTGCGGTCCACCATGGTGAGGGCGTGGGTGAAACCCCGCGAGGGGGGCAGAGGTCCCACCAAGTCCACGTGAACATGGTCGAACCGACGTTCGGGCACCGTAAATGGGGCCAGCGGGGCCTGGGTGTGGCGGTGAACCTTCGCGCGCTGGCACGCGAGGCACGTCCTGGCCCAATCGCGGACGGCCTTCCGGAGGCCATGCCAGACGAACTTGTCGGCGACCAGCTTTTGGGAGGCCTTCGTGCCCGGGTGGGACAGGCCGTGGATGGCGTCAAAAACCCTGCGCTGTCAGCCCGCGGGCACGATGGGGCGAGGCCGCCCGAGGGAGACTTCGCACAAGAGGGCCGCACCCGCGCCGTCCAACGGTACCTAGGTGACGCGGAGGCCTGTGACGGCGGTCCGAAAAGCCTGGACGGCGGGGTCGGCGGACTGGTCCGCCGCCATCCGGGCATAGTCGATCCCGAGGTGTACCGCGTGGGCGACGGACCGGGAAAGGCAATCCGCCACTGGGTTGTCCTTCCCCGCGACGTGCAGGATGTCCGTCGTGTACTTGGACACGGCCGAGAGGTGACGCTGCTGCCGGGCCGACCACGGCTCGGTGACCTTGGCCATCGCGAAAACCAGGGGCTTGTGGTCGACGAAGGCCGTGAACGGGCAGCCCTCGAGCAGATGGCGGAAGTGCCGGACCGCCAGGTGGAGCCTGAGCAGCTCGCGGTCGAATGTACTGTACCGCCGTTCGTGCGGGCGGAGCTGCCGGCTAAAAAACGCCAGCGGCTGCCAAGCTCCCTTCACCCATTGCTCGTGCACCGCACCCACCACGTAGTCCGACGCGTCGGTGGTGAGGGCGATCGGTGCATCGGGCGCCGGGTGCGCAAGCATAGTGGCGTTAGCCAAGGCGAGCTTTGCGCCCGCGAACGCCGCGTCCATCGGCTCGGTCCAGGCAACATCGCCTTTGCCCGGCTTCCCCCGGAGGGCCTCGTGCAGGGGGCGCAGGAGCTGGGCGATGCGGGGCAGGAAACGGTGATAAAAGTTCACCATGCCCAGGAACTCCTGGAGCCCCTTGATCGTGCGGGGGCGCGGAAAACCTCTGACCGCCTCCACCTTGGCCGGTAAGGGGATGGCCCCGTGCCTGGTGACGCGGTGCCCCAAAAAGTCAATATCGTTGACGCCGAACCGGCACTTGGCGGGGTTGATGATCAGGCCACGTCGGCCCAGGCGTTCGAAGCGCGTGCGGAGATGGCGGAGGTGCTCCTCACGGGACGCGCTTGCAACGAGGATGTCGTCCAGGTAGATGTACACGAAGTCCAAGTCGCGCAAGATGCTGTCCATAAGCCGCTGGAACACCTGGGCCGCATTCTTCAACCCGAAGGGCATCCGCAGAAACTCGAAGAGGCCGAATGGTGTGATGACGGCTGTCTTCGGTATGTCCTCCGGCCTGATGGGGACCTGGTGGTACCCGCAGATGAGGTCCACCTTGGAGAAGAGGGACATCTCCACCAACCGGGTGGAAAAGTCCTGGATGTGAGGGACCGGGTAGCGGTCGGGGGTGGTAGCATCGTTGAGGCGGCGGTAGTCTCCGCACGGCCGCCACCCGCCGCCGGGCATGGGCACAATGTGCAGTGGCGATGCCCATGCGCTGTTGGAGCGCCGGACGATGCCCAGTCGCTCCAGCGTGGCGAACTCCCCCTGCGCCACGGCGAGCTTCGCCGGGTCGAGGCGGCGCGCCCGGGCATAGACCGGTGGCCCGACAGTGGGGATGTGATGCTCCACCCCATGCTTGACGGCCACCGCCGAGAAAGTGGGCCGCGTGAGGGCCGGGAAACTGGCGAGGAGGCGGGTGAACTCGTCCGCTGCCGGAAGCGTGCAGATCAACCTCGCCTGGACCGAACCGCTCAGCAAGCCGCTTGGCGAGCCGCTCGGTGAGCCGCCCAGGGAGCTGCTCAACGAACTGCTCAGCGCGCAAGCAAGCGAGCTGAAGGTTTCAGCTTGGACAAGGCGTCTGTGCCTCACGTCCACCAGCAGCCCATGCGCACAGAGGAAGTCCACTCTGAGTAGGCCCATGGGGACACTAGCGGTAACGAACGACCACTGAAAGCGCTGCCCCCCGAACCGCAGCGAGAGGCAACGCTTTCCGAACGTGCGGATGGGCGTGCCATTGGCGGCAAGCAAAGCGGGGCCCCGGCCCTCAGCTTGCTTGTCGGACGCGGAGGCAGGGAGGACGCTCACCTGCGCTCCCGTGTCGCACAGGAAGCGACGACCCGAGGAGGTGTCCGCTATGAACAGCAGGCTGCCAGTATGGCCGACGCTCATGGCAGGAAGCGAGCGCCGGCCTGGCCGTTTCCCGACCTGCCAAAAGTACAAGGCGGGCGGCAGGACCTGGCCTTGTGGCCGAACCTGGTATGAAAATGACACCAGGTCTGGTCTGACCCGGTGGTGGTTGTCACGCCGGTTGTGACGACGGTGGTGAGTGGGGCATGGCGGCGGCCACGCGCGGTTCCGCCAAACCTACGCCGTGTTCGGGAGGATCCGAACGCCATGCCACGTGGCGATCCGAACCACTCGCGCCGTGTGCGGCACCGGGATCCACCACGGCCGTGCTATATGCCGGCTGTGCGTCGTGGGCCGCGAAAAACCTGTCTGCCTCCCTGGCCAGGGCGCGTGGTTCCATAATGGCCGAACCGGCGAGCGCGAGCCGTACCTGTACAGGTAGCTGGCGGAGGAAGAGAGCACGGAAGAGGAAATCCGCGTGGCCGTCGCCGAGCAGGGACAGCATGTAATCCATGCGGGCGGACGGTCGTGTGTCGCTGAGGACGGGAAGGTCCAAAAGACGGTCAGTGCGTTCGGCCTCTGTGAGGCCAAACGTGTCGAGGATGAGTCGCTTGAGCGCCGCGTACTTGCTCTCGTCCGGCGGGTGCCGGAGGAAGGACACGACTCGGGCGGCCGTGCCGGATCCAAGGGCAGCGACCACGTAAAAGTACCTCGTGTCGTCCCCGTGACGCCCCGGAGCTGGAATTGGGCCTCGGCCTGTAGAAACCAGGTGTCGGCCTGCGCTTCCCAGAACTCCGGTAGCTTGATCGCGACAGCGTTGGTGGCCATAGCGCGTTCGGGGAACAGCAACGGCTGAACCAGTCGGAGGTCACCAGTGTGGTGCTGGGCACACACGTTAAACAAAGGTAGGCCACAACGCTTTGGGTTAACTCGAGCTCTTTATTGCTTGCTCACTCGTCAGCACTACCGTGCTCTGGACTGCGAGCCCGCGTGTATATCCGGAGGCCATGCCTCACCTGGGGCGTGGCCGACACCCACTGGTGCTCGGAATTATGTCACTGCGCCAGCGAGTCATCGTGTCCGCCACAATTTAGGGAAATAACACAAGTGTTGTTAACAGTAAGGTAGGCACTCACAGATAAAGTCCCAGGATAGAATAGAACATGCTTTGAAGGTAAATTGGACTGTGGACTTTTAAAGAAGCTCAGGTGTAGTGGTGGACTCACTCCTATGGAGGAGGGGTCCAATTGTATGACCATGCATTGTGTCCCTTCGGGGTCAGGATGCATGTGTTTTGAATGACCATGTGCTTCAGCCGTTGGGTTGAGGTGCATGTGTATGTTAATGGGACAGCCTTGATAGATGGTGTGCCTTGGCTATGGGGTCCAGATGCACGTCCAAGGCTGTTTAAATGTTAGATTTTTTACCTTTTTTATTAAAAAAAAGGCAGGCCGAGTGCTGGCCTCATAAGCAGAAGCTCAGGTGGAGTGGTGGACTCACTCCTATGGAGGAGGGGTCCTATTGTATGACCATGCGTTCTGGCCCTTTGGGGTCAGGATACATGTGTTTTGAATGACCATGTGCTTCAGCCTTTGGGTTTGAGGTGCATGTGTATGTTAATGGGACAGTCTTGATAGACGGAGTGCCTTGGCCGTGGGGTCAAGGTGCACGTCACCGGCTGTTCAAATGTTTGGTTTTCTTTTTTCCTTTTTTTCTATAAAACGGCAGGCCTTAACTGCTGGCCTCAAAAGCAGAAGCTCAGGTGGAGTGGTGGACTCACTCCTATGGAGGAGGGGTCCTATTGTATGACCATGCGTTCTGGCCCTTCGGGGTCAGGATGCATGTGTTTTGAATGACCATGTGCTTCAGCTTTTGGGTTTTTTTTTTTTTTTTTTGTATACTGAATCGAGGCTCGTGAAAGAGCTAACATTTACTTCACAAACAAATCAACCAGACAAACAAAATATATAAAAAGAGGGAGCGGAAGACAAGATGGGGAGAGAAGGGGAAGCACACAAACACAACATTTGAGAGCAGGGAGATGTGTGGGAGGGGAAGGGTTTGGGGGGGCGGAGGCGTGGGAAGGGGGGGGGGGGGAGAAGTATAAAACACAAGGACACCAAGGGCTTCCAGGACAGAAGTTGGTATTTCAAAAAAGTGGAATTGGGGTGAAATTAGCGGGGGTAGAAAAGATCAAGGTTTTGGATGGGGGAAGATAAGAGATGGTGGTGAACAGCTGTTTTAAAGACCTGGAGGGTGGAGTGGGATTGAAGAGAGTGAGGGAGTTTGTTCCAGAGGCGGGAGAAAAGAGGATTGAAGGAGTGAAGGTGAGCAGAGAGTCTTGATTTTGGCAGTTTAACCATAAGAGGGTTGCAGGCAGATCTTGTGCGACCTGTAGGAATATTTGCGGGACAGAGCCCAGAGAGAGCTGGGGGGGGGGGGGGGGCAAGGCCAGAGAGGAGTCAGTAAAAGATGGAAAGACCACCAACCTGCCTGCGGTGAGTGAGTGAGAGGCCCTTGGAGTTAGCTTCATCGCGGGAGATTCCAATGATTCTGAACGCTTCGGTTTCAACAGCGTGAAGACGAGCTAGGTGTGAGGCAGGAGCACCAGCCCAGAGGGGAGAGCAGTATTCCATTGAGCTGCGGATGAAAGCCTTGTATGTGGTGAGGAGCTCAGGTGTGCCAAGGAAGGTCTTCGCACGACGGAGGATGCCCAGTCGGCGACTGGCTTTGGAGGCCAGATTTGAAATGTGGTTTTCCCAGGAAAGATCATGGCAGATAGTGAGACCCAAAAGCTTGAGTGACAGAACTTCTTGGAGAGGATTATTCAGAAAGTGGATGGGAGGGTTGTCCAGTCGGTCTTTTCGGAGAGACATCATAAGAGTGTGAGATTTGTCAGGATTGAAAGACATGTTCCACTTGTTTGCCCAGTCTGTGATTTTGTCCAGGTCTGCAGAGAGTGAGGAGGCTGCAGACTGCGATCTGAGGGATGAAGAATGGAGTGACAGAGAGTAGAGTCATCAGCAAAGAGATAGAGAGCATTTTCAAGAGAGTCAGAGAGATCATTGATGAAGACCAGAAAAAGCACAGGGCCCAGAACACTGCCTTGGGGAACTCCAGCCTGAACAGGAAGAGGAGATGAGAGAAACCCATTCAGGGCCACACGTTGACTACGACTAGAGAGGAAGTCCGCCAGCCATGCGTGGAGATTTCCATGGATACCAAAAGAGGAGAGTTTGGTGAGCAGAGCGGGGTGCCAGACCGTATCGAAGGCACGTGGTATGCCAAGGGAGACAGCTCTAATTTCCTGTTTGGCATTGAGGACCTCCATCCATTGTTGAGAGAGCAGAAGCAGCATGTCCAGAGTAGAGTGACCAGGTCTGAAACCAAATTGATGATCAGAGATCAAGCCATTGGAGAAGAGGAAAGATTTCATATCTGAAGCAATGATGGATTCCATGACTTTGCCGATAATTGGGAGAAGGCTGATTGGTCTGTAGTTGCGGGATCTGTTTTTGCACCTTTTTTGTGCAAAGCGGTGATGTTGGCAGATTTCCAAGCAGATGGCAGATGACCTTGAGCAAAAGAGAGGGTGAAGAGAACAGAGAGAGGGAGTGAAAGAGCGGAAGAACATGATTTTAGGACCCGTGGGCTGATGCCGTCAGGTCCAGTTGCAGAATCAGAGTCGAGGGTTGACAGAAACTTTTCCACCTTGTCAGGAGGAAAGGACACAGAGTCCAGGAGCAGCTGGGTACGACTGGGTATGGTGGGTACAGAGAGGGATGGGTTTGGGACACAAGATTTAGAGGCAAACAAGATTGAGGCTGTTGTTGTATCCTCTACAGGCTCGGGCATTACAATTGAAGCCCTACGCAGTATGTTCGCCATTCATGGTATTTCTGATTGCATTGTATCGGACAACGGCTCATCTTATACGAGTGCAGAGTTCCTGAGCTTTTGCAAGCAAAATGGCATCAAGCATTATACCTCTGCTCCATACAAACCTGTCAGCAACGGCCAGGCTGAGAGGGCCGTTTGGATCGTGAAGAGTGGACTAAAGCATGGAAGGGACCATACAAACTCGCTTGGCCCGAGTCCTATTGAGTTATGAGTTATCGCAAATCGAGGGATTCAGAGACACAAAGCAAGCGTCCAAACAGCGGTTTATTCCCGGAAGTGACGACACAGGAAAAAGCCCTCGGGGCGCCCGACATGGGGCGGAGCCTGGGAAAGGATATATGTCATCACTCATCACAGTATGTTACACAACCGTAAGCAGCACACATTTCATCAATTTTATAGCAATGGTTTTTTTTTTTCAACCCGGGAATGGACTAAAATCAAGTCGGAATGGAATAAAATCAAGTGGAAGAGGAGCAAAACAAGTAAGAATGTGGAATTTTCATACGAAATATGCACCTTGAAGCAAGTATTTGTATTGACACAAACGGTATTTTCTGTGTTGTGGGAGAAGGAATATGGTGCATGGAGCACTTCTGGTGGCTTCAAGAGCACCATTCCAATAATTAACATTGGGCACCCTATCCAGTTGGTTTAGAGACCAGCCAATTGATGTGCTTTTAAAAGATTAACTTGACGCCTCTCATCCATGTCAGCCTCTCATCCATCCACGGTTATATCAGAACTGTCTGATTCGTCACACGGTCACGAATTGTTTTACCCCAATATGTGGCCATTCAAAAATTACGTAACGCTATTTTTTTAGGGAAGCACATACTGAGGGGCTTAGTAATGATTACTTAGTAATTAAGATTACACATACTTAGTAATCAATTAAGATTAAGCCGTATTAATGATTTTTATTCGACATGTGATTTTATTTTTGGGGGCTCTCATCATGAGTAACACTCGACCCAAACAAAGCCAATGGAAATCTGACGCAACAAACTGGGCAGTGTATAATCAGCAGAGGCCAACAAGCTTGGCGTCCTAGGCCCACCAGAAAACCAAGAGGGCTACCATATTATTGTGTCTGGTTTCCATGGTGGGTGGAGTCAAACGACAAATGGGGATTGGGTCCGGCAGCTGTCCAACGAATGGGAGAACATTAAAAAAAATCAACCCCCACCGACCCACAATAATAACCACAACAACAGCAACGCAGAGCTCCTGTAGGCCTGCGACGTTCCCGGTATTGAACCAGTTTTAGCTTTAAAAATATTTTGAGGGTCTGCCATGCTGTCACTAATTCAAGCTGTAGTGAGGGAGGCAGCCAATGCCACTCTGTCACTGGCATTGAGGAAACTATTCATCAAAATGTCATATACAAAACAGTAAAGATAATTTTCCAAAGAAACAGGTTATTAAGAAATCCAAATGAAGGAAGTCTTTGTATACATTAATGAAGTCGATCAGATGGGTGTCAAGAAAGACTTGAATACATCAGACAGAGAGTTGGCATGTGCCCAACTGTCTCAAAGGCATGGTACATGCCCAGAGACATAACCGTGTTTCTGATTCATCAATTTTACCACTTCCATTTTTATTCTGAGAAGCAGCATTTCCAGAATTGAGCAGCTGAAGCATCATTATATCTGTCTACCAATCGAGAATCAGCCTGACTTAAGGAAGATTTGTTTTTTTTACGGCGTAGCCCATAGGACAAAGCCGTCTAGAACAGTGTTTGTCCATCCGTATATATGTATGTATGTATGTATGTATGTATGTATGTATGTATGTATGTATGTATATATATATATATATATATATATATGTCCCCTCAAACGTATACCAATCAGAGCTGAGGATCTGGTCACATGACAGGGTGATGTGATTACGTCTGATGTCATTATGGCGGACAACGACTGACTCTCCACACACCGCCATTTTGATGGATATGCCGTTCATGCCAAACATATCGTTGAACCTGTCATATATCACAATCGCCATGCTCTATTTTTACGTTTTTTATTCAGTGTGAAACACAAACAAACCGATTGTTAAAATGACCATCAAATATCGAAAGCATCGACGTTAAGGCTCTTACAACAATCCGGTAGGTATAGGCCATAGGCTTTATGCCTCACCTTCGGACTGCTTCGGACAAATTTAGCCCATGTTTCTTAATACAGTCGTATATCATTTCAGTAGTATCGTTTTCATAATAATAATAATATCGTAAATATAACCATAATACTTTAATACCAATGTCTTGAATGGAAAGTTCATGGATTGAAGCGCTGTATGATTCATGATCAGTGATAAGCGGTGTTCGTCACTAATATTAATAACTGAGGAAGTAAGGAATTCACCTCGGTTTTTTAATAGTAATATCATTTTCGAAATAATGATAACATAACGTTAATATTATAGTAAATCTAATCGAAACATTAATCCCTTCGTCATGACTGAAAACGTACTGGAAGTTAAAATATATCTTCTTCATATTAAAGCAGCGGCAGTTTTGTGTCTGTTACGTCATTACGTCTATGATGTCATTACGACGGATAATTCCACCGAACGACATTTTAAGTTACTTGTAGGCCTACACCCGCTCACTACGGGAGCGGCAGGAAGGGCCATTCATCTTTGGGGAATATCGATTACAGTCGATCTATGATCTGGTCTCAATAACATTGGGTGTGTGTTCATTTACCAAGTTTCTTGTGGAGAGATCGCCAAGTGGTTTAAGCATTCAAGCAAGCACTCCATTCAAAACCATTAAGGAATGGCTGGTTTGGCGAACGCTAATTAGCTGCTTGGTAAATGTTGCACACCTCCAACCCTCGTGGGGTACATAGATTAAAGTAGATCTTCGCTCAGTTCTGTAATTAAAACTTACCTCACGGATGTCTGGATTCCTCCAAATTTCTTTGTTTAATGTTACAAACAGCATTAGCGACTGTTTAAAAAGCTAATCATGTGTGTTTGTGGTTTATAATATTGTTACGGATCGCGGTTAGATGTTATTTCGACCGAGCGGTGGTGTATTACCGCGACCTAACAGTTATTCCCCGACTAGACCCCGATTCCACCCAGACGTTGACCAAATCGCGCTATGCTAAATCAATGATGGAAAGGACACAACGACTGGGATAGATGAAACGACGCAAGGGGTACAGTTCTCAAGACCTCCGGAGGAGGATATAATTACAGTGGGGGAGAAAAGGGGTAGATTACAAGGTAGTGAGGTAAAGACACAGAAGAGATAGGCACTTAAATACAATCTTATTTTATCCCAGACAGACCACAGACAAACGGGACAAGGCTGACTTACACAGGGATTGACGGCAGGGAAGGACAGGTAGTTCGATAGCACAAGGTGCACCTTGGCTCGGGGACAGGATCAAGCATGGTCCAAGAGATACAGGGAGGCCTCACAGCGCTCGGAGGTGGCGTCTTTCTTTCTCCAAGCTCAGCGCGCATCTGACGTCACCTCCCTCTTCCTGCGCATGCTCAGCGGGGAGTGACACGCCCTCGGCTGGTTGGCTCCACCCCAGATGGGACCGGTCCGCCGCTTCTATTGGGTGCGGGGGTTACCGGGCTCCGCCCTTGACGGGGAGCTGACAGGGAGCCCCTATTTGGTAACCCCGTCGAGTACATGTTCGATGGCGGCTCGTTGGAAAGGCCTGGTGCCCTCCCAACACCCCCTACCAACCAAGCCGGAGTGAGGACGCGCACTCCCCGCGCCCGCCGCTGCTGTTGTTGTTGTTGTTGTTGTTGTTGTTGCTGAACCGTGAGGAAGAGCTGCGGGGAAGTATTGGGAGGTCCTAAACTTCCTAACGGTGCCATACAATCACATTCTGGTGCAACGAAGGGTCAGAATTAATGGAAACGAGTCCTTAACTGACATAGACTAAGAATAACTAGCAAGATGTCCTATAGTTGTCTTACATGAGATGCGGTGAACCTGGGCACGACATTTAATGGGGGAAATAGGGGGAGGTCGGGTCTACAGAGTGTTGTTTACAGAAAATGGGACTAGGGAATGGGGGATTGGGGATAGTTGGGAAGTATTGAGGAAATAGGGGAATATTTACAAGCGGATATGGATGGATGCAAATCCCATATCCGCAACATTGCACCCTTCTCTACCTCAGGGCGTCCCGACCTGATAAAATTTTACCTACGTTAGTGTGGCACTCAGATGTAGTTCCCTCTACTATTAACTCAACCCTGAGTGCGACAGTTTTACAGATGTTCACAAATGAGTAAATATGTCCCCCTGCGACGTTGCACCCTTCTCCTAACAGAAACACACCCACAGGATAACCGAATCGCGGAAAGCATCCTCAAACTAAACATACAGCCGGTAGGGAGCATCATTTATACAAGACTGATATTTACACTACGATCCAGGACCTGTTCTTTGAGGAACACATGCAGATGTTATGCATAGAGAGAGAGAGCACGCATGCCAGCATCGATACACCAACCCACGAGTGCCCTGTGGCCCTACGGCCTTTAATACTGTGCAGAGCACCCCATCCAAGCACCAAAAGCACCACCCCCATTATGCACAGTCAGCACCATCCGGTGCACCAATAAAGTGTTCAATAATAAATGCACAATCAAGTGTCCATGGTCACCGGTGGTGTCGCAGCCGGCCGATGTTCTGCCGCTGGTCTTGCCTTCATGGAGTGCACTTGGCCTTCTGGCTTCTTTAGAAATAAAGAAAGAAGCCAACCGCGTCCATTTCTGAATTGTGGCCGTCAGGGGGGCCAACTAAAAGTGGTTCACCTGTATGGCATAGGTGCCACGTTGACCCAGAGGTCCATCCACGGGTGGTGCTTGCCCGCAAAAGAACTGCGGTCCATTGTGGGCGGCCACAAAAATTGCGGTCCATATGGTGTATCGATCCAGACAGCAAGCAGCGGAAGTACAGGCCCACAACTGCGGAGCCAGCACCTCTCTCTCCTCTCTCTCTGCCCCAAAGCCAGATCCTCGGAGGTGGGAGACAAAATAAGACAAGTGAGTAAGGTGGTAAGGGCGCAAAAGTGCACGCAATTCAAGGTAATGCACACTGGGGGCACATGGGAACCAGGTGAGACAGGTACGTTCCTACCATACGCCCCCCCCCCCCAGGTAACCTACATTGCCCCTCCCTTACCCCTTACTGTATCCACAAAACACAACACTACCCATAAACATCTACTTTACAAATCAACAAACGTCCCTACTGTCTTCCCCGTTCCTCCCATAAACCAATTTCGTCTTCTCTCCCTCCGAAGCAATCAAATTTGCCATTTCCAACTCTCATCAAAATTTGCCATCTCCAACTCAACATCAAAATTTGCCATCACCAATTCATCATCAGTCCCTCCTAAGGAGGGAGAGATGGAATTACCCCAATGTCTCATCCACATCGTGATGCGTCTCACAAATCCACACAGCAATTCTACTTTCCTGCAACACAGAACAAAGGAACACAGGTGTGGAGTCATCATCACCACCTCACGTAAGTGGCTGCGTATGGTGTGACAGGTTCATCAATCCTAACTATTTCCTAAATGACTTTAACAACTTTACATTACCCGGGGTCTTTCCCTGCCAATCCATTGGCCAACTTACACTATGGGTTCTAAAAACCAATTCCCATTGACCAAACTGTGGTGCTTCTCAATTTGGGATCTCACTCCCCCGATTCAACACTCGGTGCCCCAGCACAATTTCGGTGGCTGGGTCGTGTGATGCTCCCAGCTGGTCCGCCCACCTGCACACCTCCACCACTGTTGTTGCCTACCGAGCTCACCTGCTCCTCACCCTAACCTAACTAACTGGGGAAGGCCCTCTCGCACTCTCACCCCCTCAGTGCCCTCTCTGGCACGGGCTGCCCGATCCACACCCAGGATCCTCAGGCACCCACTGACACTAACGGCTCCCAGAGCCCACCTGCGGCCTCACCTGGCCGACATCTAACAGTGGCGGAGTGCCCAACCATTCACACTCATACTAACAGGCCACACGACCAGCCAATTTCACCACACCAATGCACCCATCCACAATACCATTCTGCAACCGCACCACAAATGCCAATATCCAACCACAATTTACCTATACCCTCAACCTAACACTGACACTACCCGCCCCGGGTACTCGTGAAAGGGGTCCACTCTTCCCCCATCCACACCTTCGCACCATGCACACCACTCCGTACCACTTACTCCAACTCTCTCCACACCACTCATTCTCTGCTCCATATATTCCACACACCTGTACTTGCACACCTGTGCTCTCATACTTGGTGCCGCCTGCACCCTTCTCTCCCCCAAGCGCATTCGCGCTGATCCACAACACTCACTACTCATACACTGCTCCACACACCTGTCCAGTTCTCACACAGCATCATCTCATCTAACTACTCCCCTCTGAAACTTGCGCTTCCCAGTCGTCCCTTTAAACTATTGCGCTCCCTCGTCATTATCAAACACTAAGCTACTACGTCCCCACTACAGGTATCAGTCACTATCTAAACCTTAACGTTACCTAATGTCATCTTCGCTAGATCCCTACACACAATATCCTAACCCACCCGGGCTAGTTTTCACTGCCATACACCCCATAATCTATAGCGCATTTGCCCCCCTTCATGGGAAGGGTGGCAGGGCTGCCACCCTTACCCACCGGGTCCATCGCTCATCAATCCCCCAGTCCTCTGGCACTAATAAGCCCCCCTTATTCAGAGGTACTGGGTCCCGCCTCGGCATCTAAAGCCGAGGCAATCCATGGGGGCGCCTGCTCGCCGGTGTAAGGCCTTCTAGTTTCCCGGGGTCTGGCGGGGGGGGTGTCTGGGGTCGGCTAACCCGCTCCCCCCTGGGCGGAGTTAAGGACCTCAACCGCCGGGGATCATCCCGGCGCGTGGCTCGACAGTGCCGCGCCAGGTGACCCAGACGGTTGCAAGTATAGCACCTCACCTGATAAGGTGCTTGTCTCCGGAATTCCAAATTTCCCCCCCTGAAGGTCCGAATTGGATTACCCGCTCGTGGTCCACCGCGGGCCACCTCTGGGGCCGCCTGCCATGGTCCAGGTCCCGCCAGGCGCTGGTCCACCAGCCTCCGGACCATGCCCGCCAGGTCAGGACTCACGTCGGCGGCAGGCCCCCTAAGGGGTCCGCCCTCCATCGGGGGTCCCACCTGGCGGACCGCCATTGCGTGACGCTCGCTCCCCCGGGCCAGGGGCCTCGCTGCTTCCCAACGGGCTGCAGCGTCAGCCGCCTGGCTCAGAGTCTGCGGGCGCCACATGGCGAGCTGTTGCCGGAGCTCAATATCCGGGAGGGCCTGGATAAAATGGTCCAGCGCCAGGCTTTCCCGGGAATCTGCTGCCATGTTAGCATGTGCGATCCCCACTGCGTGGCGAATGTCGTGGGCAAGTTCCCCGATGGCTTCCTGGGGCTTGCGTTTTCGCAGCGCGAGCTGAGCTTTAACAAGCTCGCTCTGCTGTTCAATGCCGAATCGATTAATCAGGGCGTCGCGGAGGGCTGGCAGGGTGAGAGCACCCGGTGGTAATGCCGTCAGCACCTCCGCCGCCACGCCGCGCAATGCGGCCACCAGGTGTACTCCACCTTCGTCCTCACCCCAACCATTGCCCTTACACACACAGTCAAACTGCGCCAGGTACGCGCGTAGATCACTCTTGCCGTCATACGGCGCGAGTGGGACCTTGTGGGACCACCTCGTATGCGAGTCGTTGCCCGCCTGCCGGACCCCGTGCGTCGCCCCTTGCGGGGTCAGCGCGGGGCCGAACCGGCCGGGCCCCCACAGTACATTACCCCCAAGGGGCTCACGTGCCTCCCCTGTCCCTCTAAAAACTACCCCTGTTGGTGTCGATGCATGGGTCACACTTCCGCAACCCGCCACCCATTCCATACCACCACAACCTTGCTCACTCACACCTCGCACCTCTCCCATCACCGGACCCTCTCGCTCGCACCCTCGTTCCATACCCTCCGGACCAGCCATACACCTCACTCTTGGCCTCTCATGAACATCCGGGTCCATCTCGACCCCCAAGCTTATTAAATCACCTGGCGCATCATACGCACGACCATATTGGTCACCACTTACACCGGGTCCTCTTTCTCTTCGCTTCTCCTCCATCACCTGTGAATCCCTCATCCGGTTAATGAGCACATCATCACGATCCGAACACAGACTTTGGACCAATTCTTTTACTTCCTCTTTTATCTCTTTCTTATCCTCTCTCCGTCGCTTCTTAATTTCGCTCACCCCTTCTTCCACTTCTTCTAATTTCTGCTTCACCTCCTTCATCTCCTCGTGCGCCCCCTTAAGTTCTTCCTCTAACTCCACCTTATTTTTTTCTATGTGCTCCCGCACCTCCCGCTCTTTAACCTCCATCACCTCTACCACCTTGTTCATTTTCCTCGTCAGGTCCTCATGTACCGTCTGACACTCTTTTTTAATTACCCCTACGTCCTTTTTCATCTCCTTCTGTGTCGATTTTAAACCCTCTATTACCGCTGTGTTCTTCTTTACCTGGTCCCCCAACTCCTTTTGTCCCACTGTCAGTTGTTCTACTCCCAGCGTCAACTCCTCTATACCACCTTGCAATTTTACAGTCCCCTTTCTCACCTCCTTCTCCATGCGCTCCTTACAGTGCCTCACCTCCTCGCGCACTCCTCCGACCTCCTCACTCACACCTCTTCTGATCTCCTCTCCCATCACTTGCATCTCCTGCCCAGATGCCACCCTCATCCACTCCATTTCCTCCCTGTGAGCATCCAATTTAGTTTCTACCCCCATTCTGACCCCCTCTATCTGCTGCCCCATTTTTTTAACTTCCCTTTCCGCTTGGTCCCTTATGTCCCTCAATTTGCCTTCCATACTGTTTTCTAACCCCTCTAACCCCTTTTTCATCCCTTCCATTTGATTCTCTTGAGCGGCCATTCTGTTTTCTACCCCCATTAACCCATGTTTCACCCCTTCTATCCCATTGTCTAACCCCTCTAATTTCTTGTCTAATCCCTCACCGGTACCCCTCGCTTCATCCCTCATTACCCCCATTTGGCCCTCCAATCGCTCACCCAATCGCTCAATTTGGCTCCCCATACTCATCTGTACAGCTGCCTGTAGCTGCGCAATGAGGGCCTGCATATCAATCCCTCCCACTTGTGCAGCGGGCGCGGCCGCCGTAGCCATCTGCGAGGCGCCATTTTGCGCGCCTGTAACCTCGTGCGCGAGGACGCCATTTTGCGAACCTGCCGCCCTCACTGCTTCGCTCTCCTCATGTCCCTCAATTTGGTCCTGGATCGACCCTGCCTCACTCTCCTCTACCGGAACCCAGCCGTCTTGATCTGCCATAGCGCGACTTTCAAAATTCGGGTTTTTTGTAAAACAAAATCAAATTTCGGTGTCTTTATAATTTTGACCAAATTTTTTCCTAGATGTTTTTTAAAAAATTTGGTTCGGGCCTTGAATCTCACTCCTCGACACCAATTGTTACGGATCGCGGTTAGATGTTATTTCGACCGAGCGGTGGTGTATTACCGCGACCTAACAGTTATTCCCCGACTAGACCCCGATTCCACCCAGACGTTGACCAAATCGCGCTATGCTAAATCAATGATGGAAAGGACACAACGACTGGGATAGATGAAATGACGCAAGGGGTACAGTTCTCAAGACCTCCGGAGGAGGATATAATTACAGTGGGGGAGAAAAGGGGTAGATTACAAGGTAGTGAGGTAAAGACACAGAAGAGATAGGCACTTAAATACAATCTTATTTTATCCCAGACAGACCACAGACAAACGGGACAAGGCTGACTTACACAGGGATTGACGGCAGGGAAGGACAGGTAGTTCGATAGCACAAGGTGCACCTTGGCTCGGGGACAGGATCAAGCACGGTCCAAGAGATGCAGGGAGGCCTCACAGCGCTCGGAGGTGGCGTCTTTCTTTCTCCAAGCTCAGCGCGCATCTGACGTCACCTCCCTCTTCCTGCGCATGCTCAGCGGGGAGTGACACGCCCTCGGCTGGTTGGCTCCGCCCCAGATGGGACCGGTCCACCGCTTCTATTGGGTGCGGGGGTTACCGGGCTCCGCCCTTGACGGGGAGCTGACAGGGAGCCCCTATTTGGTAACCCCGTCGAGCACATGTTCGATGGCGGCTCGTTGGAAAGGCCTGGTGCCCTCCCAACACCCCCTACCAGCCAAGCCGGAGTGAGGACACGCACTCCCCGCGCCCGCCGCTGCTGTTGTTGTTGTTGTTGTTGTTGTTGTTGTTGCTGAACCGTGAGGAAGAGCTGCGGGGAGGTATTGGGAGGTCCTAAACTTCCTAACGGTGCCATACAATCACATTCTGGTGCAACGAAGGGTCAGAATTAATGGAAACGAGTCCTTAACTGACATAGACTAAGAATAACTAGCAAGATGTCCTATAGTTGTCTTACATGAGATGCGGTGAACCTGGGCACGACATTTAATGGGGGAAATAGGGGGAGGTCGGGTCTACAGAGTGTTGTTTACAGAAAATGGGACTAGGGAATGGGGGATTGGGGATAGTTGGGAAGTATTGAGGAAATAGGGGAATATTTACAAGCGGATATGGATGGATGCAAATCCCATATCCGCAACAATATTTTAGAAGCCTGGCTACGCCGCTGTTAGACTTTCGGTCTTCTTTTTATTCTGAACAGTGTATAGAGGAGTGGATCTGTCTTTTTTATACATTTTTATATGGGGTGATATTTGCATCGTCCAACCAGGCATGAGGTAGCCTGAACTGAAGGACCTGCTGAAAAGGACAGACAGTGAAGAGGCCAGATCAGCAGAACATGTTTCGAGAATTACAGGTCAGTTGGAGTATTCCATATCCGATATGCAATATTTGTGTTAATTATTTTTGGTGTTAATTAATTAGAAATACAAAGCGTATCTATGTGAATATTATACCTGCCAAGAGCCTTACAAAGTCACAATTTTCAAATGCCGGTACAACAAAGCCCAAGGCACTATTCAGCCTGAAATTCCAGCCATACAAATCTGAGCAGTTGGCACGGTTTACAGCAATCCTTGGTGCACACCTACCCTTCTGTACAGCTCTTTCCTGTAGCATGCGCATGCGATAGAGATGCTTTACAGTATCCTTGGAGGGTAAAACACATCACATTCAGGAACATAAAAGGATCACACAGAGAGCTTGAAGAGATCCCATAAGCGAGATAAGTGGAAAAAGTATGACTGGTGATAGGAGTGTTGATGTCACTGAAGGAGAATATTGAGGAATTGACACTTAAAAAAAAAAAAAGGAAAATGAATGACACTTGGAATGAGAATCACTCAATAATGTTGGGCATGCTTCATCTAAAGATCTAAAAAGCAGAGAACACAAGACAGAAAGAAGGTGGTTTAAAATCAAAAAGCAGAGAACAGAACAACTGAGAATTATACTTGGCCAGTAGGACAAAAACAAAACAACCATCTGCATAAGTGTTGGAGACACCCTTGGCAGCAGTGTGCGGATGAAACACCATGCCATTGTCACTTCAATAACAATCCCAACGGTGAAAATTTCATCGTGTTTGAGCCTTGTGTTTGCTAGATATTCTTTCTCTTCTCGCCAATACTGAGCCACCTGCTGACATTCATTCAAGCGAAGCTGATCTGATATTCATGAGACTGTGAGGAAGCACGTTTGTCTTGGCCTAGAAATTATGCTCTCGGTGATCGCTGTGCCTCCAATTTCACGGGTTGAAACCCTGAGATGTAAGTCGTGTTCGCAAAGGACACAAGTGTGCCTGGTATGGTCACTTGAAATGTGCTTGTAAGGGAATACATTTTACTCTAAATATACTCATTATAACTTTGCTTCTCCACATCCAGGGTGAGTGAGAGGTGCTGAGTACCTACCCTTTCCTGTTGTTGGAAGCGAGTCACGCACATGCTGATGCGGACACTGATGCAAACACACACGGACACAGACATCCTCAAACCATCTTTAGTTTTCATCTCTCCTCTCTCTGCAATATTTATTGCCTCTTATAACAGCTGTTTAGCTTCTCCTTTCTGCTTGCTATTGGGATGTTGTTTTTGGCCTCTCCTTTTACATTGTCTTCAAGCTCTTGCCACAATTTGGCTGGCATTCTACCTATTGTTTAGATGGTTGTGTTTTCAAGATCATATCTCGCCTGAGATTTTTTTTTTTTTTTTAACCTTTCTCAATTTGACTCATAGTTTTGCCAACAAGGAGTTCATCGTCCTATCGTCTGCACCTGGCAGATTGCACAACACTTCTCCATCTTCATTGATTAGAATGTTATCAATCTGATTTCTATGTTTCCCATTACGTGAAGTTCAGGGCCCGGTTGTTAGAAGCTATCCAGTGTAGAAATTTAATTTGACGCATATGTGATTTTTCCACAGGATAGGTTTTCCAGGCTTCTAGCAACTGGGCCCAGATGTACTAATAACTGGGCCCGATGCATATACAGTCTGCCCTTGGGTACCATAAACCATGTCTTTGTATTTAGTTAGGGCTTAGCAGTTAGGGTGCCGACTTGGGATCCTAGGATCCTGAGTTCGAATCCCGGTCGATAGCTAAATTAACACCAGGGGGGTTGACTCAGCCTGTCATCCTTCCGATGTCGGCAAATTGAGTACCAGTTCACTGGTAATTCCCTGTGTGTCGCAAGAGACGACCAACAGGGTTGGCGGCAGGAAGGGCATCCGGCCATAAAACATTGCTTCAAAAAGGGGACTACAGTGCCCGAAAAAGGCCAACCCCTGCTCTGTGGGGAAAAATGGCCTCGGAAGGTGGTTCATGGTGTTGGCTTAATCGTTCAGGTGGCTGCCATAAGATCTTGGGATCTCGAGATTGAGCCCCTGTCGTGCCGTTAAATAACACCAGGTAGGTTGACTCAGCCTGTCATTCTTCTGACGTCAGCAAAATGAGTACCAGCTTGATGGGTACAGTGGGCATGCATCAGCAGCACAGCAATGCTCCCAGAAATGTTGCAACCAGCAGCCACAGGCCGCATACGAAACTAGATGGTATTCATAGAATACTTACCCTGTGCAGTCAACTTGATGCGAGTCAACTATTCTGTTTTTTAACATTTTATTTCTTTGATCAAATATGGCTGCCAGACCATGTGAGCAATGACATCATAAATTTATATTCTCTAATATAATTATTGCATAGATCATGCCCAATACATTTCAAACTGATCAGCCTAAGTGTTGTCCCTGTCGAATTATGACGTCATAATTATGGCACCAATGATGTCATCGTTAACAACACCTATTCCCCATATATCGTTCTTTACAATGAGCAATGTTTCAATTTTTTCCATGCAGCAGTTTTGGAGATATAGAGGTGCAACATTTTTCGATTTTTCCAAGATGGCGCCTGTACCACATGACCTATGACGTCATGGTTATCATTAAAATATTTTACATGAGGAGGTGCTCCTATGGTGAAAATTCCGTGACCATCAGACCAACAGCTGCTGAGAAAAAAAATTCCCAATGATCGGATACGTGTTGTACTTGTCGAATTATGATGTCATAACGAAGGCACAGATGACATCATCATTAACAAAACTTATTCCCCAAGAGGAGTACTTGACAATGAGCCATGATTCAATTTTTTCCATGGAGCGGTTTCAGAGATATAGAGGTGCAACTTTTTTCGATTTTTCCCAAGATGGCGTCTGTACCACGTGACCTATGACGTTATAATTATCATTAAAAAATTATATAGGAGGAGCCGCACATGTTCTGAAAATTTCGTGTCCATTGGTCTAACAGTTGCAGAGGAATTGTTGTTGTATTCATACTGATCAGATCAAGCGTTGTACTTGTCGAATTATGACGTCATAATTAAGACACCGATGACATCACCATCAACATATCTTATTCCCCATGGTGAGTACTTGACAATGAGCCATGTTTCAATTTTTTCCCATCGAGCGGTTTGGGAGATATAGAGGTGTAACGTTTTTCAAAGATGGCGTCCGTACCACGTGACCTATGACGTCATAATTATGAATAAAACTAGATGGTATTCATAGAATACTTACCCTGCGCAGTCAACTTGGTGTGAGCCAACTCTTCTGTTTTTGAATGTTTCTTTTTTTGTTTTGATCCAATATGGCTGCCATATCACGTGAGCGATGACATCATAAATTTATATTCTCTAATATAATTGTTGCAGAGATCATGCTCAATAAATTTCAGCTCCTCACCACATACAAAGCTTTCATCCACAGCTTAATGGAATACTGTTCCCCCCTCTGGGCTGGTGCTCCTGTCTCCCACCTAGCTCGTCTTCACGCTGTTGAAACCAAAGCGTTCAGAATCATTGGAATCTCCCGCGATGAAGCTGATTGTGAGGGCCTTTCACTCACTCACCGCAGGCAGGTAGGTGGTCCTTCTGTCTTCTTTCGACTCCTCTCTGGCCTAGCTCCCCCAGCTTTATCTGTGTTGTGTCCCCAAAATATATGATCTGCCAGCAACCCTCTTCTGGTGAAATTGCCAAAATCAAGACTCTCTGCTCACCTTCACTCTTTCATTCCTCTTTACTCCCACCTCTGGAACAAACTCCCTCATAGTAAGGGAAACATATGAAAATCTGTTAACTAAATTGTTACCAAAAAATTTCTTCACCAATATGTTTGTAAAGGTGTGTAATAACATGTGTTAAAATGTTGAAGGTCAACTCCCGTGGGAAACCCAGAAAAAAAGCTGTTGAATTCGGGTACCGAAAAATTATTTTCGAGAATTTTTTTTTTTTGAAATCGGCCCTTAAGTAACTTATGAGGGGTCAAATAAGGGTTTTTCATGATTCTGAATTGATTGTTAACATTTATATTTCACCACAGACACTCCTTTGTGGAAAAATAATTTCTAAATATATCTCATTTTCTACTTTGCAGGACATTAGTCCTTGAGCCAGACCAAAAGTAATGCTCCGGCGGGGGGAGTAATTCTCATTATGATTTTCCATTAGACCAATGTCTCAAGTGTCAGAAAAGGTGTGATGGACATCTGAGAACGGTAGCTTAGTGCCCGGATGGACGCCATCTTTGAAACCACCCAGCTCGAAAATGCCCATTTGGTGGGGTACATTGTTGCACGTGTATCTGGACTTCTATACTAGCTATCGATGTGCGGTTGACGACTAAATATACGTCCGATGTGTACCGTCTAAATAAAAAATAATATGAAGCATTTTGTTTTAGATTAATTATTATAAAAATCAATTATCGAAAAAAAATCATATATTTTTCAATATTTTATTATTAGACTTGTACTTTTTTTAGTGAAACAACACTGGTATGATTTTCCAAATTATGCATTGTGCTACACCGTTTATCTGTCTATAAAAATAACTCAAAAACTAAAACATATCATCCACCACGAGTTTACAACAAATAAATGTAAAGAGGCATAAAATGACTTAGGCCGCCGCTGGCATTATCTATTCTGACGATAACGCAAGTTAGGAATGTCGTACGGAGAGGATTTTAACACCATACGATATCTAATAAGCAGGCGGAAATTGTTACATAGGAAATCTGCACTTTGGTGGCCATCTTGGATTTCAAAATGGCCGCCAATTATATTAATTATTCATTACTAGAGTTTGGAAAGACGTATGGAGCTGATTTTAACACCATACGATGTATATTCCTAATAAGCAAGCGGAGGTATCATTGAACATGTCATGTTTTAGTCAAATAACACCGGTATGATCTTCCAAATTATACATTTTGCTAAACCGTTTATCTGTCTATAAAGATTTTCAGGCAATTTGGCCTACATTATAATAGAGAACAACATATGCTATACAATATACAGTGCACACAAAGTTAATCATCAGAGTCGCCATCAGAGTCATTGGCATCCTGAGCCACGATAGCATCATCCTGCACCATGTTGGAGCATCCCTGCAGCTTACACACAACAGTGCACTTCAACCCATTCAGTATGCAGGAGCAATCTGACGGTCGACACGTCCTTCTGCATGTGCATGAGATGAGATTAAAGACGACATCTGGAGCTGGTAGACCCGCCATCCATCGGATTGTGAGCGAACCGCCATCATCGAGTTCCCAACCATGTCCTGCTGATGGTGTTGGGACGTCTGGTAGGTTTTCAAGGCTGCGTCGCCAGATAGCCGCCTGATAGTTGGCCCTAAGCGTATGCTGCATCAAGGAGTCTTCACAAGGCGGCAATTGTCCAGATTCGATCTGGCCCTTCTTTGCACAGAACATGTGATAACGGAGCGAATTAACACCGACGATCTTCGTGTTCTTGGCGTACAGCTGACACGTGAAGGCCTGAATGCTATTGAAGACGTCTGTTGGTACATTCCACGAAGATCCCAGATCTGTGAATGCTTGAAGATACAGCTCATTCGCTTGCACAAGCTTCAAAGCCTTTATCTTTCCTTGGCTAGCCAGAGCACTCACAGTGTCACACCCGCTCCATGCATGAAGCCCTGGCAATGCACTGCAAACTCCAGACCCCAATACCGCAGCCAACTTTCCAACGTCGATCATTCTGACTCGAACCTTTGTTCCTCGTCTGATGAAGAGCTGACTATCGATGGTTCTGCTGAGATGAAGACTGATGATCAGAACGTCGGTGTCATCTGCCACTAAGATGATCGTCTTGTAGTGGGTAGCGGCGTGCTTTGCGTGGAGAAACATACGCGTGTCTGCTTCCTCGTGGCTACATTTGAGTGCTTGCACCAACTTCCACCTATCGCGGGTCAGTACCAGACATTTTTCACCACAGGTGACATACAGTGTTCTGTTGCCTAGCTTTTCGCGATTTGTTTCATGTTTCCACGACTCCGCCAGAAACACAACCAGTTTCTCCTTTGTCTGGCTGCAAGCAAGGAGACGCCGCCAGTTCATGATTTTGTGTGCGGGTCTGATCTCGCTGAAACTGATGCCTTCATTTGAACCGCGGTTCACACGCTCAGCTGCTTTGATGGATTCTTCTGTGTATGTGTCAAAGACAACATCGATGCGCTCACTGCCTTGACCAGCGTGAAGCGCTGCAGCAAGGATGCGGTCAGATAGTTCTTCGAACGTGTCGATCTCGCCATGCATCTTTTGTATGAGAGCCATCGCATCAATTATTGTTGCACTTCGCTTGTCAACGTTCTCGGCTGGTTCCACAAGACCTTCCATGTGTTTCGCAAGTGCAGCTTTGTTCGTTTTTTTCATTGACCCATCAACGTTTGCCAAAGACCATGGTAACGGCCCTAGTGGGTGACAAAGGACAAGTTGCATGTCGAGGTTCCTTGTCTTGGCGATGAGTATCATGGTGGCAAACAGTTGTCTGTCAGCTCTCAGGACGATCTCCTTGTTTGTGCCCTTCACAACTTTCTGCTTGATCTTACCAAAGGTCTTCAAGTTTAGCTTGTTCAATGTGTCATGAAAGCCTGTTCCCTCTTCAAGACGTTTCTGGAAGCTTTGATACGCCGCTTCCCCCTTTTGCAGGGTGTTGAGTAGGTCATTAGAAACGTCCTCCCTCGCAGCCGCTCCGGTAGATATACTGAGAAGACATGACGGATCATCGGCGAATGGATTGGTCCAGTCATTTTCCAGTAGATCACAGATAGCTGTGACGCCAGACTCATCACGTTTGATGCGAGAAGTAGACAAGTCAGGGTGCTTGGCGTGAGATGTGTCGCTGCCATTCACAAGGATAGTTTCTCGTAGTTGCCTCAGTGCAGTAGCCCGATTTTCTGCAGTTAGATAGTATCGTGACACAGCCCCTTGTCGAAGACTAAAACCTCGTGTTCCTCCAGCTGTTTGCGTATCTTTGTTTACTGTTTCTTCTGTTGTCTGATCAACAGCGATTCTGGCAAATGGATTCCCTGGTCTAAGCTGTACGGAGAAGTAGCCTTGATTGAAATGCCTGTACAACTCGGGGCATGTTTCGTGGAGTTGCGTCATCTGTGCATAGTACACTGGTAGATATCTAGCATAGTTCACCTTGTTCATTGCGAAACACCAAGGGATCACTCTTCTGACACAAGCCAAGTGAAGCATCCAGTCGCCTTCTCTATCCGCACGAATCAACCCCAGCAGGGTCTCTACCATATCAATATACATCATCCAGAAGCGAGCCAGGTCTCCATGTTTGGTTCGCAGAAAATGTAGGTATTTCGCGAACATGTCAAAGCTCTGTACACATGAATCATCATCGAGAGCAGCAGCGAGAGTCTCGTGGCAAACATCCTCCTTGATGCTGCGAATTTTGAGGTCAGTGCTTCGAATCTGGGGTTCCTTGTCAGGATGATTGCTTTCTATCCACACCTGGAAGCCCTTCCAAATGATGCGCATTAGTGCCTCGTACATCAACTTGTGGAGTCGCACAGCACGGTTGTATTGCTTGCCTTCCAGAACCCTGTTGATGGAACCTTCAGCGATTACTCCTGACTCAACAGCTACATCCCGAAGGCCTGCATCTCCAAACATTTTCCCAATGCTCGACATGAAGTTACAGATGGTATGGAAGTTCCCCATCATGAGCACAATTCTTCCATATCGATCGACATCTTTCCATGCTATTTCGGTCGCCTTAGCAAATAGTGCCTGGTCTAGCACCACCGGTATACGCTCAAGCTGAAGTGATGACATGATGTTCAGAGCTTCTCTGAGGATTTCTTGCACTGTTGCCATATCTGTGGCAGGCGCGTTTATAGTCGGCAGGTAGCCAACTACATCTTCCGTCACCTGAACACGATCTCTAGTCATGATGTTGAAACCAGTCCACGAACTGATTGTCTGGTCGCATGGTTCCAGCATGCGAGTCATAATCCATACGTGATTTCGGCGCTGCGCAAGGGATGTTGCGCCTGCAAGAGTGTCAGAAAGATCTGCAGGCTTGATTGCAGGTGGGCCCTCTCGTTTCCCACCGCTGTATATTGGAACTAAATCGCTGGATGACGGGATAGATCGCTTCTTATCTGCTTTGGATACTGCCGATGGAGGTTGGGGCGGCAAACACGACTGCGACTTCGGTTGGACGATGATACCGTTGACGCGATGCGATGTTCCGCCACCACTCAGCGATTCCTCTAGCCTGTCGATGTTATGTCGATGTCGATGCTTACATCGATGATGTCGATGTATTCCTGCATGTCGATGCTTACATAGACATACTCATCCAAGTCAGTGAACATGTTAGATGGCGCCACAATACAACTCTATAATAGAGTTGTATGTGGCGCCATCTAACATGTTCACTTTTAGTTCTTAAGCCACCCCCCCCCCCCTCAGAAATTAATCAGGTCACCGCAACAAATCTCAGACTGAGATATAGAATATAGAATATAGATATAGAATAGACTGACGTCACTTTCGGCACTGGGTTCTGTGGGTTGATTATCGGCGGGAAATTCCAACTGACATAGTTTCGGTTTGTGGAAAGTGCATGCCTTTTCATATATTTTTTGTGTACACTCGTGGTGGATGATATGTTTTAGTTTTTGAGTTATTTTTATAGACAGATAAACGGTGTAGCACAATGCATAATTTGGAAAATCATACCAGTGTTGTTTCACTAAAAAAAGTACAAGTCTAATAATAAAATATTGAAAAATATATGATTTTTTTTCGATAATTGATTTTTATAATAATTAATCTAAAACAAAATGCTTCATATTATTTTTTATTTAGACGGTACACATCGGACGTATATTTAGTCGTCAACCGCACATCGATAGCTAGTATAGAAGTCCAGATACACGTGCAACAATGTACCCCACCAAATGGGCATTTTCGAGCTGGGTGGTTTCAAAGATGGCGTCCATCCGGGCACTAAGCTACCGTTCTCAGATGTCCATCACACCTTTTCTGACACTTGAGACATTGGTCTAATGGAAAATCATAATGAGAATTACTCCCCCCGCCGGAGCATTCACTTCAAAATATGGCCGGTTGGCTCAAGGACTAAGCGTTAAGATATGGAGCTGCAGAGAGTGGAGTCATCAGCAAAAAGATAGAGGATTTTCCAGAGAGTCAGAGAGATCATTGATGAAGACCAGAAAAAGCACAGGGCCCAGAACACTGCCTTGAGGAACTCCAGCCTGGACTGGAAGGGGCGATGAGAGAAAGTTCTGCCTCTGACCTGTGTTGTTATGTGTTATACTTATGAGTTGTTTACAAGGATTTGTCAAAAAAAAAAACTGACATTCTCCGACACCCAAACCGACTGCTTTATTTGAATGGGACAATTTATTGCGGTTGTCACTCAAGTGCAAAATGTCAGCAAAACAAGGGAAAATAAATTCCCTCCACTTCACTTTAATAATGATGGGCAGTGTTGGAGAGGCTTGTCTGCTTTGTCTCCCAAACTGTATTTCAACTTATCCTTCACTCAGAAGTCAGTGCCCTCACCCCCACCCCACCTACTCCCCCATTTCAAAATATAAATGTGAGAATGTGAGTGAAAACACAAGTTGGAGTTTGTGAACATGAATGAAGTCTGTTCGAAAATTAATCGGAACGAGTCCAAGACACTTCTGGAACTATTTTTTTCGTTTTCAATAAGTAAGTACAGTACATATGATTAGTATGGGAAAAAATGTTTTTTAAAAATTTATGTGTCGATATTATTGTAGTGAAATCGTATTCGTACTGAACCCGGGGTGATGCTCGCTGCTCGTTGTCACCGCTGGGGCGTGACTATAAGACCCGCTGCTGCGACGGTGCTCCGAGACTTCTCCCTTGTGACATGTTACATCGGTAGCCTCGCTAACGGTACGCCTGTATAGATATCTGGCTTGCTTGCATTGAATGATATGACTGGACCCATGAGATGTCGCATCATATACTTATTGTGTATTTCTACTTTACAGGAATGATGTGATGATCTAAATGCAATTAAACCAACCATTGGACTAAAGTTGTGTGGACCTGATTGGTTTTCCACAACACTTAATTGCATTTAAGATCCATGGCTGGCAACAAGACGCTGACGGTGTCCATCTTCAGCGCCGATCCGCAAGCCGCGGATGGAGGCTTGCAGCTGAAGCACTGGCTCCGACAACTGCAGAATCTATTTGATGAGCCTGAGACTGAACCTACGGCTGCCGCGAAGCTAGCCACACTCCACGCAAAAATCGACTACCGGGTGTACAACGCCATCGCTCAATGCGCGACGTACGACCTCTCCATCGCCGAGCTTAAACGGCTATACATAAAGGAGAAAAGCCCGGTGTACGCACGCTATTTGTTGCAAACGCGGCGGCAGCAACCCAACGAGGCGATGGACCACTATGCCCAGGAGCTCCGGCAGCTTTTGCTGGACAGCGTCAGGGAGCCACGGACACCCGCGCAGGCTCAGGATGATCGTCTTTTAGATGCCTTCATCGCTGGGGTCTCCTCCCAGGAACTAAGGCTCAAACTCTTGGAGAAGACCGACCTGACCTTCGCTACGGCACTCGAGCAAGCGACGGTATACACCGAAGCACGGATGCAATCGCACACCTACGACCGCACGCGCCTTCTGGCGGGCACCACACACACTACACGCCCGGCCGGAGAGCGCCACCGCCGAGGACGCGGATCCGCTCGCTGAACTCCGGGATGCTCCGGAGGATGACCCAGCCCTAACGGCTGCCGTTATGACCAGCAGACCCAAGGCCTTGCGCGGGGCCGCATGTTTTTTCTGTGGAGGGCCTCGTCATGCCCGAGTCGTGTGTCCGGCACGTGACGCTATAAGCCATTTGTGCTCGCTAAAGGGACATTACGCAAAAGTGTGCAGGAAAACGGCACGCGGCTCGCGGCACATTGACTCGCGCAGTCGCGGACGCGCGGGCGCAGCGACCTTGAATGGGCTAATAGCGGAGCCCGCAAGCCAAGCCCAACACCCGGCGCCTTACCCGACTTCGAAGGGGAGGGCCCCTCTCTGCGGGCCCCTGGACGCTCAGACGTCCTTTGCGGGCGTCACCGGACAGCCACCACCGTCTCCTTCGCCATCGGGCACAAAGGCCGTGTCCTTGGCCAAACTCCGGGCCACGCAAGGGGCTTTGAAACCTCGCCAAGCCCCGACTCCTCGCGTCGTCCACGAACGAACAGCGGCCCACGCCCCGACAAAGGAGTTAAGGGAGCTTTCAAATACTACGGAGGCCTTTTGTCAAAGCGGCCAAAAATGTCATAAGGCGATTTCGAATACTACGGAAGCCTTTTCCGGCCAAAAATGTCAAAAGGCGATTTCGGATACTACGGAAGCCTTTTTCTGCCAAAAGTGTCAAAAGGCGATGTCAAATACTACGGAGGCCTTTTCTCGTCAGAATTGTCAGATTTTGAATCGCGAAACACCGGAATGCTGGGGAAAGCCCTCTGATGACGATAATGGATTCCCCATGGGCAACGCAGACTCCGGCCACGACCGCAAAACTGCTGCTGGCGTAGGATCCACCCGCGAGGCTGGTCCGACCCATTCGGGGGGCTCAGTCCCGCTCCCAGCAGCCTCGTCAGGCCTGGCTCAAGCCCTTATTCCCCTTATGGTTGAAGGCCATTGTGTTCGGGCCTTGGTGGATACAGGATCTACGGATAGTTTTATCGACCAGCGACTTGTGCTCAGGCATGGATGGCGGACCTGGCGATCTACAAGACGGATCTTCATGGCTTCCCAGGGGCTTCGGCTCAGCACGAAGGGGGAATGCCGATTAAAACTCGTGCTAAAGGGACGGGTTTTCCCTGATGTACACCTTATGGTTTTACCCGCATTATGTGCTGATATTCTGTTAGGACACGATTTTCTTAAGCTGCATGGACGTCTGGTAATGGAGTCTGGTGGGCCTGACACTCTTGTTGTGGGGGAGGACGACACGCTAGCGGTGTGCGCCCTAGCGCAAATGGATGTCCAGCCGCTTTCGCTGTTCCCCAATCTAACCTCCGACTGCACCCCTGTCGCGGTAAAATCACGACGCTACTCTCGCGCTGACATGCAATTCATTGCGGACGAAACGGCTCAGCTCTTGAAAGACGGCATCATAGAGCCTAGTAGGTCGCCGTGGCGCGCGCAGGTCTTGGTGGTGCGCAGCGAGGCCCATCGCAGACGCATGGTAATCGACTATTCCCAAACGATTAACCGTTTTACACAGCTGGATGCCTACCCCCTTCCGGGGATGGACGCGCTGTGCAACAGGTGTCCCAGTATTCGGTCTATAGCACTCTCGATCTCCGTAGTGCGTACCACCAGATCCCTATCTCTAGGGCGGATCGTATCTATACCGCTTTCGAGTCGGGGCAGCGGTTGTACCAATTTACGCGATTGCCTTTTGGGGTAACGAACGGGGTCACTTGTTTCCAGAGAGCCATGGATGACCTCGTTGCGCGGGAGCACTTAACCGATGTTTTCGTCTACCTCGATAATCTTACGATTTGTGGATATGACCAAGGGCACCATGATGCTAATCTGAAGCGCTTCCTTGAGGTCGCGCAGCGGTATCACTTAACTATGAACGAGGCTAAGTGCCGATACTCCCTACGCACGATAGATCTTCTGGGGTACACCGTGACCCATGGCTCTGTCGCTCCGGATAAGGAGCGTCTGCGACCTTTGCTCGACATGGCCCCTCCCTGCGATCGGGCGTCTCTGAAGCGCGCCCTTGGGCTGTTCGCCCATTACTCCAAATGGGTGCAAAGTTTCTCCGCGAAACTTCGCCCCCTTGTGGCCTGTGACACCTTTCCCCTGAGTTCGGCCGCATTGACGGCCTTTGAAGGCCTTAAGACCGACATCGCCTGAGCCGCCGTGGCGACCATCGACGAGAGCGGTTCGTTCGTCCTCGAAAGTGACGCCTCGGATCAGGCCATCGCGGCGACCCTCTCCCAAGGGGGACGTCCCGTGGCTTTCTTTTCACGGACTCTTACCACCGCTGAGCGGAGGCACTCGTCCGTTGAAAAGGAAGCGTATGCGATCGTCGAGTCTATTCGGCGATGGCGCCCGTACCTACTCGGGCGGAGCTTCCAAATCATCACGGACCAGCAAAGCGTTGCGTTCATGTACGACACCTTACACGCCCAGCGCATTAAGAACGAGAAAATCACTCGCTGGCGTATCGAACTCGCCGACTTCTGTTACACCATCAAATATCGCCCGGGGAAGGATAACCAGGCCGCCGATGCCTTATCACGACCGGCTACATGTGCTGGTATCACCTCTTTGGAGGGCCTGCGGGTGCTGCATGCCACTGCGGGCCATCCCGGCGTCACGCGTTTCGCTCATTTCGTGCGGAGTGGGAATCTCCCTTACTCGATTGACGATATCCGCCGTATCTGTCGCGACTGCGCTATCTGCGCAGAAATCAAACCGCGTTTCTATAACCCTCCCATGGGGACTCTGGTGAAGGCTACCCGCCCGTGGGAACGCTTGGCGATGGATTTCAAGGGGCCATTGCCGGTGTCGAGCGGCTCTCGCTATCTGCTCACTATCGTTGATGAGTACTCGCGATTCCCCTTTGCTTATACGTGCGCGGTCGTGACTGCTGCCACGGTGATGCGATGCTTACAGAACCTGTTCTCAATGTTCGGTTACCCGGCCTATGTCCATACCGACCGGGGTGCGGTCTTCTTGTCTCAGGAGGTGCGCGGCTATCTGCTCCAAAATAACATTGCGTCTAGTTACACCACGCCGTACAGACCTCAGGCTAATGGGCAGATCGAACGCTTCAACGGGATTATCTGGAGGGCCGTCATGCTCCACCTCCGGACCCTCGGCCGGGGCCTCGATAAATGGGCTTGGTCGCTACCTGCGGCGTTGAACTCGATCAGGGCTCTCCTGAGTACGGCAACCAACCAAACTCCCCACGAGCGACTTTTCCACCACCCCAGGAGCTCGGGGTGTATACGGTCTTTGCCCAGCTGGCTCGCTGGGCCCGGGCCGGCCTACCTTAAACGGGCGGTTCGCGCGAGCAAGTACGACCCCCTAGTGGACAAAGTGCAGATTCTCCAGGCTAATCCTGAGCATGCTCGTGTGATGACGTCTGATGGCCGTGAGACTACTGTCTCCGTTCGTCACCTTGCCCCTTGCGGGGTCGACGACCTAAGTAGGGAATCGGATGAACCGATCGAACCCATCTATGAGACTATGGCCTCTCCCGACGCTCCCATCACCGACAGTCCACTGACCCTCCCCTCGTCGAGACTACCCGGGCCCGACGACTTGGAGTTACCCCCTTCGTCACCCGACCCTGTTGGCGCCTCTGACGCCGGGGACACAGGGATACGTGATGCCGTACCCGAGGAATTTCGGACGCGTGCTGGCAGAGAAATTCGCCGCCCGGCCCGATACGGTTGGGACGACTGATACTCTGCACCCTATTCGTGCTGACGCTCACTCGCTTTTAGCCACGCGGCCGTATAATTCTGACAGGGGGAGAATGTAGTGAAATCGTATTCGTACTGAACCCGGGGTGATGCTCGCTGCTCGTTGTCACCGCTGGGGCGTGACTATAAGACCCGCTGCTGCGACGGTGCTCCGAGACTTCTCCCTTGTGACATGTTACATCGGTAGCCTCGCTAACGGTACGCCTGTATAGATATCTGGCTTGCTTGCATTGAATGATATGACTGGACCCATGAGATGTCGCATCATATACTTATTGTGTATTTCTACTTTACAGGAATGATGTGATGATCTAAATGCAATTAAACCAACCATTGGACTAAAGTTGTGCGGACCTGATTGGTTTTCCACAACAATTATCAATATGTTTACCCATCCTAAGGGGGTGGGGAGAAGACAAAGCGAATTTGAAATGGAGCGCAATCTTTGCTGAAGCTATATAACTAACTAAATATATACAGTTGTAATTTTGTGGTCTGGAGTGGATCAGCACATGTATGTGGGAAGAGCACCTTCACAACAATAACTGCATTCGACAACAAACTCGATAGACGTATTCACATTCAAAATGTGTCATGAGATGTACTCATGTTAAAATAGTAGGTAATTGATAGACATTCTCATGTACTCACGTTGTAGTACAATACTACTTCATAGACATACGTCTTGCTGAGTACAGATATCAAGCATGCAAGCAAACTCTGTTTCATCTTGAAAAAAGGAAATAAGCATGACCCTGCAGGAACCAGTGCAATGAAACTTTGAATGGCCTCCTCTTTCATCCAGAGGAAGATCGAGGGCGATGTTTGAATGAAAAAAAATTGACCCCAGATAAAACCAGATAATTGGCCTTCAGGTCTCGGGTCTTGTGCTTATACACTGCTTAGATTTTTCCCCAGGAGCGATCAAGTAATATGTATTGTGAAGATCTATGTTGAGGTTGTAGTGATTTGTTGTCAACAACTCAAATTCAACACAAATTTAATTATTATGGTGTTTACACGTGCACCTGTTTAATATTAAAGAGTTTGCTTTACACAGGTTTATTACAACAATTCCATGTTCAGTCCTTGAGGAGGATATTACTTATACACTGCTTGGATTTTTCCCCAGGAGCGATCAAGTAATATGTATTGTGAAGATCTATGTTGAGGTTGTTGTGATTTGTTGTCAACAACTCAAATTCAACACAAATTTAATGATTATGGTGTTTACACGTGCACCTGTTATTAAAAAGTTTGCTTTACACAGGTTTATTACAACAATTCCATGTTCAGTCCTTGAGGAGGATATTACTTATACACTTGCTGGGTTTTTCCTGGGAGCAATCAGTAATATGTTTTGCAAAGATCGTATGTGGTGGGGTTGTTGTGTATTGTTGTACTTCAAAAAAAAATCCTAAAAGTTAAAAGAAGGAAAAGCGGCCCAAGTGCATTTTGTAACACCCAAGATTGATAATTCAAACGAAGTCAAAGGGCAAACATTCCCCAATTTGACATGCAGAAAATATTTAAAGAAATATTTCTCTGAACATATTATATATATATATATACTAGCTTGGCTCGGCTCGCTACGCTCGCCTCAACACGCGTCGTCACAGAGGAACGGGCTTGTTTTAGATGAGGCTAATGACTGTACCTGAGTTGTTGTGTTGTCATAATTTACACCAATCATAATACAAACAATTAATTTTGCACAAATTTATTTGTAGTGTTTGTGATATTACATTTTTATAAGCATTTTAGGTTGAAGATTTAGGTTGAAAGAATATATAAAATTCAAAAAGAACCCCTCAGCACATACATACGGGAGGGCCGGGGGGGCGGGGGTAGGTGCAGACCGGAAGTTTGGAACGATTACACCTCAACACCACGTAATGAAAAACACCTCACCACCACGTAATTCATAACACCTCACCACCACGTAATTCAAAACACCTCAGTCACCTTATTAAAAACACTTCACCATGTAAACATGTAATTCAAAACACCTCACCACCACATAATTCAAAACACCTTACCACCATGTAAATCAAATCACCTCACCACCACATAATTTACAACACCTCACCACCACGTAATTCAAAACACCTCACCATCATGTAAATCAAATCACCTCGACACCACATAATTTACAACACCTCACCACCACGTAATTCAAAACACCTCACCATCATGTAAATCAAATCACCTCGACACCACATAATTTACAACACCTCACCACCACGTAATTCAAAACACCTCTCCATCACGTAATTCAAAATACCTCACCACCACGTAATTAAAAACACCTCTCCATCACGTAATTCAAAACACCTTACCACCATGTAATTAAAAACATCTCTCCATCACGTAATTCAAAACACCTCACCACCACGTAATTCAAAACATCTCACCATCACGTAATTCAAAACACCTCACCACCACGTAATTCAAAACACCTCACCACCACGTGATTCAAAACCACCACCATGTGATTAAAAACACTTCACAACCACGGAAACAAAAGTTTCAGGGAGTAGTTCAGTGACAACACAGACACTGCCCAGATATGCGGATATTTTGATAGATGACTGTACCTGCTACCTGAGTTGCTGTTTTGTCATGGTTTACACTTTACACCAATCATAATACAAACAATTATTTTGCACAAATGTATTTGTAATATACGTGATATTACATTTTATAAACAATTGAATTTGAAGACTTAAGTTGGGAAAAAAAATTAAAAAATTAAAAAATTCCCAAAATAAAAAATTGGGTATGTTTCCAAAAAATGTAATATACCTGATATTACATTTTATAAACAATTGAAGTTGAAGACTTAAGTTGAAAAAATAATAAAAATTCAAATAAAAATTCCCAAAACAAAAAATGGATTTTTTTTTTTGCGGTTATAGAGTTAAGTTTGTCAACTCGGTCCGGAACACTGAAGCGGGGACACATGAAGGCCAACAGCAACACCTAGCTGCAGTCAACCCAACCACCATATATATACACACACACACACACACACACACACACACACACTAGCAAAGGTACCCAGCATTGCAGGGTAACGCAGAGTCGCTTCGTGATGGAAATATGAAGAGAGGGCAGGGAAGGGGAGGAGGAGGAGAGGGGGGGAGAGGTTGAGGTGGAGGAGAGGGAGTGAGAAGAGAGGAGAGGGAGGGCAGGGAGGTGGAGAGGGAGGGGAGGGGGAGACAGGGGAGGGAGGGGGAGAGGGAGGAGGGACGGGCAGGAGGGGGAGAGAGGGGAGGGGAGGGAAGGGGGAGAGGGTTTTTCTCATCTTTTTAAAGTTTAATGGCCTTTTCAGAACCATGAGACTCTATATACACCATATGTCCAGACATAGCAGCGGTGAACGATGTAGCCTTTATTAGGTTTACTCTCCATGAAATGGAGAGTAACCTATTATTACTGCTAGAGTTTTTCTTATTATTATTCTTCCACCCTATTTTGCACCTCCGAAAACTTCATAATTAAGTTTCTCAGTAACCGCTGGTCGGATTGACAGGAAATTTTGATCAAATGATCGGCTCGGCTCGTAGAATTTTTTAATGCTAATGATGACGTCATAGGTCACGTGGTATGGGCGCCATCTTGTAAAACACCTTCAACTTTGCCCCTCTGTATCTCCGAAACGGCTCATTGGAAAAATTTGAGGAATGGCTCATTCTAAAGAACTCTGCAATGGGAACAAAAAACATGTGTATTGAGTATATCAAAAATGCTAACGTTAAGAGGTTAGAATTCGTCAAACACAATTTTTCTCCCCCGAAAATGAGATTTTTTTCCCAGATGCTTAGTTAAAAAAAACTCAGAATGCGAAAATTTTCGAAGTCATACGTCACATGGTTCGGCCGCCATATTGTTTTCCGTGAAAAAACACAAAAAACCCTTTTTCTCCGCAACGGCTGAACGGATCGAGCCCAAACTTGGCAGGCATATTCGCATACCCATGGCGAACAAAAAAGTCAGCGAGCACGATGTCATCCGATACGTGGTTTCAGAGTTATGACGTTTTAAAATCTCAAACTAGAAATGGAATCACCTCCATAATTTGTGGAGATATCGAGTGGAAACTTTACACAAATGTTCCTCATGGGGGGATGTTTCAACGTTACTTGAGACGTTTTGATAAGTCACATGGTTTGGCCGCAATAAATAATGGAATTTAAATTTTTAAAAAGCTTGTAACTCTTGAACCACTGCATGTATCGACTTGAATTTTTAATGCAATGTAGCTCTCATCAAGCGGAACAAGTGTGCAAAATTTCAAGATGATTGGATGTACGGTCGCGAAGCTATAAGTCTTTATTGTTGAAAGAAGAAGAAACACACCCTTTTGTCTTTCCAGAACGTGCTCACGATAACGCGATCTCCCGCGGTCATTTGAACCGCAAAAAAAATTATAATTGCAGATTTGTCAATAGATGAGGCATATTAACAAACGAATGAAACAGATTTGCTCAAATTCTGACTATTTTTAACTCGATCGTATTTCACTGAAAGTAAGCCCATCAAGGCGCGTACGTAATACACGAAAATACAGTGGCCCATTTGCGCATATGCAAACAGCCATACACATATTACGTAAGGTGCTGTGCGAGAAGGAAATGGCTGTCATGGTCGTAATTGGTCTTGAAATTTGCGCAAATAAATGCCCTACACGATGCCGTTTATTTCGTCACAATCCATTCTGCCGATCTGAAGTTATATGAAGAAATGCATTTACGTCGTGACGTCATCACGCGATTTTCGAATTCAGACGTCTTTTCGGAAATTAAATAAAGATAGAAATCGAAATGAATCATGTCTGCGATCTGCGCATGCGCGGTTTTCTCAGTCGCTTTTCAGTGGCATCGCAGTGCAACCCATCTGCGCATGCGCCAGCTATTGAAAATTGGGTTGCCACGGCAAAATCCAAGATGGCCGCCACCATGTATGTCTGAACCTTGCAACCTGCATATCTTGAAAAATAAGCGAAGTAGCAACTTCTAATTTGGTGTGTGGGTGTCTAGGCACAAGGAAGAACGCTATCGAAAATTGTGTCGCCACGTCAAAATCCAAGATGGCCGCCACCATATATATGTCTGACCTTGCAACCTGCATATCTTGAAAAATAAGCGTGTGTGTGTGTCGGGGGGATGTGTGTGTATGTTGGGGTCGAGGGATGTGTGTGTGTGTGTGTGTGGGGGTGGAGGGATGTGTGTGTGTGTGTGGGGGGAGGGATGTGTGTGTGTGTGGAGGGGGGGAGGGATGTGTGTGTGTGTGTGTGTGTGTGTGTGTGTGTGTTTGGAGGGGTGTGCGTGTGGGGGGAGGGGTGTGGGGGTGTTTGTGTGTGTGCATGTGTGTTAGGGTTGGGGGGGTGGGGGGATGTGTGCATGTGTTTGTGTGTGTGTTAGGGGTGGGGGATATGTGTGTGTGTTTGTGTGTGTGTGTGTTGGGGGTGGGGGGGATGTGTGCATGTGTGTGTGTAGGGGTGGGGGGATATATGTGTGTGTGTGTGTGTGTGTATGTGTGGAGGGGTATGTGTGTGTGTGTGTGTGTGTGTGTGTGTGTGTGTTGGGAGTGGGGTGGGGAGAAGTGTGCGTGTGTTTGTGTGTGTGTGTGTGTGTGTGTGGATGTGCGTGTGTGTGTATGTGTGTGTGGGTGTGAGGGGGCGGGTGGATATGTGTGTGTGTGGAGGGGTGTATGTGTGGAGGGGTGTTCGTGTGGGGGGAGGGGTGTGGGGGTGTTTGTGTGTGTGCATGTGTGTTAGGGTTGGGGGGGGGTGGGGGGATGTGTGCATGTGTGTGTGTTAGGGGTGGGGGGATATATGTGTGTGTGTGTGTGTGTGTGTGTGTGTGTGTGTGTGTGTTGGGGGTGGGGGTGGGAGGACGTATGCATGTGTTTGTGTGTGTGTATGTGGGTGGGGGGTAGGGGGAATGTGTGTGTGTGTGGGGATGTGTGTGTGTGTGGGGATGTGTGTGGGGGGGGGGGGCATGGGGGTGTGTGTCGGGGGATGTGTGTGTGGGATGTGTCTTGCGGTTGGGGGGAGGGGGATGCGCGCTTGTCTGGATATGTGTGTGCGTGTGGGGGGAGGGGTGTGCGCGTGTGTGTGTGTGTGTGTGTGTGTGTGTGTGTGTGTGTGTGTGTGGATGTGTGTGTGTGTGTGTGTGTGTGTGTATGTTGGGGGTGGGGTGTGTGTGTGTGTGGATATGTGTGTGTGTGTGTTGGGGGTGGGGTGTGTGTGTGTGTGTCTAGGGGGGATGTGTGTGTTTGTGGGGGTGGAGGGATGTGTGTGTGTAGGTGGGGGTAGGGGGGATGTGTGTGTGTGTATGTGTGTGTGTGTGTGTGTGTGTGTGTGTGTGTGTGTGTGTGTGTGTGTGTGTACGGGGGGATGTGTGTGTGTGCGTGGGGGGAGGGGGTGTGTGCGTGTTTGTGTGTGTGTGCGTGTGTGTGTGTGTGTGTGTGTGTGTGTTGGGGGGGGTGGGGTGGGTGTGTGTGTGTGTAGGGGGGATGTGTGTGTGTGTGGGGGTGGAGGGATGTGTGTGTGTAGGTGGGGGGGGGGGGCTTGGTGTGTGTGTGTGTGTGTGTGTGTGTGTGTGTGTGTGTGTGTGTGTGTGTAGGGGGGATGTGTGTGTGTGTGTAGGGGGGATGTGTGTGTGTGTGTGGGGGGAGGGATGTGTGTGTGTGGGGGGGGGGGGGGGAGGGATGTGTGTGTGTGGGTGTGTGTGTGTGTTTGGAGGGGTGTGCATGTGGGGGGAGGGGTGGGGGCAGGGGTGTGGGTATGTGTGTGGGAGGGGGTAGGGGGGATGTGTGTGTGTGTGTGTGTGTGTGTGTGTGTGTGTGTGTGTGTGTGTGTGTGTGTGTGTGTGTCGGGGTTGTATCCAAGGGGGTTGTGTCAAAGCATGTCCAATGAAAGTGGGGTTGTATCACAAGTGGGGTTGTAACAAAAGTGGGGTTGTATCAACAGTGGGGTTGCATCAAAAGTGGGTGCGAGTAAACCGGTCATCACTGCCAGCAGTTTTAAAGTGGCAGTTCTAGTTATTATTATTTTTGTGAGGAATTTTATTTCCAAGATTGAGGCAATTTGAGGCGATTTACAAGATCGTGTAAGAGCTAACACTAATCACAAAAAAAAACTAACGTACACAAAACAAATAAAGGGAGCGGGAGACTAGATGGGGAGAGAGAGGGACACATGAAGGCCAACAACAACACCGAGCTGCAGTCAACCCAACCACCATATATACATATAGAAACAATGGCGAGATAATATTTCCCTTTCACTTCTGTTTCAACTCCGACGCACAATAACCAAATGAGTACTTATTAGTCAGGAGAGTTCAATAGCAGATAACCATATTATACAGAGCAGTTGAGATGTTATTAATCATCTTTCATATTACACTCCACCTTGCCCAGAAGTACCCAGACTGAAGAAATCACAGATGGATGTCATGGGCATATGCATCAACATATATGTGGATTTAAATCAAACGACAATAGCACCCAGACTCTGAATAAATCACTGGTAGATGTCATGGGTTAGTATATCATGTCATATATGAAGATGGAATTGACCTAAATCACCAATGTGGTGGAAACAACTCAGGGAAAAGTTATCACATGCATAGACGTCAATCAACAATTAGCACTAACTGAAAACATTACTGTAGATATGAGCCTTTACAATATCAACACAATCAGGATAAGTCAGTAATCGTGCAGACAACCAGGCGGTCGCCAAACATGACTGGAGTCACGCAGGTCAGGTGCAGGTGATAGCTGAGGGCCGGTCAGTGGTAGCACCGAAGCACGGATGACTGGCTGACTGGCTGACCACAGCGTGAAAGGTAGCGATCCATATGTCTGTACGGCTGTGGCAACCTCCAAAGGGACCACCGGGACCCGGAACGGCACAGACAGCAGAAGCGGTATAGGTGGTGACACAGGGGGTGGTGGTGTCCAACAATCCCCGGTATACTCCAGGTCGCAATCAGACTCACAATGATAGGGTTGCAAGATCGCGCCGGCGGAGGAAATATGCACCGAGCTAATGAGCTTTATGGGGAGGTCTGTGGTGCTAGAACTTCCGCCCTGATCAGCCACAGAGTGAACAAAGCAAGGCTCAGGGCTCAGGCCAAAATCGCGGAGGTTGCTCTCCATAGTAAATCTGTTCAATGTCAGAGGTTGTCATGAATTGCTTAGCTTGATGCAGGCTGATATCATTTGCAATCACCCATAGGGTTCCCGTGAACACACTCCCATTCACACATCTCTGAGCCAGCTTGGGGCTGGCAGGCTCAAGTCTCACATCAAAGTTGTCTTCTTCTTCAGAAAAGTGGTTAAACCACTCGTGCCGAGCACTAACCTCATAGGCATGAGGGACAACATCAAGGTTGGCTTCCTCTTCTTCTTCTACATTGCAATCGCTAATGGTTAATGGGTAGTCGTTACTCCCTATGCCACAATCACTGACCTCGTAGGCATGAGGCTCAGGTTTCACGTCAAAGTCGTGTTATTCTTCTTCTTCTGAGTCGGAACAGTCGGTAATCCACAGTTTGTTGTATTCTTCTTGTTCTTCTTCACAGGTCATAAATCCACAAAGGCTTCACATGAAGGTACCCATAAGCATGAGGGTCAGACTCCACACCAAGGTTGTCTTCCTCCTCTTCTTCTTCATAACTGTCATTGAGCGTTAATGCGTAGTTGTTAATCCCCATGTCACAAGCACTGACGTCGTAGGCACGATGCTCAGGTTTCACATCAAAATTGTGTTCTCCTTCTTCCCCGTCGGAAAAGTCCGTAACCCAGTCTGTTGTATTCTTCTTCTTCTTCTTCTTCCTCGCTATTGTAGTTGTTAATCCCCACGTGACGAGTACCAGCCATACAGCGATGGTCAGGCTCGGGAAGAAACTCGCATTTACTTAAGAAATGTTGTGGGGGCTGAGCAGTTGCCGGATACGGTGGACATAATTTTCCCGGCACACTGGAACGAACTTTCAGGTGGTCATCAAGTGAACAGTTGATTAAATTCGAGTCTATGAAATGGGCCCCAGATGGGTGAAATCCGTAATGGAGCCGAATGGTTTGCCAAATGGAGGCCAAAGATGTAGAGGCCTTCACAATAGAGCCTCTGGAGATGATGGGATAATAATTAGCGATTGATTCGGCATGAAGTGCAGGTGCATCACCTTGTGTTGTGCATTGCGTCGCACGGCAGCAGGAACGTCCTCCCCAGCATCTGCAAGACCTCGTTGGGGCGAACGGTTGGTTTGCTTTCCCCACGTCATGCCGTCGCCAAGAAAATATGAAAAGTTTGGATCGATTGAAAGGTTATACTGGACATTTTGTCGCCAGTTCTCGAAAGACGTAACTGTTTCCTGCTTCGTCAGACTCCATTGTCTGGGAGCCCGATGTGCCGCCGCCATCTTGGGAGTGCGGAGTTCTTCGGCTGTTTCGGGGAGCCGGTCGGGCATATACTCACGACCTCTTCGGTCAGGAAATTGTCTTGGTGTCCGATGTATGTTTGCCGTGTTTCACACGGTGTGCTGACGAAATGACAAAGCCCGTGCTATCCAGATTAGTATTGCTCTGCCTGGTTGGTCACGTATGTGTGAAAAAGCTCCTGTGGAATGAGGCGGGGATTTACCAGTTCGTTCGTCGTCGGTTGTTGAGCCAGCGGACGAATGGGTTCAAAGACGCTGCCACCACGCCAGTAAATGGTAAACGCCTCTCCTTCCTTCAGAGCGAATGCCCAACCAAAACACGTTCAGGCTTTGTTATAACATCAGCATTTAATCACCACACTTTGGCGGGTGACGAGCCATGAGACAACAGCACACCAGGATGACCAAGACACCAGGATGACCAAGACACCAGAACTGCCGGGCCGCGCATGCGCAAATAGCGATGATGCATGCCTACGTCACCAACAGTAATCACATTAACATAGGCCTATAATGGCGGAGGGAGGAGTGGGATTGAACAGAGTGAGTAGTAAGGGCATTTTATGAGATATTTCACAAATCTGTTAACTAAATTGTTACCAAAAAATTTCTTCACCAATATGTTTGTAAAGGTGTGTAATAACTAATAACATGTGTTAAAATGTTGAAGTTCAACTCCCGTGGGAAACCCAGAAAAAAAGCTGTTGAATTCGGGTACCGAAAAATTATTTTCGAGAATTTTTTTTTTTTTAATCGGCCCTTAAGTAACTTATGAGGGGTCAAATAAGGGTTTTTCATGATTCTGAGTTGATTGTTAACATATATATTTTCACTTTTACATTTACACACAAAGTAGCTTTTATTTCACATACATATATAATACTCAAGAGTTATTGGTGTTGAGGTCATTAGGGTCTCCTTCAATAACTGGGAGGAACTCGATCTGTGTGCTCTGCTTTGCATCATTAGCATGGATTCTCTTCATCCAGCCATTCCAGTTGGAGTGTGGGAACTCAGGATCGTTGGCTTTGATCACCCACCCCGCTGCCCAGAGTGTGTCACCTGGAGTGAGGAGTGGCTGATCATGAGCCAGGGAGGAGGAAAGCTCAGCGAGGGGGAGAAACATGATCGCGTTCGTTCCTATCTGTTTCCTGTTCGTAAATGGAATAATCTTTACTTCAGTTCCTCTCAGGATCTTAGCTTTGTCGAGTGCCTTCAACTTCACCCGGGGGAAAGCTGCTGTTGTCTGTGGATCTGGCAAAGGTGGTGCCGGAGAGGTGACTTCGATCCAACCCATTGAGTGAAAGGGAGTGTTTCCGTGAATAGAGACAATGTTTAAATCTATATTGTCTCCAACAAACTGAGTGACTGCATTGTTTGTTTCCCCAACCTCCATAAAGACCACCTGATCATTACTTGACAATTCACTTTCACTGGCTGGCACTTTGGCTGTCATCACTGATTGATCCCCAAGCGCAGCATCAACCGCAACCTCATCATTGATCTGTTCATCGGTTTCCTCCACAATGGTGTCAAGAGTGCCAGAAGTATCTGGAACATCATCTCCACTCCTACTATTAAGGAAGCAGTATTTGTAGTTTTGTGTCTCCGTGTAAGACTCAGTGTATCCCAGCCGGTGGAACTTGTTGAGCATCCATTTTGACCCAAATCTATGATCAAGTTGTATGGCAAGCCCCATTTGGTGTGGCAATACTCCAGACCGAGGTCGACAGGCCTTAATAAAATTCTGCCCCCAAACGGCAACTCTTTCGTCTGTCTTGACAATCGGTCTCAAGAACATCTGAAGGCTTGCAGGAACAAGTGTCAGCTGACTATCGATGTCAGTCATACTGTGTGTGGTGGGGTATGACTTTGGACCTAAATCAATCAAGGCAATATCATTGGATATGAACTTGAGTGCCGTCTTTATGATCTGAGTCTTCTCATCTCCATGGTCAAGATTAGCATGATGCGCTCGCAGAATATTGTCGGTGCCATCTTTGAGACAGAGTATATCTGCCCTTCTTTCCTGTGTTGTGAAATAAAAGGTGTCTTCGTATTTCTCTAGAAGTTTTATCTTTAGCCAATGCTTTGAATAAGAAAGGCTCTTCTCTGGTGACTGATCAAACTCCTGCAGCTTTTCATGGACTTGGTCCATGTTCATTACCCCATGCTCTAATTCTGAGTCTAACCATTCGCAGAATTCAATAAAAACTGCCTCTCGCTCCTCATCAATACTCCTCTGTCCTCTCTTCCTTTTTCCTTCCTCATCAGTCTTGGACAAACTGTCACCTCTCGCAAACATAAGTTTGCATCGCAAATGGTACAGTGTTTCTTCTGCTACCAAGTCGTTGATCCCTTCCAGGCGTCCAGTGACTTCAGTGCCCCAGTCATCCCCGCGACTCCGTGCTGTCTTCAGCAAGCTTGCCTTCAGTGTATCTGCAGTCAAATTATCTGGCACTCTGTATTTCTTTCTAGCTTGTGCTGGATTATTTTTGTAGAGCTGGGCTGGTTGGTTGCAAAGAATGCATCCTTATACAGGAGGTCAACTGACTGTGATCTTCTAGAACTGCAGCCAGTTGATGAACTGAACTCACAAGTAGTGCGTCTTCTCTTCAACTTTGATGACTCTTTCTCTGCCTTTGATGCTTGAACTGACTTCTTGGTGGTTGCAACAAAGTTGTTGTACAGATCATTTTTACACTTCTGGTGGTACCTCAGTTTTCCTCCCTTTTGAGCCTCCTTCATACGTTCCACAACAGTAACATTTTCGACAGTTTCTGCTTGTTTCAATAAAGTTGAGTATCCCTTTGGAGTTGCCTGTATGAGCCTTTCAGCTGGTGTATCCGAGCGTGCACAGATGAAGCAATTGAGCACAGGTGGAGTCACGTCTTCATCGGCAGGCAGCAGCCTGCATCGGCAGATAGCTCAGATCGGCAGGCAGCAGCCTCTTCAATCTCTGCAGACCTGGACAATATCACAAACTGGTCAAACAAGTGCAACATGTCTTTCAATCCTGACAAATCTCACACTCTCACCTTGTCACTCCACAAAGACCATCTGGAAAACGCTCCCATCTACTTTCTGAAAAAATACTCTCGAAGAAGTTCTGTCACTCAAGCTTTTGGGTCTCACTATCTGCCATGATTTTTCCTGGGAAAACCACATTTCCAAGCTGGCCTCAAATGCCATTCGCCAACTTGGCATCTTCCGTCGTGTGAAGTCCTTTCTTGACACTACTGAGTTCTCTCCACGTACAAAGCTTTCATTTGCAGTTTGATGGAGTACTGTTCTCCCCTCTGGGCTGGTGCTCCTGCCTCTCACCTAGCTCGGGTTCACGCTGTTGAAACCAAAGCTTTCAGAATAATTGGTGTCTCCCACGATGAAGCTGATTGAGGGTCTTTCACTCTCTCACCGCAGGCAGGTTGGTGGTCTTTCTATCTTCTACCCACTCCTCGCTGGCCTAGCTCCCCCAGCTCTTCCTGTGCTCTGTCCCCCAAATATTTCTGCAAGGCACACAAGATCTGCCAGCAACCCTCTTATGGTGAAACTGCCAAAATCAAGACCAAAATCAATCTGCTCACCTTCACTCTTTCATTCCTCTTTTTTCCCACCTCTGGAACAATCCTTCCAACCTTTCTTCAATCCCACTCCTCCATCCAAGTCTTCAAAACAGCTGTTCACCACCATCTCTTATCTTCCCCCATCCAAAAGCTTGATCTTTTCTACCCCCATTAATTCACCCCAGATCCACTTCCTTCAAATTCCCTGTTTTCTTTCCTGAAATCCCCTGTTGTGTCCATTTTGTTTCTCCCGTGTACTCCACCCCAGCCCTCTCTCTTCCAGTTCTCCCGATGTCCCTGTTTACCTGCTGTTGTTGTGCTTCCCTCTTTCTCTCCCCATCTTGTCTCCCGCTTCCTTTGTTATATGTTCTATGTGTGAGCTCTTATACGAGCCTCGACTTAGCATACAAAAATGGGTCACACACATATTATAAGCCTTTCCCTTATATTTTATTGTGTAATCTTAAGTGTAGTATTTGGTAAATAATGTAAAGCACTTTCACGCCACCTTTCAAGCTATGTACATCTGACAACAATTACAGCCAGAGCAGCATTTTGCAACAACAAAATAACTCGCCAAATATCCAATCATTCGGTTTTTCTTCAACTCCATTTCTAAAGGACACCACATGTTCAGGGACTTTGATGAAACAATTCTCGAAAACGTGCTCATTGTAAATGATTGTGCCGAGTGCGCTTCACCCACACACTTCACATGTTACCCGCCAAATAAAGTGAAAATTGGTTACAGGAGCAGAATGTTTGGCTTAGTAAAAATCAAAACGCCACATCAATGGAAACTTGTATGCATATGCACGGTGTCTTCGAAGTATGGATCCATGAGAAAAAAAATACACATTTTTCTTTTAATTTATTAAATGTTCAAATTGATTCCTATTAACTTGCATACACAAAACAATTATTGCACTTATGTTTCTCTGAATGTTTGTTAAGAAGGAAAGACTGATGTCAGTACATTCCTTCCAAAGGTTTTCCTTCAGCTCTGCTATACTGCGTGGTCTCATGCTACAACCACGGATTTAAGGTTTCTCCATCGGAAAAAGGTCTGGTGGCATTAGATCTGGACTACGTGGGAGCCATTCTACTTGGCCACATTCTATCCAGCTCATATTTATCGTTTTATCCAGCCAGTTTCGGACAGTAGTGGCATAAAGTGGTGGTGCCCCATTCTGTTGACAGCTAGAACCGGAAACATTACCTTCTTAAAAGTAAGGGCCAAGCAGAACATAACCATGAATATCACACCACACAATAATTCTGGGATCATATTGAACACAAGTGTCATCATTAGCCCATCCCCTGATGAAACTCATGTTCAATATGACACTCACATATATATATATATATATATATATATATATATATATATATATATATATATATATATATATATTTATATATATATATATTTATATATATATATATATATATATATATATATATATATATATATATATATATATATTATATATATATATATATATATATATATATATATATATATATATATATATATTGTTGCGGATATGAGGATTGTATTTTTTTTATTGTGTGCTTTATTATTATTATTGCTTGAGTCTGGCCCCTCCTGCCTCCAGTGTTGTGTAAAGGTTAAAAGGGCGTCCCGGTAGTTAATTCCATAAAGCATCCATTGAAGGACACTATAATACCCTTGTTCAGTAGTTTATATCCTTATTATGTGTTTTAGGGTAAGGCCTTGTCTTCCATTAGAATGACACTCCATTGCACCAAGTGAAAGAGATAGATTCCCTTCATTCTTCATTCCCATTCCCCAAAACCTCCATTTCCCCTTTCGTCATGGCCAAGCCTCAATTTGGCAATTACATCTCCTCCAAAGCCGCCATTGAACATGTGCTTGGGTTGGGGAAGAAAGGCGTGCCCGCCCGTCGTCATCAAGGGCGGAGCCAGAGGGTCGCGCGACCAACCAGGGCCGAGGTGAGCACACCGATGGGCGTGTCCTGAAGGCCGGCGGCTTAATCGCCGGAGGCGCTATAAAAGCGCACGCGCAAGAGTGACCAAGGCTGAGCTGCGTGGTGAGGTGCAAAGAAAAGAGCTGGGTCGTCAGAGCTGAGCTGCGTGGTGAGGTGCAAAGAAAAGAGCTGGGTCGTCAGAGGAGAGCTGAGTAAAAGGGTCCAAGAGAGAGCTGGGTTGTGAGGTCAAAGAGAGAGAAGGGAGATCATCCAGCAGCGATTCTTGTTCAAAGGAGATCATCCAGGGAAGCACAAAGCCTGCTATTCGTCGCCTTGCTCGCCAGCAGCAGCGTACACAGCAGCAACAACACTCAACAGCTGCTTGGGGCCTGGACGGCAGTTTGGAGCAGGGCCGCAAAGGAACGGCGGCTGCCCAATGCGCCGACCGTGCTGCAGGACCCGTTGGACCTCCCTCTCCCTCAAAACATCCACCTGCCATCCCTATCATCATTCCCCGTGTGAGTCCGGTTCTGTTTGTTCTGTCCTGGGTAGTTAATTAAGTCTGTATAAGCTAGTATTTTCACTGTGTCTCTAAAAAGCTTCTGTATATTATTTTCTTATCTTTCCTTCTCCTTGGTTATTTTGAGCCTGTACATAGTAAATAAATTTAGTAGTATTTTCACACCTTTTTGCCTTCGTCTTCTTATTCCTTTTCTTCACATCCGTCGTCTTTGTCTTTTCCCTCATTGAATAGCGGTGGCGCGATACGGCCAACGTCGGGTGAATCGGGTGAATCGGGGAAACTGTTAGGCCGCGGTGCCTCCGCTCGGCAAACAACATCCTTAACCGCGGACCGTAACAATATATATATATATATATATATATATATATATATATATATATATATATATATATATATATATATATATATATATATATACATACACACACACATATTGTTACGGTGTCTGGAGGTTTGAGATCCCGCTCCTGAACACCAATATTGTTACGGCCTGGGGTTCGGGTCTACTACGAGGGGGTTAGCTTACGTTCCCTCCTGAACTTACCGAACCTGAGGCTGCCGTGCACGAATAACTTCGTACTTCGGCAGGTTGTGAACCAGCAACTACGAACACCAATTGGTCCGTCGTGCGATAGCAGGGTCCAATCGTCTAACACCGCTTACCTGTACCACGTGACGGCTTCAATCGGGGAACGTACCCTCCACTTTTGTTGTTCCTGGATGGAAATTTAGACGGCCAAGCAACCGTTGGTACCCGCCGGGCTGATGCTAATTTTGTTACGGCCGATTGCTACTCTGGGTGCGAGCAATGGAGGACCAATGGAAGAAAGGATATTCATGGACAGAGGGAAAGGAAACGTTTAACGATTCGATTTATTTACAAATATTTACAGTGCAAATTATCGATAGGAAATAAAAAGGGACAAGAGGCAGAAACTTAATCTATGCCTTATGACGATCATTATACCATTACAAAGATGGGGTTTTGCAATCACTTCTGTGTGTGGGTGTGTGTCTGTTTGTCTGTCTGTCCATCTTTATAATATAATATAACTATAATATTTGGTATAACTTATGTATAAAAGTTATAGCCAAATATAATATAATATTTGGCTATAACTTTTTTGTTACCGTTTGAGCTATTGTCATCAAATGTTCAACAAAGCTTTATTATGATAATACGGAGAAGGCTAATTAATATTTTTGTCAAAAGGTCAAAGGTCAGCATCACATAAAGTCATCAATTTTTGTTCGATTGACCTGAAATCTTAAGAATTTGCATATTGAGACACTGTATTGATTCACCAATCAAAAGCTTTTATTAGATCAAAAGATCAAAGGTCCAGGTTATGTAAAAATGACCAATTTTCATCCAATTGACCAGAAATTTAAGGAATTTGCATATCGGGTCACTGGAATAGTTAACTAATCAAAAGGTAGGTGTCTATTGTTTTGTTTTTACATCAAAAGGTCAAAGGTCAAGGTTGCATAAAATCGTCAATTTTCATCCAATTCACCTGAAATGTAAAGGATTTTCATATTGGGTTACAGAATTGGTTCACCAATCAAAAGCTAAAGCTGATTTTTTTTTTAAACATCTAAGGCTCAAAGGTCAAGGCTGCATATAATCGTTGGTTTTCATTTTGTATTTATTTTACAACCGTGTTGGTTTATTTGAGCATACGGAAGAAGAAGACATCTGAATAGAAAACGGATGTGGATGGCCTTTGCATTTTCAGATGCTTTCTAGTTCCAATTGGGATTCGCATCGCTCCAATATCGGCAATTATGACGGTTGACTCTCTCAGTCAAATGAAACAAGGCTTCATCACTGAATATGATGTCAGATAATAATTTTGGTTCCACATCATGTCTATGCATTACTAATGCACTCACAAAATTCCATTGGGCTTCTTACAACCACTGCAAGAACATTTTCAGAATTTGTTCCATGGGTAGAGGAGCGATGACCATTACGAGATTTATCAACAACGCTTTAACTCTTTGTAACACTTTATACCGAGTAATCGATGACTTGGATTTGGCTTCTCAGTGTTTTTCATGGAATAACTGACATGCCTCCTTTTGCCTTTTTCCAGAATCAAGTAGCAACAATTTCCATCTTTTCATTTTAATATTGGTATAATGAGTCATGAGGGTATTTTATTTATCTCTCGTATAAAAAACCGACATTAAATTGAGCTTATTTGATGTTAAAAATAAAATGCTGATTTTTTTCTTATGGGTCCAGACTGTTTCACCAAATTTAAACCATTATAAAAAAAATAATGAAATGGGATACAATGATGCAGTTTGCTGAATGTGAAAGAACACTTCACAAAGTTTTATTGACTTTTTTTTTTCCAGGTGTCTCCTGTGACATGACACATTTACTGCAAAAGGCACCCACAAAAAAAAAGGAAAAAAAAGCAAAGTGTATTGCCTGATGGAAAGAGAAGAAATCAGCTATACAGGTGCAACGAAACTTCAGGACGACCAACGGAAGGCAGCCACCATCGAGATAAACGATTTCTGAGTGGCACAAAAGGTTTATCGAGACCGGAAAGCATCCTGCAGAGGAAAGAGGCAGGCCAGCCAGGCACAAGTGGTGAGAATGTTGAACACGTTTGTCATTCGTTCGAGTGCATTTCCCACAATTCGATCCGAATTTGAATGATGATCTTGACATGTATAGATGCCATAAACCCATGTTTATCCCACTTCATTCTCTCAATACAGTTTGAACAGAGAGCATTAATTTGTGTGTGAGTGTGTGTGTGTGTGTGTGTGTGTGTGTGTGTGTATATACTGTATATATATATATATATATATATATATATATATATATATATATATATATATATATATATATATGTATATATATATATATATATTGTTACGGCCCGCGGATAAGATGTTGTGTTTGCCGAGCGGAGGCCCCGCGGTCGTACAGTTTCCCCGATTCACCCGATCCCCGAACGTTGGCCAGATCGCGCCACAGATATTCAATATGGAAAACTCTAAAGCGACCGAATGTAAAGAGGAAGAAGAAGACGTACAGAAGAGTAACGGCATTTATTATTTACACACACAAGCAAAAGGAGCAGTCACGGTTATATACAGGGAACATGGAAAAAGCAGGCGACACAGTGAAAATTACTAGCTTATCTAAACAGGCTTAACTTATACCCTTGACAGAACAAACAGAGACGGACTCACACGAATGGGGAATGGAGGCAGGAACGATTGGCTGGACCGGGAGGAAGGTTCAGCTCGGACCACAAGCTAGAAGGCTTTGCAGGGCGCACAGCAAACCCGGCCTCGTCAGGCTGGGAGCGAGCAGGGTGACATCGTGCACTTCTCTCAAGGCTTCCCCGCGCTTCTCTCGCGCACTTGTGTTAAAGGCTTCCTTCTCGCTTCTCTTCCCTCCTTGCGCACTTCTCTCTGGAGCTCGTCTCTTTGCAGAACTCAGAACTCATCTCCTTGGGGAGCGTCCCGTGGCGGGTTATATAGGCCCCGCCCCTCAACCTTCGCGAACCTCCTCGATCGCTCTTCCTCCACCCTCTCAAACCAAACCCCTCGTGCTTGGTTGGTTGTTCGGGGCTGGCTCACTCCTCCCCTCTATGACGAGGTGGAGACACGCCCTTCTTCTCCGAGCCTACCTCGTGGCGAATGGAGTCACGGAGGGAACAGTTGGCAATTGCGGTTTTTGGGAATGGGAATGAAAGGGGATCTATCTATTTCACTTGGTGCAATGGAGTGTCATTTTAATGGAAGACAAAGCCTTAACCTCATACACAGAATAAGGAAATAAACTATTGAACAAGGGTATTATAGTGTCCTTCAATGTATGCTTTATGGAATTAACTACCGGAACGCCCTTTGACCTTTATACAACAGACTGGAGCAAGGAGGGCTCAGAATAAAGCAATAATTCATAACAATTTACAATACAATACAATACAATCAAAAAAATACAATCCTCATATCCGCAACAATATATATATATATATATATTATATATATACAGACTTGGCATTTAATATGGAATATATTTTTTTTCTTGACTTGGGTTTACTTTCTTAACTCAGTATATCAATCTGGTGAGTTTCTTTTACACATTGGTGATTTATTTGTTAAAAGAACCATGTCACTGATTGTCTGTCGCAGCAAGAAGTCAACAACAGGATTATATCACAGGTGGCGTGGCAAAATGTACGGACAGGTGCATTTGATGATTGGCTTCACAGTCGGGTATACAAGGGTTGTTGCGCTCTGTATTAGTGGAAAACAACTGCTGCACGTCTCCAAAAGTCATTGCCGCTTCCTCTGGAGATGGTCCGTCAACTCGACAATGCTGTTTGTCATGGAGTGGTGGCTTTACGAAATTACAGCATGAAACAGCGTGCTATTGCTCGGCAGTATGAAATCACTCAAGGTCAGGTGTCAAAGATCCTGAAACTAAATGCTCAGAGGGGTGTCCCTACTCCAATACCGAGGCCAGGACGTCCCCGCAGAACCACAAGGAGGGATGATCGCTAGCTGCACCGGTTAGTCCGCAATGGCCGTACCAAGTCAGCTAATCGGCTTAGGGCTGAGTGGCAGCAACTGACAAATGTGCCTGTATCCAGAAGGCTAGTCAACCAATGACTGGTTCAAGCAGGCTATCGTGCCAGGTGTCCCCTGAGAAAGCCACCCCTGACCAGACAACTCTGCCAGCGCCGATTGCAGTGGGCCAGAGAGCACCGTCAATGGCAGCCAGGACACTGGAATCACGTGATCTTCAGTGACGAGTCTAGATTTCTGGTCTATCGTCAAGATGGCTGCGTCCGAGTGCGCAGGCAAGTGCATGAAGCCTACAACAAAGATTGTATAGTGCCAAGAGTCCAAGCTGGAGGTGGTGGGGTGACCGTTTGGGCTGCTTTTCATGCAGGGGCAAAACTGACCTGGTTGTTCTGAATGGAAACTGAACCAGTTCAAGTACAGGGCCATTCTGGAAGAAACATTGCTTCCATTTGCTCGTGCAGCCTTTCGAGGAAACTTTGTCTTCCAAGATGACAATGCACGGCCTCATCGTGCTCGCATGATCCAACACTTTCTTGCTGACCATGGTGTCGAGCATATGGAGTGGCCTGCCATGTCCCCAGATATGAATCCGATAGAGAACTTGTGGGCAGAATTAACGTGTCAAATCGACCACTTGGACCAGCAGCCTCCCTCTGTGCGTGAATTGCAGCAGGCTATTGTCACTGCATGGCAAGCGATTCCTGTCCAAACCTTGGCAAATCTCGTGAACAGCATGCCTCAACGTGTACGTGCTCTCCTGAATGCTCGTGGGGGTTACATGAAGTACTGAACTGTAATTTTACTGTCTGTAATCCCAGTCATAATTTAACTTTTGTTTTTGTTTAAAAAAAATTTGGCTAATGTGCAAAACAAAGAGATACTTCTGGAAAACGTACAGAAGTTTAACACAGTACTGTCCATGAATTGAGTTCGATATCAGTTTACATCCCTTTCAAGGATCAATTTATTTGTTTCGAAATGTCAAATGTGGTTTTTGTTTATTTTAAAGGTCACATTAACAAAATCTAGAATAATTTCAACATAATTCCAATGAACTTTTGGTTCTAAGACATCTTGAAAAGTAAGTTCACCCCCACAAAAACAATATTCCATATTAAATGCCAAGTCTGTATATATATATTGTAACGATTTTGAGAAGTGTAACGGGTTTTGGGAAGTGTAACGGGTTTTGAGGAGTGTAACAATTTTGGAGGAAGGGTAACGGATGTGAAGAGTATGGTTTTGGTATGGTAACATCCTGGTAATGTAAATAATGGTCGCAGCCGTCCTCCTAATTAATTTCATAGAACATACACGCAGGTCACGATATATCTTTTAAATAGTGTATTTCCTTATTCCATGTAGGCTAAGTATGTGTTTTCCACTAGATTGACTTTGCATTGTATCAAACAAAATAAGCGTAGGCCCTTCCAATTTCCCCAAAACCTCCCTTCCATTTGCCTTCCGCATTTTGGTCGGTTTTTCTCTTCAACCACCATTGGCCACGAGGTAAGGTTGGAGAAGAAAGGCGTGTCTCCACCTCGTCAGAAGAGGGCAGGAGTGAACCGGCCCTAACAGCCAATCAACACCGCGGTGAGTGACCCGGTAGGCGTGCCCTCGGAGCCGGCGGCTTAATTCCGCCGGAGGTGATAAAAGCGACTGCAGGGGACTGCTTTACGAGTGGAGATGAGAGATGACTGGAGAGGAGCAACGAGGCTGCACCAAGGAGAGGGCTTGAGAGATACGCTGGGGGATGACCTGGAAGAGGAGCGCAATCCACCGCAAGCCCTACCTACCTGCCTGCATGCAATATCCCCTGTCGTTGGAGAGACGCGCTGAACGGAGGGAGACGGCTCCACCCCAGGAAGAGGAGCAGGTGTGCCGAGCCAGCGCGTGACGGCCGCGGATACGCGACGGAGGTTTTCCCGCCAAAACCGCGAGGGGTTGAAAGCTGCTGCCTCCGACTTTGCCTTCCTCTCAAGCAATCAACCTCGACTCCTCGAGCCATTACCTGCCTGCAATATCCACCGTGTGAGTGTGAACGTCCTGTCCTACTCGTTTGTCTTGGGGATTAAGTAAATGAAATAGAATAAGTTAACAATGCACTGTGTGACTGCTCTTTTCCATCTATTGCTGTAAATAATATTGGTCGCTCTAAAATATTGCTTGTGTGTGTATAATAAATCTGTTCTTCCTCCAAACTCTGTCTTTCTTCTCTCTTCTTCTCTTTCGGTCGCTTTAGAGGTTTCCCAATTGAATATCTGTAGCGCGATTAGTCAACGTTCGGTTGGAATCGGGTTCTAATCGGGGAGTAACTGTTCGGACGCGGTTAAATACACCACCGCTCGGTAAAATAACATCCAAAAACCGTGTCCGTAACAATTGGTGTCGAGGAGTCGGATTCGGACCCGGGACTAAATTTGTTAGGCCCAAATTTAAAAAAAAAAAAAATCTTGGTCAAAATTACGAGCTGCCAAAATTGTGTTGTTTTATAAAACCCGAATTTTGAGATCGCGCCATGGACAATCAAGGCGATCGGATGTCGGTGGGGGAGATAGACGGGTTAGGGGTAACCCAGGAACCAGGGGAAATGTATGTGGAAGAAAGGGAGGAGGAGAGCAATGAGGAGGCGGTTGAGGGAGTAGCAGGCGTGCAAAATGGCGTCCTCGCGCACGTGGGTGTAGCGGCACCAAATTTTGCCACGCCCGCGACAGTAGCAGCGCCGCCGTTGGATTCGGACCTTTTGTTGCTACAAATCGGTGCCCTTATGGACAAAATGAGGGACGAAGCAAGGGCTGATAGTGCGAAAATGGAAAGCAGAATGATGGGGGTAATGAGGGACGAAGCGAGGGGTACCGGTAAGGAGTTAGACAAGAAATTTGAGGGGTTAGACAATAATTTTAAGGAGTTAGACAAGAAATTTGAGGGATTAGACAATGGGATAGAAGGGGTGAAAAATGGGTTAATGGGGGTAGAAAACAGAATGGCCGCTCAAGAGAATCAGTTAGAGGGGGTGAAAAATGGGTTAATGGGGTTAGAAAATAGGATGGAGGACAAATTGCGGGAAATGGGGGAACAATCCGCCCGGGAAATCGAACAGATGGGGAACCAGATGGAGGAAATACGAAGAGGGATGAGTGAGGAGGTCTCGGGGCTACGCGAGGAGGTAAAGCGAGGCGAAAAGCGTATCGAGAAAGAGGTGAGAAATAATACGGTAAAGTTACAGGGGGGAATAGAAGATCTGACGAAAGGAGTAGAACAGCTGACGGTGGGACAAAAAGAACTAGCGGACCAAGTGGAAAAGAACACTGCAATCATCGGGGGTTTAAAAGCGACACAAAAGGACATTAAAAATGAATTAATAGCGACACAAAAGGAATGTCAAATGGTACATGAGGGATTGACGAAGAGGTTGGAAGAGGTGACAGAAGTAATGGAGACGAAGGACCGGGAGGTAAGGACGCACATAGAAACGGTTAAAGTAGCAATGGAGGAAGAAATCGAGGGGGCGCACCGGGAGCTGAAAGAGGTAAAGGAAAAATTAGAGGAGGTGGAAGAAGGGGTGAGTGAAATTAAGAAGAGACGGAGGGAAGCTAAGAGGGAGATAAAGGAGGAAGTCATGGAATATGTACAAGGTCTGTGTTCAAATCATGATGCGGTGCTCACTAACCAAATAAAAAGTTTGCAGGCGGCAGAGGAGGTGCGACGAGGTACGGAGGTGAGTGGCAATGTACATGATGTGAGGGGAGATTCAGTCGGCTTGGGGGGTGGTGTAGACCCGGGTGTTCGTGAGGGACCAATGGTAAGATGTATGACTGGTCCGGAGTGTATGGACAGAAGAGGTGTGCAAGGAGGTTTGGCTATGGGAAGTGAGGGGGGTGCTGGTGAGCAAGGCTGTGGGGGTATGGCGTGGGTAGCGGGTTGCGGAGGGGCGACCCAGGCATCGACACCGGGAGGGGTAGTGTTTGGAGGGACGGGGGATGCGCGGGAGCCCCCCGGGAATAGCGTACTGTGGGAGCCCGAACGGGTTGGTCCCGCGTTGATCCCGCAAGGAGTGACGCGCGGGGTCCGACCTTCGGGCGCCCACAAGGTCCCACTCGCGCCGTATGACGGCAAGAGTGATTTGAGGGCGTACCTGGCGCAGTTTGAGTATGTGTGTAAAGGCAACGGTTGGAATCCGGACGAAGGTGGAGTACACCTGGTGGGGGCACTGCGCGGTGCGGCGGCGGAGGTGCTGACAGCTTTACCACCGGGTGCTCTCACCCTGCCAGCTCTCCGTGCGGCTTTAATTAACCGTTTCGGTATCGAGCAGCAAAGCGAGCTTGTTAAAGCTCAACTTGCGCAGCGTAAACGCAAGCCCCAGGAGACCATCGGGGAACTTGCTCACGATATTCGCCGCGCAGTAGGGATTGCACACGCAGACATGGCAGCGAGTTCCCAGGAAAGCCTGGCGCTGGATCATTTTATTCAGGCCCTTCCGGATCTGGAGCTCCGACAACAGCTCGCCATGTGGCGCCCGCAGACCATGAGTCAGGCGGCCGACGCTGCAGCCCGTTGGGAAGCAGCGAGGCCCCTGGCCCGGGGAGGCGAGCGCCATGCAGTGGCGGTGCGTCAGATGGGGCCCGTGGTGGGGGGCGGCCCCCCAAGGGGGCCCGCCCCCGACGGGGGCCCTGATCTGGAAAGCATGGTCCAGAGGTTAGTGGATCGGCGCCTGGCGGGACCTGGACCATGGCAGGCGGCCCCAGCGGTGGCACCCGGTAGTCCCCGACAGAGTACCCCAATTCGGACATACAGGGGGGGGAATTTGGAATACCGGAGGCAAGCACCTTACCAGGTGAGGTGCTATAACTGTGCTCGGATGGGTCACCGTGCGTGGGAGTGTCGAGCTCCGCGCCGGGACGTTTCCCGCCAACCGATGCCCTCAACTCCGCCCAGTATCGATCGGCCTAGCCGACCACAGACACCCCCCCGCCAGGGCCCGGGAAACTAGAACGTGCCGGGCATGCAGGGCGGTGTTCGGCAGTAGGGGATGGAGAGAAGCCCTCGTTGACGCGACAGGTCATTCATTGTGGCCAAATTGGGACGGGTAGTTTGACAATTCGGTGCAAAATTGCCGGCGTGGGGGTAGACGCCGTGGTGGACACGGGAGCCAGCGCCACGATCATCAGCCCCGTGGTCCTTAATTCGAGTGCAGACGGCTGGGGTAAAATCCAGCGTCTGGAAAATCATAGTTTGCAGTTGGCTACCGGGGCAACGGCTCCGATCATAGGGCGTGGTTTTGTGACCCTCAAGTTGGGATCGGTAAAGCAAGAGATAGAGGTTTGGGTGGCGGAGGTGTGCGACCCATGCTTAATAGGGTTGGATTTGTTGACTGCCAGCGGTTGTAAAATCGACTTGAGTCGGGGGATCCTGCGATGGGGAGTGGAAGAGCTACCATTGGAGGGGGTGAGCACGGCCGAGAGGGTGGAGCTGGAGGCTCCTGAGGCCGTGACCATCCCTCCGGGGGCCGAGGCCGTAGTGCCGGCCCGATGGTCAGCTCGCCCGACATGGCAGGAATCCTGCGGCCTGGTCGAACCGGTGGCAGCGCTATCCGTACCTGGTTTAATCGTGGGCCGTACCCTTGTAAAAACGGACGGGCCGGTGGTGGCCGTCCGAGTAATTAATATTAGCACAGAACCACGCACTATAGTGAGGGGCACGAAGGTAGCTGGCTGCACCCCAGTTAGAGAAGTCGCGTCAGTGAGGGGCGAGAACGTCCAGCCGAGCCGGCCCCAGGGGGAGCCTTCAATAAGTTCTAGGAATTGGCCCGATCCCATTTGCGAGATGGTAAATCGTAGTAGCGTAGAGTTGGGAGGTACCCAGAGGGAGGCCTTACACAAACTGGTTGGGTCCCATTTGGACCTCTTCTCCCTGTCCACCGAGGATATTGGACGTACGGGCCTGGTGAAACATCAGATCCACACCGGTGAGGCCCGGCCTATTCGTCAGGCCGCCCGACGGCTCCCTTGGAGCAAGAGGGCGGAAGCTGACGAGCAGGTTGAAAAAATGCTCGACGCAGGCGTGATCGAGCCCTCGGGAAGTCCTTGGATGTCACCTGTTGTGCTGGTCAAAAAGAAGGATGGGACCACGCGGTTCTGCGTGGACTATCGCCAGCTAAACAACGTGACACTCAAGGACTCATATCCCCTGCCAAGGATTGATGACACCCTCGATGCCGTTGCAGGCTCAAATTGGTTCACAACTTTGGACCTCAAGAGTGGGTATTGGCAGGTGGAGATGGATAGGGCAGGGAAGGAGAAAACGGCATTTTCCACAGGTAAGGGACTGTACCAGTTTACTGTGATGCCGTTTGGTTTGTGTAACGCCCCCGCCACCTTTGAAAGATTGATGGAGCATGTACTAGGCGGCATGCCATGGCAATCATGCCTGGTGTACCTGGATGACGTCCTGGTACATGCCCAAACGTTCCCCCAGGCAGTAGCGAATTTGGACCAGGTGTTCGGGTGCCTCAGACAGGCAGGGTTGAAGCTGAACCCGAGTAAGTGCACTTTGTTTGCAAGAGAGGTGGCCTATCTAGGTCACGTGATCGGCCGCGAGGGGGTAAAAACGGACCCAGACAAAATTAAAGCGGTAGAGGAGTGGCCCGCACCATGTACCATCAAAGAGGTGCGGGGATTTTTGGGACTCTGCTCCTACTACCGGCGCTTTGTGGCGAAATTTGCGGAGTTGGCCCGTCCCCTCCACCGGCTTACGGAGAAGGGGACGCGATTTAATTGGACACCGGAGTGCCACGAGGCCTTCCAGAAATTGAAGGGGTGTCTAACATCCGCACCCCTTCTAGCTTACCCCACTAGTAACGGGGCATTTACCCTGGACACGGATGCGAGCCAGGAAGGATTGGGCGCAGTTTTGTCCCAGACACAGGAGGGCGTGGAGAGAGTGATTGGTTACTATAGTCGGGCCTTAAGTAGGCCCGAGCGAAATTATTGCGTCACTCGCAAAGAGTTATTGGCCATGCTGGCTGCCATGAACCATTTCCACCCGTACCTGTACGGGCGGAAATTTTTGGTTAGAACTGACCATTCCTCCTTGCAATGGCTCCTTCGGTTCAAGGAACCGGAGGGCCAAATTGCAAGGTGGTTGGAAAAGTTGCAGCAGTACGATTTTGATGTGGCCCATAGGGCCGGGAAGGCCCATGGTAATGCGGACGCACTCTCTCGGCGTCCTTGTCTGGGGGAAAACTGTAAATTTTGTGCGAGACACGAGGAGAGGGAGCAATTGGGCGATTCCGCCCCGATTCTCGTCGTCCGGGCAACCCGGGTGAGAGGGCCAATTTTGCCACTAACCGCGGACGAGGAATTTGGAGAGTTGGCTTGGAGCACGGCCCAGCAGGAGGATCCTGTTCTGGGGCCGGTGTTCCAATGGGTCAAATTGGGGCAAAGGCCAAAGGGGGAAGAGGTCACCCCCCTCGGGGCGCAAACAAAGGCATATTGGGCTCAGTGGCAGACCCTGGAGTTGAAAGGCAACATCTTATATCGCAAGTGGGTGGAGGTTCCCTCTGATAGAACTTCCTGGCTGGTGATAGTCCCTGACAAATTCAAGAACGTCATATTGCAACAGGTGCATGGTACCCGCTCCGGCGGCCATTTGGGCAGGACAAAGACAATATCTCGGGTCCGCCGGAGGTTCTATTGGGTGAATATGGGGCGTGACATACAGGACTGGTGTCGGAGATGCGACGCCTGTTCTGCCAAAAAGGGACCAGCACGGAGGATGAGGGCCCCCCTTCAATTACATCAGGTGGGGGCCCCCCTTGAGCGGGTGGCTATGGATATTCTAGGACCGCTGCCCCGCACCCGCCAAGGTAATAAGTATATCCTCGTTGTAATGGACTATTTCACCAAGTGGCCGGAGGCCTATGCCCTCCCCAACCAAGAAGCAGGGGTGGTAGCACAGGCCTTCGTAGAAGGATTTGTATGTCGGCACGGGATTCCACAGGAGCTGCACACCGATCAGGGTCGAAATTTTGAAAGCCAATTGCTAAAAGATGTGTGCAGACTCCTGTCAATTCGGAAAACCAGGACCACGCCCTTGCGGCCACAATCTGACGGGATGGTGGAAAGGTTCAATCGAACATTGATCCAACAACTGGCATTGTTCACCACCACCCGTCAGGATGACTGGGACGAACATCTCCCGTACCTGTTGATGGCCTACCGAACTAGCCAGCACGGGGCCACCGCATGCAGTCCAGCGTTGCTTATGTATGGGCGGGAGTTACGGGCTCCCGCCGACTTGCTATGCGGTCCCGTGCCAGACACCACGGATACACCGCCGAGGGAGGGGTACGCACGTCACCTGGAGGAAGGCATGGAGCGGGTCCATGCCTTCGCCCGCCGCCAGCTCCATCTGGCGGGGGCCAAGATGAAGCGCAGGTACGACGACCGGAGCCAGGGGAGTCAATACGCTCCGGGGATGAAGATTTGGTTCTTTAATCCCCGGAGGCGGAAGGGAAGGTGCCCAAAACTCACCTCCCCCTGGCAAGGCCCAGGAGTCGTCCTGTCGCAAATCTGTGACGTGGTCATTAAGATCAAAATGGGGCCACGGACCCCCCCTCGGATCGTCCATGCCGACCGGATAAGACCTTATGCCGGCGAGCAGGCGCCCTCATGGATCGCCTCGGCTCTAGATGCCGAGGCAGGACCCAGTACCTCTTGCGACGGGGGCTCGTAGCGTCAGAGGACTGGGGGGATGGTAGTAGGAGATGCCCCGCTGTGGGGGGGATGGCAACTCTGTCATCCCTCACCAGTGGGGCAAAGGAGCAATAGTTTATGGGGTGTATGGCAGTGAAAACTAGCCCGGGTGGGTTAGGTTATATTGTAGGGATCTAGAAGAGATTGACATTAGGTAACGTTAAGGTTAGTTAGTGACTGATACCTGTAGTGGGGACGCAGGTAGATTAGTGTGGATGATAATGACGTGGGAGCGCAATAGTTTAAAGGGACGACTGGGAAGCGCAAGTTTCAGAAGGGAGTAGTTAGCTGAGATGATGCCGTGTGTGTGAGGATTGAACAGGTGAGAATTGGACAGGTGTGATTGCACAGGTGTGCAACTGAACAGGTGTGTGGAGCAGTGTATGAGGGAGTAGTGGTGATTGTGTGTTGTGTTGACCAACTGGTCCAGGAAGAGGAGGAGGGTGCAGGTGGCACCAGGTAGGATTGCACAGGTGTGCAACAACAGGTGTATGTGGTTGTATGGAATAAATGGTAAGGAGTAGTGGAATGGATGGTAGTGGAGTGAGAATGGTGGAAATTGTGGAGTGGAGTGGATGGTGCAAAGGTGTGAATGGGGGAAGAGTGGACCCCCATCACGGATACCCGGGGCGGGTAGTGTAAGTGTTAGGTAGAAGGGTACAGGTAAATTGTGGTTGGATATTGGCATCTGTGGTGCGGGTGACAGAATGGTATGTGGATGGGTGCGTTGGTGTTGTGGAAATGGCTGGGCGTGTAGCCTGTTAGTGTGTGTAGTTGGTTTGGGCACTCCACCACTGTGAGGATGTCGGCCAGGTGAGGCCGCAGGTGGGCTCTGGGAGCCGGTAGTAGTTGTTGTGGATGGGGCCCGAGGATCCGGAGGACGGACCCGGGTAGCCCAGTGCCAGAGGGCACCATGGGGTGACAGAGCCAGGAGAGGGGCTGTCCCCAGTTAGTTAGGTTAGGGTGAGGAGCTAGGTAAGCTCGGGTGGCAACTACAGTGGTGGAGGTGTGCAGGTGGGTAGACCTGTTGGGAGAGGTACACGTCGCAGCCCAGAAATTGTGCTAGAGCACCGGGAGATGAATCGGGGGAGTGAGACCCCAAATTGAGGAGCACCACAGTTTGGTCAATGGGAATTTGGTTTTTAGAACCAATAGAGTAAGTGGCCAATGGATTGGCAGGGAAAGACCCCGGGTAGTGTAAAGTGTGTTAATGTCATTTAGAAAGTAGTTAGGATGAAGGATCTCCTCGCACCATCTGCATCCACTCACCTGGGGTGACAGGTACTCCACACCATGCCATGTTTTGATTATTTTTTATGATGCAAAGGGTTGGATTGTGAGACGCATCATGACGTGGGTGTGACATTGTGCGTAATTCCATCTCTCCCTCCTTATGAGGATTGATGATGAATTGGTGATGGCAAATTTTGAAGTAAAGGGATTGTGGAGACGAATTTGGTATAGGGGAAATATGGGGAAGACGTGACAGTAGTGACGAATTTGTAAATGTGTAGATTTTTGTACATATGGGGTGAGAACAAGGGTAGGGTAGGTGACAGGGGGGTGACGTACGGTAGGGACGAGCTTTCTCACTTCGGCCTCCGTACGCATTTCACCTTGCATTGCCTTATTGATGTGTACCCTTGTGACCTTACCCCTCGCTCAATTGTCTTTCTTTTGTCTCCCACATGACCTGTGCGCCATTGGGTGCCGATGGGAGCGTGCGTGAGGTGGCCATTGTGCGCCCGAGATTCCCAGAACCAGCATGCATTGCGTTGATGTACCACTTTATGGACCGCTGTTCTGCGGCCAAGTACCACTTGATGGACCCCAGGTTCTGGGGCAGGGCACCTCTGTTGGAGACCGGCCATAGTGGCCAGGGAATCTTGCTTGCGGACCTCGGTAAGGTGGCACCTATGCCAAACAGGTGGACCACCCTTAGTTGGCCCCTGAGGCCCTAAATAAAAATGGACACAAGTTGTGCTTTTTATTATTTCCAACTAGGCCGCATGAAGCCTGAAGACGTCGGGAAGAACATCGGCCCAGCAGAGAAAGAGAAGACCACCACCAGTTCTTTTGTTGTGTTTATTATGAACCATGGTGACCGCACCGGATGGTGCTTTTGGGTGCTTTGTGGTGTTTGGGTGGTTTTGGGTGCTTTGGTGGTATTGGTACTGGTGCATCGATGCAATGCGTGCTGTCTCCTCCCTCCCAACAGGAATTTCTTTCTCTTGTTCCCTAAAAAGAAAAAGAAAAAAACACACAGGTCCTGGGTTGCGTTGTAAATAAGAAATCACGTCATTGTAAATAATGCTCCCCCCCCGTAAATGTATAGTTTCAGAATAATTCCGTAATTCGGTTAGCTGTGGGCTTGAGTCTGTTAGACAGGATGCAATGCAATAGGGGGACATACTTATTTGTGTTTTAAAATTGTCACACTCAGGGTCAGGTTAATTGTAGAGGGAATTACACCTACATGTCACACTCAGTTAAGTCTAGTAGGCCCGAGGACGTGCCTGAAGAAAGGAGGGTGCAGTGTAACGATTTTGAGAAGTGTAACGGGTTTTGGGAAGTGTAACGGGTTTTGAGGAGTGTAACAATTTTGGAGGAAGGGTAACGGATGTGAAGAGTATGGTTTTGGTATGGTAACATCCTGGTAATGTAAATAATGGTCGCAGCCGTCCTCCTAATTAATTTCATAGAACATACACGCAGGTCACGATATATCTTTTAAATAGTGTATTTCCTTATTCCATGTAGGCTAAGTATGTGTTTTCCACTAGATTGACTTTGCATTGTATCAAACAAAATAAGCGTAGGCCCTTCCAATTTCCCCAAAACCTCCCTTCCATTTGCCTTCCGCATTTTGGTCGGTTTTTCTCTTCAACCACCATTGGCCACGAGGTAAGGTTGGAGAAGAAAGGCGTGTCTCCACCTCGTCAGAAGAGGGCAGGAGTGAACCGGCCCTAACAGCCAATCAACACCGCGGTGAGTGACCCGGTAGGCGTGCCCTCGGAGCCGGCGGCTTAATTCCGCCGGAGGTGATAAAAGCGACTGCAGGGGACTGCTTTACGAGTGGAGATGAGAGATGACTGGAGAGGAGCAACGAGGCTGCACCAAGGAGAGGGCTTGAGAGATACGCTGGGGGATGACCTGGAAGAGGAGCGCAATCCACCGCAAGCCCTACCTACCTGCCTGCATGCAATATCCCCTGTCGTTGGAGAGACGCGCTGAACGGAGGGAGACGGCTCCACCCCAGGAAGAGGAGCAGGTGTGCCGAGCCAGCGCGTGACGGCCGCGGATACGCGACGGAGGTTTTCCCGCCAAAACCGCGAGGGGTTGAAAGCTGCTGCCTCCGACTTTGCCTTCCTCTCAAGCAATCAACCTCGACTCCTCGAGCCATTACCTGCCTGCAATATCCACCGTGTGAGTGTGAACGTCCTGTCCTACTCGTTTGTCTTGGGGATTAAGTAAATGAAATAGAATAAGTTAACAATGCACTGTGTGACTGCTCTTTTCCATCTATTGCTGTAAATAATATTGGTCGCTCTAAAATATTGCTTGTGTGTGTATAATAAATCTGTTCTTCCTCCAAACTCTGTCTTTCTTCTCTCTTCTTCTCTTTCGGTCGCTTTAGAGGTTTCCCAATTGAATATCTGTAGCGCGATTAGTCAACGTTCGGTTGGAATCGGGTTCTAATCGGGGAGTAACTGTTCGGACGCGGTTAAATACACCACCGCTCGGTAAAATAACATCCAAAAACCGTGTCCGTAACAATATATATATATATATATATATATATATATATATATATATATATTGTTGCGGATATGGTATTTGCATCCATCCATATCCGCTTGTAAATATTCCCCTATTTCCTCAATACTTCCCAACTCTCCCCAATCCCCCATTCCCTCGTCTCATTTGCTGTAAACAGCACTCTGTAGACCCGACCTCCCCCTATTTCCCCCATTAAATGTCGTGCCCAGGTTCACCGCATCTCATGTAAGACAACTATAGGACATCTTGCTAGTTATTCTTAGTCTATGTCAGTTAAGGACTCGTTTCCATTAATTCTGACCCTTCGTTGCACCAGAATGTGATTGTATGGCACCGTTAGGAAGTTTAGGACCTCCCAATACCTCCATGCAGCTCTTCCTCACAGTTCAACAACAACAACAACAACAACAACGAGCGCAGGGAGTGCGCGTCCTCACTCCGGCTTGGTTGGTAGGGGGTGTTGGGAGGGCACCAGGCCTTCCCAACGAGCCGCCATCGAACATGTGCTCGACGGGGTTACCAAATAGGGGCTCCCTGTCAGCTCCTCGTCAAGGGCGGAGCCCGGTAACCCCCGCACCCAATGGAAGCGGCGGACCGGCCCCAGTGGGGCGGAGCCAACCAGCCGAGGGCGTGTCACTCCCCGCTGAGCATGCGCAGGGAGAGGGAGGTGACGTCAGATGCGCGCTGAGCTTGGAGCAAGCAAGACGTCCCCTCCGTGCGCTGTGACACCTCCCTGCATCTTCTGGACCGTGCTTTATCCTGTCCCCGAGCCAAGGTGCACCTTGTGCTATCGACCGACCTGTCCCTTCCTGCCATCAATCCCTGTGTAAGTCTGCCTTGTTCCGTTTGTCTGTGGTCTGTCTGGGATAAGTATTAAGATAAGACTGTATTTAAGTGCCCATCTCTTCTGTGTCTTTACCTCACTGCCTTGTAATCTACCCCTTTTCTCCACCACTGTAATTATACCCTCCTCCGGAGGTCTTGAGAACTGTACCCCTTGCGTCGTTTCCTCTTTCCCAGTCATCGTGTCCTTTCCATCATTGATTTGGCATAGCGCGATTTGGCCAACGTCTGGGTGAATCGGGTGAGTTGGGGAAGAATCGGGGAAACTGTTAGGTCGCGGCAATACCACCGCTCGGTAATAACATCTTTAACCGCGTCCGTAACAATTGGTGTCTGGGAGTGAGATACGGACCCGAAGCGCGCTTAACGCGCTCAAAATTACAAGTCACCGAAATTTGATTTTGTTTTACAAAACCCGAATTTTGAAAGTCGCGCTATGGGAGATCAAGACGGCTGGGTTCCGGTAGAGGAGAGTGAGGCAGGGTCGATCCAGGACCAAATTGAGGGACATGAGGAGAGCGAAGCAGTGAGGGTGGCAGGTTCGCAAAATGGCGTCCTCGCGCACGAGGTTACGGGCGCGCAAAATGGCGCCTCGCACATGGCTACGGCGACCGCGCCCGCGACCGTAGCAGCGCCGCTGGTGGATTTGAACCTTTTTTTTATACAAATGAAGGCCCTTATGGACAAGAATAGCGAAGAAATGGAAAGCAGAATGATGGGGGTAATGGGGAACCGGATGGATGCTCAGAGTGAGCAAATGAGGGCTCAGAGTGAGCAAATGAGGGCTCAGAGTGAGTAAATGAGGGCTGATAGTGAGCGATTGGGGGGCGAAATGGGGGGCAAAATGGGAGAAATGGGGGGCAAAATGGGAGAAATGGGGGAACGGCTAGAAGCTAAATTAGAGGGGTTAGACAATGGGATAGAAGGGGTGAAACATGGGTTAACGGGGGTAGAAAACAGAATGGCCGCTCAAGAGAATCAAATGGAAGGGATGAAAAAGGGGTTAGAGGGGTTAGAAAACAGTATGGAAGGCAAATTGAGGGACATGAGGGACCAAGCGGAAAGGGAAGTTTAAAAAATGGGGCAGCAGATAGAGGGGGTCAGAATGGGGGTAGAAACTAAATTGGATGCTCACAGGGAGGAAATGGAACAGATGAGGGTGGCATCTGGGCAGGAGATGCAAGTGATGGGAGAGGAGATCAGAAGAGGTGTGAGTGAGGAGGTCGGAGGAGTGCGCGAGGAGGTGAGGCACTGTAAGGAGCGCATGGAGAAGGAGGTGAGAAAGGGGACTGTAAAATTGCAAGGTGGTATAGAGGAGTTGACGCTGGGAGTAGAACAGCTGACAGTGGGACAAAAGGAGTTGGGGGCCAGGTAAAGAAGAACACAGCGGTAATAGAGGGTTTAAAATCAACACAGAAGGAGATGAAAAAGGACGTAGGGGTAATTAAAAAAGAGTGTCAGACGGTACATGAGGACCTGGCGAGGAAAATGAACAAGGTGGTAGAGGTGATGGAGGTTAAAGAGCGGGAGGTGCGGGAGCACATAGAAAAAAATAAGGTGGAGTTAGAGGAAGAACTTAAGGGGGTGCACGAGGAGATGAAGGAGGTGAAGCAGAAATTAGAAGAAGTGGAAGAAGGGGTGAGCGAAATTAAGAAGCGACGGAGAGAGGATAAGAAAGAGATAAAAGAGGAAGTAAAAGAATTGGTTCAAAGTCTGTGTTCGGATCGTGATGATGTGCTCATTAACCGGATGAGGGATTCGCAGGTGATGGAGGAGAAGCGAAGAGAAAGAGGACCCGGTGCAAGTGGTGACCAATATGGTCGTGCGTATGATGCGCCAGGTGATTTATTAAGCTTGGGGGTCGAGATGGACCCGGATGTTCGTGAGAGGCCACGAGTGAGGTGTATGGCTGGTCCGGAGTGTATGGAACGAGGGTGCGAGCAAGAGGGTCCGGTGAGGGGAGAGGTGCGAGGTGTGAGTGAGCAAGGTTGTGGTGGTATGGAATGGGTAGCGGGTTGCGGAAGCATGACCCATGCATCGACACCAACAGGGGTAGTTTTTAGAGGGACAGGGGAGGCACGGGAGCCCCTTGGGGGTAATGTACTGTGGGGGCCCGGCCGGTTCGGCCCCGCGCTGACCCCGCAAGGGGCGACGCACGGGGTCTGGCAGGCGGGCAACGACTCGCATACGAGGTGGTCCCACAAGGTCCCACTCGCGCCGTATGACGGCAAGAGTGATCTACGGGCGTACCTGGCGCAGTTTGACTGTGTGTGTAAGGGCAAAGGTTGGGGTGAGGACGAAGGTGGAGTACACCTGGTGGCCGCATTGCGCGGCGCGGTGGCGGAGGTGCTGACGGCATTACCACCGGGTGCTCTCACCCTGCCAGCCCTCCGCGACGCCCTAATTAATCGATTCGGCATTGAACAGCAGAGCGAGCTTGTTAAAGCTCAGCTCGCGCTGCGAAAACGCAAGCCCCAGGAAGCCATCGGGGAACTTGCCCACGACATTCGCCGCGCAGTGGGGATCGCACATGCTAACATGGCAGCGGATTCCCGGGAAAGCCTGGCGCTGGACCATTTTATCCAGGCCCTCCCGGATATTGAGCTCCGGCAACAGCTCGCCATGTGGCGCCCGCAGACTCTGAGCCAGGCGGCTGACGCTGCAGCCCGTTGGGAAGCAGCGAGGCCCCTGGCCTGGGGGAGCGAGCGTCACGCAATGGCGGACCGCCAGGTGGGACCCCCGATGGAGGGAGGACCCCTTAGGGGGCCCGCCCCCGACGTGAGTCCTGACCTGGCGGGCATGGTCCGGAGGCTGGTGGACCAGCACCTGGCGGGACCTGGACCATGGCAGGCGGCCCCGGAGGTGGCCCGCGGTGGACCACGAGCGGGTAATCCAATTCGGACCTTCAGGGGGGGAAATTTGGAATTCCGGAGACAAGCACCTTATCAGGTGAGGTGCTATACTTGCAACCGTCTGGGTCACCTGGCGCGGCACTGTCGAGCCACGTGCCGGGATGATCCCCGGCGGTTGAGGTCCTCAACTCCGCCCAGGGGGGAGTGGGTTAGCCGACCCCAGACACCCCCCCGCCAGACCCTGGGAAACTAGAAGGTGTCGGGCACGTAGGGCGGTGTTCGGCAGAAGAGGATGGAGGAGAGCCCTCATTGACGCGACAGGTCATTTATTGTGGCCAAATTGGAACCGGTAGCCTGACAATCAGATGCAAAATTGCCGGCGTGGGGGTAGACGCCGTAGTGGACACAGGAGCTAGCGCCACGATCATCAGCCCTGTGGTCCTTGATTCGAGCGCAGGTGGCTGGGATAAGATCCAGCGCCTGCAAAATTATAGTTTGCAACTTGCTACCGGGGTAACGGCCCCGATCATAGGGCGTGGTTCTGTGACCCTCAAGTTAGGGTCGGTAAGGAGGGAGATAGATGTTTGGGTGGCGGAGGTGTGCGACCCATGTTTAATAGGGTTGGATTTGTTGACTGCCAGCGGTTGTAAAATCGACTTGTGCCGGGGGATCCTGCAGGTGGGAGTAGAAGAGCTGCCGTTAGGGGGAGTGAGCACGGCCGAGAGAGCGGAGCTGGAGGCTTCCGAGGCCGTGACCATTCCTCCAAGGGCCGAGGCGATAGTGCCGGCCCGATGGGCAGCTCGCCCAACATGGCAGGAATCCTGCGGCCTGGTCGAACCGGTGGCAGCGCAGTCCATACCGGGTTTAATCGTGGGCCGCACCCTTGTAAAAACGGACGGACCGGTAGTGGCCGTCCGAGTAATAAATATAAGTACAGAACCACGCACTATAGTAAGGGGCACGAGGGTAGCTGGCTGCACCCCAGTTGAGGAAGTCGCTACAGTGAGGGGCGAGAACGTCCAGCCGAGCCGGCCCCAGGGGGAGCCTTCAATAAGAAGTAGGAATTGGCCCGATCCCATTTGCGAGATGGTAAATCGTAGTAGCGTAGAGTTGGGAGGTACCCAGAGGGAGGCCTTACACAAACTGGTTGGGTCCCATTTGGACCTCTTCTCCCTGTCCACCGAGGATATTGGACGTACGGGCCTGGTGAAACATCAGATCCACACCGGTGAGGCCCGGCCTATTCGTCAGGCCGCCCGACGGCTCCCTTGGAGCAAGAGGGCGGAAGCTGACGAGCAGGTTGAAAAAATGCTCGACGCAGGCGTGATCGAGCCCTCGGGAAGTCCTTGGATGTCACCTGTTGTGCTGGTCAAAAAGAAGGATGGGACCACGCGGTTCTGCGTGGACTATCGCCAGCTAAACAACGTGACACTCAAGGACTCATATCCCCTGCCAAGGATTGATGACACCCTCGATGCCGTTGCGGGCTCAAATTGGTTCTCAACTTTGGACCTCAAGAGTGGGTATTGGCAGGTGGAGATGGATAGGGCAGGGAAGGAGAAAACGGCATTTTCCACAGGTAAGGGACTGTATCAGTTTACTGTGATGCCGTTTGGTTTGTGTAACGCCCCCGCCACCTTTGAAAGATTGATGGAACATGTACTAGGTGGCATGCCATGGCAATCATGCCTGGTGTACCTGGATGACGTCCTAGTACATGCCAAAACATTCCCCCAGGCAGTAGCTAATTTGGACCAGGTGTTTAGGTGCCTCAGACAGGCAGGGTTGAAACTGAGCCCCAGTAAGTGCACCTTGTTTGCCAAGGAGGTGGCCTATTTAGGCCACGTCATCGGTTGCGAGGCGGTAAAAATGGACCCAGACAAAATTAAAGCGGTAGAGGAGTGGCCCGCACCACGTACCATCAAAGAGGTGCGGGGATTTTTGGGACTCTGCTCCTACTACTGGCGCTTCGTGGCGAAATTTGCGGAGTTGGCTCGGCCCCTTCACCGCCTTACGGAGAAGGGGACGAGATTTAATTGGACAAGGGAGTGCCACGAGGCCTTCCAAAATTGAAGGGGTGTCTAACATCCGCACCCCTTCTCGCTTACCCCACTAGCAACGGGGCATTTACCCTGGACACTGATGCGAGCCAGGAAGGATTGGGCGCAGTTTTGTCTCAGACACAGGAGGGCGTGGAGAGAGTGATTGGTTACTATAGTCGGGCCTTAATTAGGCCCGAGCGAAATTATTGTGTCACTCGCAAAGAGTTATTGGCTATGCTGGCTGCCATGAACCATTTCCACCCGTACTTGTACGGGCGGAAATTTTTGGTTAGAACTGACCGTTCCTCCTTGCAATGGCTCCTTCGGTTCAAGGAACCGGAGGGCCAAATTGCAAGGTGGTTGGAAAAGTTGCAGCAGTACGATTTTGATGTGGCCCATAGGGCCGGGAAGGCCCATGGTAATGCGGACGCACTCTCTCGGCGTCCTTGTCTGGGGGAAAACTGCAAATTTTGTGCGAGACACGAGGAGAGGGAACAATTGGGCGATTCGGACCCGATCCTCGTTGTCCGTGCAACCCGGGTGAGAGGGCCAATTTTGCCACTAACCGCAGATGAGGAATTCGGAACTTTGGCTTGGAGCGCGGCCCAGCGGGAGGACCCCGTACTGGGGCCGGTGCACGAATGGGTGAGATTGGGGCAAAGACCTAATGGGGAAGAGGTCACCCCCCTCGGGGCACAGACCAAGGCATATTGGGCTCAGTGGAAAACCCTGGAATTGAAGGATAACATCTTGTATCACAAGTGGGTGGAGGTTCCCTCTGATAAAACTTCCTGGCTGGTGGTAGTCCCAAATAAATTTAAGACCGATATATTGCAACAGGTGCATGGTACCCGCCCCGGCGGCCATTTGGGCAGGACAAAGACGACATCGCAGGTACGCCGGAGGTTTTATTGGGTGAATATGGGGCGCGACATACAGGACTGGTGTCGGAGATGCGACGCCTGTACTGCCAAAAAGGGACCAGCACGGAGGATGAGGGCCCCCCTTCAATTACACCAGGTGGGGGCCCTCCTAGAGTGGGTGGCCATGGATATCCTAGGCCCACTACCCCGCACCCGCCTAGGTAATAAGTACATCCTCGTTGTGATGGACTATTTCACCAAGTGGCCGGAGGCCTACGCCCTCCCCAACCAAGAAGCAGGGGTGGTAGCGCAGGCCTTCGTGGAAGGATTTGTGTGCCGGCATGGGATTCCGCAGGAGTTGCACACCGACCAGGGACGAAATTTTGAGAGCAAATTGCTAAAAGATGTGTGCAGTCTCCTGTCAATTCGGAAAACAAGAACAACGCCTTTAAGACCTCAATCTGACGGGATGGTGGAAAGATTCAACCGAACTTTAATCCAACAACTGGCACTGTTCACCGCCACCCGTCAGGATGACTGGGACGAACATCTCCCTTATTTGCTCATGGCCTACCGAACCAGCCAGCACGGGGCCACCGCATGCAGTCCAGCGTTGCTTATGTATGGGCGGGAGTTACGGGCTCCCGCCGACTTGCTATGCGGTCCCGTGCCAGACACAGTGGTTAACCCGCCGAGGGAGGGGTACGCACGTCACCTAGAGGAAGGCATGGAGCTAGTCCATGCCTTCGCCCGCCGCCAACTCCATCTGGCGGGGGAAAAGATGAAGCGCAGGTACGACCACCGGAGCCAGGGGAGTCAGTACACTCCGGGGATGAAGATTTGGTTCTTCAATCCCCGGAGGAGGAAGGGTAGGTGCCCGAAACTCACCTCTCCCTGGCAAGGCCCGGGGGTCGTCCTGTCGCAAGTCTGTGACGTGGTAGTAAAAATCAAAATGGGGCCACGAGCCCTCCCTCGGATCGTCCACGCCGACCGGATAAGGCCTTACACCGGCGAGCAGGCGCCCCCGTGGATTGCCTCGGCTTTAGATGCCGAGGCGGGACCCAGTACCTCTGAATAAGGGGGGCTTATTAGTGCCAGAGGACTGGGGGATTGATGAGCGATGGGCCCGGTGGGTAAGGGTGGCATCCCTGCCACCCTTCCCATGAAGGGGGGCAAATGCGCTATAGTTTATGGGGTGGCTATGACAACCGAGCCAGGGAGGGCTTGGATAATGTGTAGGGACCTAGAAGATGACCTTAGGTGACGTTAAGGTTTAGTTAGTGACTGGTACCTGTAGTGGGGACGTAGTAGCTTAGTGTTTGATAATGACGTGGGAGTGCAATAGTTTAAAGGGAAGACGGAGGAGCGCGAGTTTTAGAAGGGAGTAGACAGAGCAGATGATGCAGTATGAATGGAAGTGCTGGTGAGCAGCTTCAAATGAGGCATTGGTGAGGCAATGCTCCGAGGTGTGTGTGAGGTACAAGTGAGGAATGAGAGAGCATTGCGGATGAGTGTCATGGTGAGTAGTGAGTGTTGTGGATCAGCGCGAATGCGCTTGGGGGAGAGAAGGGTGCAGGCGGCACCAAGTATGAGAGCACAGGTGTGCAAGTACAGGTGTGTGGAATAAATGCAGCAGAGAATGAGTGGTGTGGAGAGAGTTGGAGTAAGTGGTATGGAGTGGTGTGCATGGTGCGAAGGTGTGAATGGGGGAAGAGTGGACCCCCATCACGAATACCCGGGGCGGGTAGTGTAAATGTTAGGTAGAGGGTATAGGTAAATTGTGGTTGGATATTGGCATCTGTGGTGCGGGTGGAAGAATGATGTTTGGATGGGTGCATTAGTGTTGTGGAAATGGCTGGGCGTGTAGCCTGTTAGTGTGTGTAGTTGGTTTGGGCACTCCACCACTGTGAGGATGTCGGCCAGGTGAGGCCGCAGGTGGGCTCTGGGAGCCGGTAGTTGTGGATGGGGCCCGAGGATCCGGAGGACAGACCCGGGTAGCCCAGTGCCAGAGGGCACCGAGGGGTGACAGAGCCAGGAGGGGCCTTCCCCAGTTAGATAGGTTAGGTAAGGAGCTAGGTAAGCTCGGGTGGCAACTGCAGTGGTGGAGGTGTGCAGGTGGGTAGACCTGCTGGGAGAGCTACACGCCCCAGTCCTGAAATTGTGCAAGGGCACAGGGAGTTGAATCGGGGGAGTGAGACCCCAAATTGAGAAGCACCACAGTTTGGTCAATGGGAATTGGTTTTTAGAACCCATAGTGTAAGTTGGCCAATGGATTGGCAGGGAAAGACCCCGAGTAATGTAAAGTTGTTAAAGTCATTTAGGAAATAGTTAGGATTGATGAACCTGTCGCACCATACGCAGCCACTTGCCTGAGGTGATGCTGATGACTCCACACCTGTGTTTTCTTTGTTTTGTGTTGCAGGAAAGGAGAAGTGCTGTTTGGATTTGTGAGACGCATCACGACGTGGATGAGACATTGGGGTGATTCCATCTCTCCCTCCTTAGGAGGGACTGATGATGAATTGGTGATGGCAGATTTTGATGTTGAGTTGGAGATGGCAGATTTTGATGAGAGTTGGAAATGGCAAATTTGATTGGTTAGGAGGGAGAGAAGACGAATTTGGTTTATGGGAGGAACGGGGAAGACAGTAGAGACGTTTGTTGATGTGTAAAGTAGATGTTTATGGGTAGTGTTGTGTTTTGTGGATACAGTAAGGGGTAAGGGAGGGGCAATGTAGGTTACCTGGTGGGGGGGGGGGGGGCGTACGGTAGGAACGTACCTGTCTCACCTGGTTCCCATGTGCCCCCAGTGTGCATTACCTTGTATTGCGTGCACTTTTGCGCCCTTACCACCTTACTCACTTGTCTTCTTTTGTCTCCCACCTCTGAGGATCTGGCTTTGGGGCAGAGAGAGAGGAGAGAGAGGTGCTGGCTCTGCAGTTGTGGGCCTGTACTTCCGCTGCTTGCTGCCTGGATCGATACACCATATGGACTGCAATTTTTGTGGCCGCCCACAATGGACCGCAGTTCTTTTGCGGTCAAGCACCACCCGTGGAGGGACCTCTGGGTCAACGTGGCACCTATGCCATACAGGTGAACCACTTTTAGTTGGCCCCCCTGACGGCCACAATTCAGAAATGGATGCGGTTGGCGCCTTTCTTTATTTCTAAAGAAGCCAGAAGGCCAAGTGCACTCCATGAAGGCAAGACCAGCGGCAGAACATCAGCCGGCTGCGACACCACCGGTGACCATGGACACTTAATTGTGCATTTTTATGAACACTTTATTGGTGCACCGGATGGTGCTGACTGTGCGTAATGGGGTGGTGCTTTTGGTGCTTGGACAGGGTGCTCTGCACATTATTAAAGGCCGTAGGGCCACAGGGCACTCGTGGGTTGGTGTATCGATGCTGGCATGCGTGCTCTCCCTATGCATAACATCTGCATGTGTTCCTCAAAGAACAGGTCCTGGATCGTAGTGTAAATATCAGTCTTGTATAAATGATGCTCCCTACCGGCTGTATGTTTAGTTTGAGGATGCTTTCCGCGATTCGGTTATCCTGTGGGTGTGTTTCTGTTAGGAGAAGGGTGCAACGTCGCAGGGGGACATATTTACTCATTTGTGAACATCTGTAAAACTGTCGCACTCAGGGTTGAGTTAATAGTAGAGGGAACTACATCTGAGTGCCACACTAAAGTAGGTAAAAATTTATCGGGTCGGGACGCCCCGAGGTAGAGAAGGGTGCAATGTTGCGGATATGGGATTTGCATCCATCCATATCCGCTTGTAAATATTCCCCTATTTCCTCAATACTTCCCAACTCTCCCCAATCCCCCATTCGCTAGTCCCATTTGCTGTAAACAACACTCTGTAGACCCGACCTCACCCTATTTCCCCCATTAAATGTCGTGCCCAGGTTCACCGCATCTCATGTAAGACAACTATAGGACATCTTGCTAGTTATTCTTAGTCTATGTCAGTTAAGGACTCGTTTCCATTAATTCTGACCCTTCGTTGCACCAGAATGTGATTGTATGGCACCGTTAGGAAGTTTAGGACCTCCCAATACCTCCCCGCAGCTCTTCCTCACAGTTCAACAACAACAACAACAACAACAACAACAACGAGCTCAGGGAGTGCGCGTCCTCACTCCGGCTTGGTTGGTAGGGGGTGTTGGGAGGGCACCAGGCCTTCCCAACGAGCCGCCATCGAACATGTGCTCGACGGGGTTACCAAATAGGGGCTCCCTGTCAGCTCCTCGTCAAGGGCGGAGCCTGGTAACCCCCGCACCCAATGGAAGCGGCGGACCGGCCCCAGTGGGGCGGAGCCAACCAGCCGAGGGCGTGTCACTCCCCGCTGAGCATGCGCAGGGAGAGGGAGGTGACATCAGATGCGCGCTGAGCTTGGAGCAAGCAAGACGTCCCCTCCGTGCGCTGTGACACCTCCCTGCATCTTCTGGACCGTGCTTTATCCTGTCCCCGAGCCAAGGTGCACCTTGTGCTATCGACCGACCTGTCCCTTCCTGCCATCAATCCCTGTGTAAGTCTGCCTTGTTCCGTTTGTCTGTGGTCTGTCTGGGATAAGTATTAAGATAAGACTGTATTTAAGTGCCCATCTCTTCTGTGTCTTTACCTCACTGCCTTGTAATCTACCCCTTTTCTCCACCACTGTAATTATACCCTCCTCTGGAGGTCTTGAGAACTGTACCCCTTGCGTCGTTTCCTCTTTCCCAGTCGTCATGTCCTTTCCATCATTGATTTGGCATAGCGCGATTTGGCCAACGTCTGGGTGAATCGGGTGAGTTGGGGAAGAATCGGGGAAACTGTTAGGTCGCGGCAATACCACCGCTCGGTAATAACATCTTTAACCGCGTCCGTAACAATATATATATATACAGGGTCCGGCTGGGAGGTGTGACGATTTTCAGAAAACTCGTACACAGTTATTTTTAGTCGAATTTCAATTTTTATTTTTTTTAAAGACTACATATATAATACCATTTAATACACTGTAACAAAGACATTAAAAAAATGTAATTCATGTTTGAATTGGGTATAACAATGCAAGTGGGGGGTCTAGCGCATGCGTGATGGCTGTTGGTTACTCGTTGTTAGGCGCCATTTCAGTAGCCATGGAGCTGTGGACGATTGAACATCGCGTCTTTGTTGTTGAGACGTTTATTCAAACCGGTAGTTTGGTGGTGCTTACACAGCGCAGATTTCGTACTCACTTCAATGTTGGTCGACGTGGCGCCATTCCGTCTCGAAACACAATATTGAAGTGGGTAAAAAAACTTCAGGACACCTGGATCTGTGAGGCCGGGAGCAGCTCGGGGAGGTGATCGAACCGTTAGGACCCCGGAAAACATCGAAAGGGTTCGACAAGCTGTGGAGGCCAGCCCTCGTCGGTCAGCGGTACGGCACGCTCGCGCTCTACGGATGTCAGACAGATCAGTTCGTCGAATTTTGCACTTGGACCTTCATTATCACGCGTACAAAATCATGGTGGTTCAAGAACTGCAGCAGAATGACTTTTGGCAAATGATTAGGTATATGACCTAATATGACCTAATCACTTGCCAAAAGTGCAACAAACAATATGTTGGAAAAACTGAGAATACACTCTACACACGATTTAATAACACCCGGTCAGAAATCAATAACTTCCACACCAGTCAGGGCAAATCTCTACCTTACACGATACACTTTAATCAACCGGATCACTCTATAAATGACATTCAAATCTCTGCCATTGAATCAATCACAAATCGATCACACACCACGATTCTGAAACGTGAGTCCTTTTGGATACATAAACTTCGGACAAAAATCCCTAATGGCATAAATCTTGATGATTAAAGAATGTTCCTACATCAACCCAATCAAATTGTTAACCGTAACACATTCATTCATTCATTCATTCACACATTCACCCATTCATTCATTCTACCTTTATATGTCATTTATATAAATATATAAATATATTATATGAATATAAATGGTATATGAATATATGCTTGTGTGTTTATGTATGTATGTATCTCTATATTTGTATATGCACGTGCACCGGAACTGTAACGCAAACGGTAACTGTAAGGTGCGCTTCACTTCCGTTGAACTTGGGGCCGGTGAGTGAGCTTTGGCATGGCTCTTCCTTTTGTATGCATTTTCTGCACATATCACACATCTTACACACATATCACTATACATACTTGACTGATGTACATGCCTACTGTTTTTGTAGACTCAGTAGAAGTCCTTTCTTGGTCGAAAGCTTGTCAAAAATTAAAGATCGAAGTCCTGAAGCTACGTCCACGTCTGATTTAATCTTCCGATTATTTATTCAATGCAAATGAGACGCCCTGCTCGTACTGTGGAGTTTCTACTATTTCTCACAGATATATATATATATATATATATATATATATATATATATATATATATATATATATATATATATATATATATACGAGGTGTGTTCAAAAAGTATCCGACCTTTGTTCATAAAAAAATACTCGTATCCAGATACAACAAACTTATACTAATCTCCTTCAAAGTAGTCCCCTTGGGCTGCCACACACTTCTCCCAACGGTTCTGCCACTGTCGGAAGCAGCGCTGGAACGCCTCTTTTGGGATGGCGCGCAGCTTGTCCGTCGCATTCCGCATGATGTCTTCTCTGGACTGAAATCTGGTCCCTTTCAGGGGCATTTTCAGCTTGGAGAAAAGCCAGAAGTCACACGGAGCCATGTCGGGAGAGTAGGGAGCCTGACGAAGCACAGGTGTGTTGTGTTTGGCCAAGAAACTCTGTATCAAATGTGAAGAATGGGCGGGTGCGTTATCGTGATGGAGCTGCCAATTGCCCGCTGCCCACAGGTCCGGCTGTTTGCGTCGCACAGCATCACGAAGGCGACGCAGAACCTCTTGGTAATACTCCTTGGTGATGGTTGTGCCGTGTGGTGCGTACTCGTGATGAACCATGCCACTGGAGTCAAAGAAGACGGTCAGCATGACTTTGACATTGCTGCGGACCTGCCTTGCTTTTTTTGGCCTCGGGGATGTTGGATGCTTCCATTGTGATGACTGCAACTTGGTTTCTGGGTCGTACCCATAAACCCAGGACTCATCGCCAGTGATCACTGTGTTGAGGAAGCTGGGATCGCTGTTCACAGTCTCCAGCATGTCCTGTGCGATCTCCAAACGGAGTTGCTTCTGCTCAATCGTTAGCAGCTTTGGTCCGAACTTCGCTGAGATTCTCCTGAAGCCCAAATCCTCCTTCATAATGGAATGAACGGATCCAATGCTGACGCCCACCTCGTCTGCAAGTTCTCTGATCGTGATTCGACGATCCTGCATCACCAGGGTCCTCAATTGGTCAATGACGATCTCATTTCGGGATGTTGAGGGCCTACCCGAACGTGCTTCACTCTCCACTGATGTGCGGCCATCTTTGAAGCGGTTGTACCACTCCTTTATCTGTGTGGTGCTCATTGCTTCGTCCCCGAAGGCCTGTTGAATCTTGCAGATCGTTTCCACTTGGGAATCGCGAAGCTTTACACAAAATTTGATGCAGTAGCGTTGTTCAGGTTTTTCCGTCATTTTGTCAAAAACGAAAATCTGACGGCGCTCACTTACACTTCCTCACTCATCGGTGGTCTGCCGTCGAATGACAGCTTCTGCAGGTGGGAAAAAATTCAAATGTATGTATGTATGTATATATATATATTGTTGCGGATATGGGACTTGGCCTCAATATCCGCTTGTAAATACTCCCCTATTTCCCCAATACTCCCCAACTATCCCCAATCCCCCATTCCCTAGTCCCATTGCCTGTAAATAACACTCTGTAGAACCGACCTTCCCCTTTTTCCCCCATTAAATGTCGTGCCCAGGTCCACCGCATCTCACGTAGACAACTTTCGGACATCTTGCTAGTTATTCTTAGTCTATGTCAGTTAAGGACTCGTTTCCATTAATTCTGACTCTTCGTTGCACCAGAATGTGATTATATGGCACCAGTAGTGAGTTTAGGACCTTCCCATACCTCCTCCCATCTTCTTCCCCAAACAACAACTACAACAACAACTACAACAACAACTACAACAACAACTACAACAACTACAACAACGGCGCGGCGCGGGGGGAGTGTGCGTCCTCACACCGGCTCGGTTAGCCGCCATTGACCATGCGCTCCGACGGGGTTACCACGAAGGGGCTCCTTGTCAGCCCCTCGTCAAGGGCGGAGCCGGTAACCCCCCCGCACGCACCCAATGAGAAGCAACGGGCCGATTCCATCTGGGGCGGAGCTAACGAGCCGAGGGCGTGTCACTCCCCGCCGGATATACGCGGCCACTTACCGGACGTGACGTCAGATGCGCCCCCGACTGAAGAAGACGAGTCGCGACCTCCAAGCGCTGAGCGAGCTCCACGCATCGACCCGGTATTGCAGTACCTCCGAGAACGGTGCACCCCCTCCGAGAACGGTGCACCTTGAGCCATCGACGGCCCGCTTTCCTTGCCATCAATCCCCGTGTGAGTCAGTTTTTGTCCTGTTTATCTGTCGTCTGTCGGGGCTATTATAAGAGTGTGTCTAAGTGCCTGTCTTCCTATGCTGTCCCTCTTGTAGTTGTAATCTGACCTTCCGCCCTAATATAACCTCCTCCGGAGGTCTTGAGAACCGTATCCCTGGTGTCGTGTCATTTTAATCCAGCCGTGTGTCCTTTCCTCAATTGATTTAGCATAGCGCGATTTAGTCAACGTTCGAGTATAATCGGGTAACTTGTGCGGACACGGCGGCCATTCCGCTCGGCCCACCCTAACATCAAAGTCGTGTCTGTAACAATTGGTGTCTGGGAGTGGGATTCGAGGCCCGACCAAATTTAAAAAAAAAAAAAACGAATAGAGGAAAAAAAAAATTTGGTCAAAATTTGGAGCGGCCGAAATTTGTTTTGTTTTACGGAAATAAAAACCCGAATTTTGAAAGTCGCGCTATGGCGGATCAAGACAGCTGGGGTCCGGTAGAGGAGAGTGAGGCAGGGTCGGTCCAGGACCAAATTGAGGGACGCGAGGAGAGCGAAGCAGCGAGGGTAGCAGACGCGCGAAATAGCGCCTCGCACATGGCCACGGCGCCCACGCCCGCGACCGTAGTAGCGCCGCTGGTAAATTTGGACCTTTTTTTTATACAAATGAAGGCCCTTATGGCCCAGAATAGCGAGCAAATGAGGGAGGAAATGAGGGCTCAGAGTGAGCGATTGGGAAACCAAATAGGGGTAATGGGAAACCAAATGGGGGTAATGGGGAACCGGATGGAGGCTCAGAGTGAGCAAATGGGGGTAATGAGGGACGAAGCGAGGGGTACCGGTGAGAAGTTAGACAATAATTTTGAGGGGTTAGACAACGGGATAAAAGAGGTGAGAAATGGGTTAATGGGGGTAGAAAACAGAATGGCCGCTCAAGAGAATCAAATGGAAGGGATGCAAAAGGGGTTAGAGGGGTTAGAAAACAGTATGGAAGGCAAATTGAGGGACATGAGGGACCAAGCGGAAAGGGAAGTTAAACAAATGGGGCAGCAGATAGAGGGGGTCAGAATGGGGGTAGAAACCAAACTGGATGCTCACAGGGAGGAAATGGAGCAGATGAGGGTGGCATCTGGGCAGGAGATGCAAGTGATGGGAGAGGAGATCAGAAGAGGAGTGGGTGAGGAGGTCGGAGGAGTGCGCGAGGAGGTGAGGCACTGTAAGGAGCGCATGGAGAAGGAGGTGAGAAAGGGGACTGTAAAATTGCAAAGTGGAATAGAGGAGTTGACGCTGGGAGTAGAACAACTGACAGTGGGACAGACGGAGTTAGTGGAGCAGGTTCAAAGGAACACTGCGGTATTAGGAGGTTTAAAAGCGACACAGAAAGAACTAAAAGATGACTTGGTAGCGACGAAGAGGGAATGTCAGATGGTACGTGAGGGACTGACAACGAGGCTGGACGAGGTGATAGAGGTAATGGAGACGAAGGACCGGCAGGTGAGGACGCACATGGAAACGGTCAAGGTAGCCTTGGAGGACGAGCTTGAGGAGACGTACCGGGGAATAAAAGAGGTGAAGCAGAAATTAGAAGAAGTGGAAGAAGGGGTGAGCGAAATTAAGAAGCGACGGAGAGGGGATAAGAAAGAGATAAAAGAGGAGATAAAAGAATTGGTCCAAAGTCTGTGTTTGGATCGTGATGATGTGCTCATTAACCGGATGAGGGATTCGCAGGTGATGGAGGAGAAGCGAAGAGGAAGAGGACCCGGTGTAAGTGGTGACCAATATGGTCGTGCGTATGATGCGCCAGGGGATTTAAGAAGCTGGGGGGTCGAGATGGACCCGGGTGTTCGTGAGAGGCCATTGGTGAAGTGTGCGACAGGTCTGGTGTGCGAAAGAGGAGGTGTGCGAGAAAGTCCGACTCTGGGGTGTGTGAGGAAAAAGTGCGTGCCAAGGAGTGAGGGTGCTGGCGAGAGTGAGTCGGTCGTAGCGCATGTGCGAGGGAGCACATGGGAGCGAGTAGTGAGGAGTGTTACGGAGGGTGTAAAGGGAGAATGCACGCCTGTGGTGAGTGTTACAGAGGATGTAACGGGAGAGGGTGTGCGAGAAAGGTGTGTGACGGACAGGTGCATGGGGAAAGAGTGCGCTGTCGAGAGTAAGGGTGAGTGCGTTGTCAAGAGTGGAGGTGAGAGTAGTGAGAGTGACAAGGAGAGTGAGTTGGTTGTGACAGGTGAGCGAGGATGTACACCTGGGATGGAAGGATGCACACCTGGAATGGTAGAGCGTGAGTGGGAATGCACGCTGGAGTTGGTGGTGAGGCACGTGGTTGGGTGTGCGAATGAGATCACACCTGTGATTGTCACAGAGGAGGTGACCGAGGAGGGGGTGCGAAGAGGTGTGTTGGTGAGGTGTGCGACCAATGAATGTGTGCCAAAGTGTTCGGTGGTCAGGTGTGTGACCAAGGCTGTGAGTGGGATGGGTGTACCTGGGTGTGTAAGGAAAGGTAGCATGGGAACGGCTGGATGTGTGAGCAAGGAACGGGCTGCGGGGTGTAAGCGTCCAGGTGAAGCATCGACGTTAAACGGAGCAGCGGGTAGAACGACTTATAGCCGAATCGGGCCCTCGGTGCGTGCCGGGCCTCGCTTTGAACGGCCGCGTCCGTGCTCCACTAGGCGGAGCGGGCAGCCCGATAGAAAGGGTCGTCATGGCGACCACTTTTTGTTGAGGCAGTCCGGCAGGTCGAGATCGAGCCATGGGATGGCTCCGTGCCGAGATGGTGCGTGGGGTCTCGGGCCGGGTAAGCCCCCGTCCCTGCACCGAGTGCCGGACGCATCCAGCCGCTGGCACAGAACAACCCGCATTCATGGCTTGGCTTTACGAAGCCGGGCTTTGGACAGGAATTGGCGCACCGAGAGGCATTAGTGAGTAGAATGGGTGATGAGGTTAGTGTTTTGGACCCAAAATTAGAGAAAAACAAAATTTGATGATTGGCAAGGGATTGGCAGTAGTGATTGGCAGATGATGGGTAGTGATTGGCAAATTTTTAATTTGTTGAAATTTGATGTGCAAAATTGGTAGTGAGCGATGGGCCCGGTGGGTAAGGGTGGCATCCCTGCCACCCTTCCCATGTGGGGGCAAATGCGCTATAGATTATGGGGTGATGGCAGTGAAAACTAGCCCGGGTGGGTTAGGTTATATTGTAGGGATCTAGAAAGATGACATTAGGTGACGTTAAGTTTAGTTAGTGACTGATACCTGTAGTGGGGACGCAGGTAGATTAGTGTGGATGATAATGACGTGGGAGCGCAATAGTTTAAAGGGACGACTGGGAAGCGCAAATTTCAGAAGGGAGTAGTAAGCTGAGATGATGCTGTGTGTGTGAGAATTGAACAGGTGTGATTGCACAGGTGTGCAACTGGACAGGTGTGTGGAACAGTGTATGAGTAGTGAGTGTTGTGGATCAGCGCGAATGCGCTTGGGGAGAGAAGGGTGCAGGTGGCACGAGGTGTGAGAGCACAGGTGTGCAGGTACAGGTGTGTGGAGAGAGTTGGAGTAAGTGGTACGGAGTGGTGTGCATGGTGCGAAGGTGTGAATGGGGGAAGAGTGGACCCCATCACGGATACCCGGGGCGGGTAGTGTAAGTGTTAGGTAGAGGGTACAGGTAAATTGTGGTTGGATATTGGCATCTGTGGTGCGGTAGCAGAATGGTGTTGTGGATGGGTGCATTAGTGTCGTGGAAATGGCTGGGCGTGTAGCCTGTTAGTGTGTGTAGTTGGTTGGGCACTCCACCACTGTGAGGATGTCGGCCAGGTGAGGCCGCAGGTGGGCTCTGGGAGCCGGTAGTTGGGAGTGGGTGCCTGAGGATCCCGGGTGTGGATCGGGCAGCCCAGTGCCAGAGAGGGCACCGAGTGGGGAGAGCGCCAGAGGGCCTTCCCCAGGTAGTTAGGTTAGGGTAAGGAGCAGGTAAGCTCGGAGGCAACTGCAGTGGTGGGGGTGTGCAGGTGGGTAGACCCGCTGGGAGAGGTACACGCCACAGCCCAGAAATTGTGCGAGGGCACCGGGAGATGAATCGGGGGAGTGAGACCCCAAATTGAAAAGCACCACAGTTTGGCCAATGGGAATTGGTTTTTAGAACCCATAGTGTAAGAGGGCCAATGGTTTGGCCGGAGAAAGACCCCGGGTAGGGTAAAGTTGTTAAAGTCATTTAGGAAATAGTTAGGATTGATGAACCTGTCGCACCATACGCAGCCACTTACCTGTGGTGATGATGATGACTCCACACCTGTGTTTTCTTTGTTCTGTGTGCAGGAAATGAGAATTGCTGTGAGGATTTGTGAGACGCATCACGACGTGGATGAGACATTGGGGTGATTCCATCTCTCCCTCCCTAGGAGGGACTGATGATGAATTGGTGATAGCAAATTATGATGTTGAGTTGGAGATGGCAAATTTTGATGAGAGTTGAAAATGGCAAATTTGATTGGTTAGGAGGGAGAGAAGACGAATTTGGTATATGGGAGGAACGGGGAAGACAGTAGGGATGTTTGTTGATTTGTAAAATAGATGTTTATGGGTAGTGTTGTGTTTTGTGGATACAGTAAGGGGTAAGGGAGGGGCCATGTAGGTTACCTGGTGGGGGGGGGGGGGGCGTACGGTAGGAACGTACCTGTCTCACCTGGTTCCCATGTGCCCCCAGTGTGCATTACCTTGCATTGCGTGCACTTTTGCGCCCTTACCACCTTACTCACTTGTCTTTTCTTTTGTCTCCCACCTCCGAGGATCTGGCTTTGGGGCAGAGAGAGAGGAGAGAGAGGTGCTGGCTCCGCAGTTGTGGGCCTGCACTTTCGCTGCTTGCTGTCTGGATCGATACACCATATGGACCGCAATTTTGGTGGCCATCCACAATGGACCGCAGTTTTTTTGCGGCCAAGCACCACCCATTGATGGACCTCTGGGTCAACGTGGCACCTATGCCAAACAGGTGAACCACTAATAGTTGGCCCCCTGACGGCCACAATTTAGAAATGGACGCGGTTGGCGCCTTTCTTTATTTCTAAGGAAGCCAGAACACCAAGTGGGCTCGAAGGCAAGACCAGCGGCAGAACATCGGCTGGCTGCGACACCACACCATGATTACTAAACATTTTATTGGTGCACCGATTGGTGCTGGGGTGGTGCTTTTGGTGCTTGGATGGGGTGCTCTGCACATTATTAAAGGCCGTAATGCCACAGAGCACTCGTGGGTTGGTGTATCGATGCTGGCATGCGTGCTCTCTCTATGCATAACATCTGCATGTGTTCCTCCAAAAACAGGTCCTGGATCGTAGTGTAAATATCAGCGTAGTCTTGTAAATAATGCTCCCTACCGGCTGTATGTTTAGTTTGCGAATTCTTGCCGGATTCGGTTATCCTGTGGGTGTGTTTCTGTGAGGAGAAGGGTGCAACGTCGCAGGGGGACATATTTACTCATTTGTGAATATCTGTAAAACTGTCGCACTCAGGGTAGAGTTAATAGTAGAGGGAACTACATCTGAGTGCCACACTAAAATAGGTAAAAATTTATCGGGTCGGGACGCCCCGAGGGTAGAGAAGGGTGCAATGTTGCGGATATGGGACTTGGCCTCAATATCCGCTTGTAAATACTCCCCTATTTCCCCAATACTCCCCAACTATCCCCAATCCCCCATTCCCTAGTCCCATTGCCTGTAAATAACACTCTGTAGAACCGACCTTCCCCTTTTTCCCCCATTAAATGTCGTGCCCAGGTCCACCGCATCTCACGTAGACAACTTTCGGACATCTTGCTAGTTATTCTTAGTCTATGTCAGTTAAGGACTCGTTTCCATTAATTCTGACTCTTCGTTGCACCAGAATGTGATTATATGGCACCAGTAGTGAGTTTAGGACCTTCCCATACCTCCTCCCATCTTCTTCCCCAAACAACAACTACAACAACAACTACAACAACAACTACAACAACAACTACAACAACTACAACAACGGCGCGGCGCGGGGGGAGTGTGCGTCCTCACACCGGCTCGGTTAGCCGCCATTGACCATGCGCTCCGACGGGGTTACCACGAAGGGGCTCCTTGTCAGCCCCTCGTCAAGGGCGGAGCCGGTAACCCCCCCGCACGCACCCAATGAGAAGCAACGGGCCGATTCCATCTGGGGCGGAGCTAACGAGCCGAGGGCGTGTCACTCCCCGCCGGATATACGCGGCCACTTACCGGACGTGACGTCAGATGCGCCCCCGACTGAAGAAGACGAGTCACGACCTCCAAGCGCTGAGCGAGCTCCACGCAGCGACCCGGTATTGCAGTACCTCCGAGAACGGTGCACCCCCTCCGAGAACGGTGCACCTTGAGCCATCGACGGCCCGCTTTCCTTGCCATCAATCCCCGTGTGAGTCAGTTTTTGTCCTGTTTATCTGTCGTCTGTCGGGGCTATTATAAGAGTGTGTCTAAGTGCCTGTCTTCCTATGCTGTCCCTCTTGTAGTTGTAATCTGACCTTCCGCCCTAATATAACCTCCTCCGGAGGTCTTGAGAACCGTATCCCTGGTGTCGTGTCATTTTAATCCAGCCGTGTGTCCTTTCCTCAATTGATTTAGCATAGCGCGATTTAGTCAACGTTCGAGTATAATCGGGTAACTTGTGCGGACACGGCGGCCATTCCGCTCGGCCCACCCTAACATCAAAGTCGTGTCTGTAACAATATATATATATATATATATATATATATATATATATATACATACATATATATACAGACTTGGCATTTAATATGGAATATTTTTTTTGTGGGGGTGAACTTACTTTTCAAGATGACTTAGAACCAAAAGTTCATTGGAATTATGTTGAAATTATTCTAGATTTTGTTAATGTGACCTTTAAAAGAAACAAAAACCACATTTGACATTTCAAAGCAAATAAATTGATCCTTGAAAGTGATGTAAACTGATATCGTACTCAATTCACGGACAGTACTGTGTTAAACTTCTGTACGTTTTCCAGAAGTATCTCTTTATTTTGCACATTAGCCAAATTTTTTCTCAACAAAAACAAAAGCTAAATTATGACTGGGATTACGGACAGTAAAATTACAGTTCAGTACTTCGTGTAACCCCCACGAGCATTCAGGAGAGCACGTACACGTCGAGGCATGCTGTTCACGAGATTTGCCAAGGTTTGGACAGGAATCGCTTGCCATGCAGTGACAATAGACTGTTACAATTCACGCACAGAGGCAGGCTGCTGGTCCAAGTTGTCGATTTGACACGTTAATTCTGCCCACAAGTTCTCTATCGGATTCATATCCGGGGACATGGCAGGCCACTCCATATGCTCTACACCACGGTCAGCAAGAAAGTGTTGGATCATGCGAGCACGATGAGGCCGTGCATTGTCATCTTGGAAGACAAAGTTTCCTCGAAAGGCTGCACGAGCAAATGGAAGCAATGTTTCTTCCAGAATGACCCTGTACTTGAACTGGTTCAGGTTTCCATTCAGAACAACCAGGTCAGTTTTGCCCCCTGCATGAAAAGCAGCCCAAACGGTCACCCCACCACCTCCAGCTTGGACTCTTGGCACTATACAATCTTCGTTGTGGGCTTCTTGCTCTTGTCTGTGCACTCGGACGCGGCCATCTTGACGATAGACCAGAAATCTAGACTCGTCACTGAAGGTCACGTGATTCCAGTGTCCTGGCTGCCATTGACGGTGCTCTCTGGCCCACTGCAATTGGCGCTGGCTGTGTTGTCTGGTCAGGCGTGGCTTTCTCAGGGGACGCCTGGCACGATAGCCTGCTTGAACCAGTCGTTGGTTGACTAGCCTTTTGGATACAGGCACATTTGTCAGTTGCTGCCACTCAGCCCTAAGCCGATTAGCTGACTTGGTACGGCCATTGCAGACTAACCGGTGCAGCTGGCGATCATCTCTCCTTGTGGTTCTGCGTGGACGTCCTGGCCTCGGTATTGGAGCAGGGACACCCCTCTGAGCATTTCGTTTCAGGAGCTTTGACACCTGACCTTGAGTGATGCTATACTGCCGAGCAATAGCACGCTGTTTCATGCCAGAATTTCGTAAAGCCACCACTCCATGACAAACAGCATTGTCAAGTTGACGGACCATCTCCAGAGGAAGCGGCAATAACTTTTGTAGACGTGCAGCAGTTGTTTCCACTAATACAGAACGCAACAACCCTTATATACCCGATTGTGAAGCCAATCGACAAATGTACCTGTCCTTACATTTTGTCATGCCACCTGTGATATAATCCTGTTATTGACTTCTTGCTGCGAAAGACAATCAGTGACATGGTTCTTTCAACAAAGACATCACCGAAGGGTAAAAGAAACTCACCAGATTGATATACTGAGTTCAGAAAGTAAACCCAAGTCAAGAAAAAAAAAATTCCATATTAAATGCCAAGTCTGTATATATATATATATATATATATATATATATATATATATATATATATATATATATATATATATATATATATATATATATATATATATATATATACATATATATATATATATATATACAGTGTGTGTGTATGTATATATATATATATATATATGTGTATGTATATATATATATATATATATATATATATATATATATATATATATATATATATACATACATACATACATACAGTGCATTCAGAAAGTAATCAGACCCCTTCACTTTTTTCACATTTTGTTATGTTGCAGCCTTATGTTGAAATCGTTTAAATTCATTATTTCCCTCATCAATCTACACTCAATACCCCATAATGACAAAGGGAAAACAGGATTTTAGAAAGTTTTGCAAATTTATTAAAAAGAAAAAACGGAAACATCATATTTATATAAGTAGTCAGACCCTTTGCTATGACACTTGAAATTTAGCTCAGGTGCCTCCCATTTCTCGTGATCATCTTTGAGATATTTCTACACCTTGATTGGAGTCCACCTGTGGTAAATTCAATTGATTGGACATGATTTGGAAAGGCACACACCTGTCTATATAAGGTCTCACAGCTGACAATGCATATCAGAGCAAAAACCAAGCCATGAGGTCGAAGGAACTGTCTGCAGAGCTCAGAGACAGGATTATGTCGAGGCACAGATCTGTGGAAGCCCACAAAAAAATTCTGCTGCATTGAAAGTTCCCAAGAGCACAGTGGCCCCCATAATTCTTAAATGGAAGAAGTTTTTCCATTTTTTTTGTTTCCTTTGAAGAAGAAGATTTCTTTGATTCTTTGAAAGAAGATTCTTTGAAGAAGTTTCCAAGAAGACTCCATATTCCATTTGCAACGCTTTGACCATTGTTCCATATTCCATTGACAACTCTTTGACCATTCAATATTCCCTTGACAACTCTTTGACCATTCAATATTCCCTTGACATCTCTTTGACCATTGTTGCAGATTCCGTTGACAACTCTTTAACCATTGTTCCATGTTCCATTGACAACTCTTTGACCATTGTTCCATTGACAACTCTTTGACCATTGTTCCATTTTCCCTTGGCAACTCTTTGACCATTGTTGCATATTCCATTCACAACTCTTTGACATTGTTCCATATACCATTGACAACCTTTTACCATTGTTCCATATTCCGTTGACAACTCTTTAACCATTGTTCCATGTTCCATTGACAACTCTTTGACCATTGTTCCATTTTCCCTTGGCAACTCTTTGACCATTGTTCCATATTCCATTCACAACTCTTTGACATTGTTCCATATACCATTGACAACCTTTTACCATTGTTTCATATTCCGTTGACAACTTTGACCATTGTTCCATATTCCATTGACAACTCTTTGACCATTGTTCCATATTCCATTGACAACTCTTTGACCATCGTTCCGTATTCCTTTGACAACTCTTTGACCATTGTTCCATATTCCATTGACAAGACTTTCATTCGCAGCTCAATGGAATACTGTTCCCCCCTCTGGGCTGGTGCTCCTGCCTCACACCTAGCTCGGCTTCACGCTGTTGAAACCAAAGCTTTCAGAATCATTGGAATCTCCTGCGATGAAGTTAACTCCGACGGCCTTTCACTCACTCACCGCAGGCAGGTTGGTGGTCTTTCTGTCTTCTACCGACTCCTCTCCGGCCTTGCTCCCCCAGCTCTCTCTGTGCTCTGTCCCCCCAATATTCCTTCAGGTCGCACAAGATCTGCCTGCAACCCTCTTATGGTTAAACTGCCAAAATCTAGGCTCTCTGCTCACCTTCACTCTTTCATTCCCCTTTTCTCCTGCCTCTGAAACAAACTCCCCCACTCCCTTCAATCCCACTCCTCCCTCCAGGTCTTTAAAACAGCTGTTCACCACCATCTCTTATCTTCCCCCATCCAAAACCTTGATCTTTTCTACCCCTGCTAATTCACCCCAGATGCACTTTTTTTTTTTATCCCAACTTCTTTCCTGGAAGTCCTTGCAGTGTTCATATGTTTTATACATCTCCCACCTCCCCCAAAACCCTCCCCCTCCCACATTTGTCCCATTGTCCCTGCTCTCAAATGTTGTGTTTGTGTCCTTCCCCCTCTCTCCCCATCTTGTCTGCCACTCCCCTTATTTTTTGTGTTTTGTGTGTCGGTTTGACTTTTTGTGTGATTAATGTTAGCTCTTTCACGAGCCTCGATATTGTATACAAAAAAAAAGTTTGGAACAACCAGGACTCTTCCTAGAGCTGGCCGCCCGGCCAAACTGAGCAATCGGGGGAGAAGGGCCTTGGTAAGAGAGGTGACCAAGAACCCGATGGTCACTCTGGCTGAGCTCCAGAGATCCTTTGTGGAGATGGGAGAAACTTCCAGAAGGACAACTATCACTGCAACACTCCACCGATCTGGGCTTTCTGGCAGAGTGGCCAGACGGAAGCCTCCTCAGTGAAAGACACATGAAAGCCCGCTTGGAGTTTGCAAAAAAGCACCGTAAGGACTCTCAGACTGTGAGAAACAAGATTCTGTGGGCTTTGCAAAATTTTTGCAAATTTATTTCATGGGTAATGAAGTGGAAGAGGCAAAACAAAGAACAAACAATTTCACCTGGGCCACCCCAATCATGATTCAACCATTGTTCATGATCTTCAAGATATGCTTCACCAATATAATCCTTATGTATCCTGTATCAAGTCTGAAATGGAAAAGATGACTTCAGATCGCTATAAAATAATCATCCATGCTGATAAAACCCAGCAAAAAAAGGTACATGAATGAGAAAATACAAGATGCAATGTGTTATGTGGGGAATCATGGAAAACCTGATTTATTCATTACATCACTTGCAATTCTCAGTGGCCAGAGATTAAAAGCGAACTCATATCAAATCAAAAGCCAGATGAGCATTATGATTATGAATAGCAAGAATTTTCAGACCAAAAAATCATTGGTTTTATTGATTTGCTCAAGAAAAAACACGCATTTTGAAAGTAAGATGCCACATGACGACATTTGAATGGCAGAAGAGAGGATTGCCATATGCCCATATATTGATTTGGTTACAACCCAAAATAATGCCTGATGAAATAATGCTGTAATTTGTGCAGAATTGCCTTGAAAGAATAACATCCATTACTCCATAAAATTATATTGACCAAAATGGTTCGTAGACCATGTGGAAATTTTAATAGAAATCACCTTGCATGAGAGATGGAAAATGTACCAAGAACTACACTGTGTTTTTGTTTGGAGACCCAATTGGATAAAGATGGATATCCTTTGTGCCGAAGGAAAAATGTTACATACATACATGGGGTAGACAATCGGTGGATTATACCATACAATCCATATCTCTCCAGAATGTACAATGCTCACATCAATGTAGAATTTTGCAATTCTGCTAAATCAATTAAGAAAGTCTATATATATGTGAATAAAGGTGAATATATGGCTGTATTTTCATGAGGCAGAAATGGACAAGATCACTATGATGAGACCTATGCATATCAGAATGCTCGATATGTAAGCACCAATGGGACAACCAAGCACCAAACAGGGAAACACTCTGGAGAATCTTTGGCTTTCCCATCCATGAGCATCATTTTGGTAGGACAGCTCACTCCACCGTTCAGAAACTTCAAGTGCATCTAGAAAATTGTCAGAGGATTTATTATAACCCCAGCACTGCAACACAAAAAGCCTCAAGGCCCCCATAACAACTTTTACAGCTTTTTTTTCTAGCTTTGTAGAGAAAATCATTTTTCTCAGACACTCCTTTACAATGAGGTTCCAAAAAATTTGACCTGGCCTACTGGTGTCACAAAGTGGAAAAGGAGACTTCAAGGCAATCCTGTAGAAGATTATCCAGGAATAAAGTCGAAAGATGTCATTGGAAGGGTGTACTCAATACATCCAAATGTGGGTGAAGTCTTCTATGAGAAGCTGGTACTTCATACTGTTCATGGTCCAAAGTCTTTTGAGGATGTGAAGACATATGAGGGTACGATTTCTGATACCTTCAAGGGGCCTTGTTTATTACATGTAAGATCACAGGGACATATTGCATTAGCAGTTGCATTTTCAGGAATTGCATCTACTCTATAGCTTGGTGGTAGGACAGCTGACTCCACATTCAAACTACCACTTACCATTCAAAATGAGGAAACACCAACAAGCAATATTGAGAAAGGCTCTGCAAAGGGCAATGTCTTGAGAGATGCAAGAACTATCATCTGGGACGAGTGCACTATGTCACACATAAAGTCTTGAGGTGTTAGATAATACACTCCTAGACTTAAAGGAAAATAGTCATGTTATGAGAGAAACTCCATTGATTCTTTCTGGGGATTTCCGACAAATTCTCCCAGTAATTCAAAGAGGAACTAGAGCAGATGAAATTCAAGCAAGTCTGAGCATCTCCTCTTTGGAGTAAACTTTGGAGTTTACATTGACAGTGAATATGAGAGTTCATCTTTCAGATGAGGAAGTTGGCTATATTGCCATATTACTTCTTGACATTGGAGGTGGCAATATACCATTATCTCCTAATTCCAACTAAATTACAATCCCAAATGGATGTGGAATTATTGTAAAAGATTAAGACAAACTTAAAAGTAATGTCTTCCCAAATATTAAACACGATTCCAAAGACATTGTTTGGCTTAGTGGAAGAGCAATCTTAGCTCCCAATAATTCTGATTGTAGAAAAGATCAATATACTGTACAATTGAAAAAAGAAATTCCAGAAGAAATGTTGTATAAATCAATTGACACTACCAAATGTTGATAATGCTATACAATATCCTGTAGAGCAGGGGTTCTTAACCTTTTTCCCTGTCAAGACCCACAACGGATTGCCCACGATGTCCCCATACCCCCTTTGCCAGACTGTTGACTGATCAATGCACACCGTAGGTGCATATAGTGAGGGGGTACTGGGGGCATGTCCCCCTAGAATTTTTTTGATTTCTCGGTGCTCTGTGGTGCATTCTGAGGGGTGTTTTTACTTTAATTGCCTATTTTGTTGGATGAAAATTGGTAACTTATTTCCCAGAAAATGGGCCAAGTTCGGGGATCCGCGCCTGATTAATCAGTCCCATTAGGTTCCAGTGTGACTTCAAAATATCTCAATAGCTTAGTTTTACATATTGATAATTAGGAACAGAACAGGAAAGAAAATCATTAGGATTTTATCCCTATTTATTTCTTTGCTTGTTATAATTTATTACGAGTCCCATACCCCCAGATTATGGTCCCCATACCCCCAAGGGGTATGGATACCCCAGGTTAAGAACCCCAGCTGTAGAGGATCTCAACTCTTTGACACCACCAGGAATACTACACCATATTTTATTCTTGAAAGTGTGTATTCCAATCATTCTATTGATAAATCTTGATGCAGCAAGATTATGCAATGGGACAAGATTGGTAATAAAGAAGACGATGCCACATGTCTTAGAGGCCACAATAACAACAGGGAAATATAAGGGTGCATATGTATTCATACCAAGAATTCCAATGATCCTATCAGATTATCAATTTCTGTTTAAGAGATTGAAATTTCCAATAAAAGTCTGTTTTGCAATCTCCATCAATAAAGAACAAGGACAGACAATTACAGTTGCAGGCCTCCATCCAAAGTTATCCTGTTTTCACATGGTCAGTTGTATGTTTCATGTTCCAGAGTAAGATCGCCAAGAGATCTCTTTATTTTGCCCCATGAAGGTCAAATAACTACCAATATTGTCTACAAAGAAGCAATCTGAACACCAATAAAAAATGCTTGAGGTGGTATGTAAAATTATTGTAGCTACGAGTAGTGTACATTAAATAAAGTTATTTTAAGATAATTTACATGGCAGATATTGTTGGAGTTTAACACGAGTTTTAATTCAACTATTGTATGGAATAAAGTCACTTGAAAACAATATACATGTCATATATTGTTGTAGTTAGGCATGTGATGTGTAGATATACATATGTCACCTTCATTTAATTCCAATCTCCCATCCTCCGGGCATAGGTTGGGTAACTTAGCTAGCATGTATGTATGTACATGTATGTCTACATGTATACCATATATATTTATAAAGCTCTTTCTAACTACTGACTGACTGATGTTAATTTTCGGTACTTTCACGGTGTCGTAGAAAGCTGAAATGTGGCGTGCCGGTGGACATCGAAGCAAGTACACCAGTAAAATCCCAGAGCCATCGGAAAGCATCTATAAATGGAATTTTATGCAGAAACGTTACGTTCCTGGACCTTTTTTCTCAAAGCGAAATTGTTCACAAACCACAACACACTATAGCTTGATTGAAACCAACATATATAACAATAACACCATATTAATAGGTAAAACAATGTAAATAGTCATAAAGGAGAGTTTAAAATCATGGAGTGCAGTAAAGTTGTGAATAAAGTAAAAATATAAAGTAAGTACAGCACACTAATACATGCTTATAATGACATAAAACAGTACAATGGCACTTAAAAAATCAAAATGTACATCAATCAGCCAGTCATGCGGAGGGAAATGATGTTTTTGATGGCGGATCTTCTCAAACCGAGCTGACTACATATACTACAACATATACTATATATACAGTCACGTGAAAAAGTAAGTACACCCCATGTAAAGTTTTGACTTTTTCAACATATTTCAACATACAGCTATTTGATCTTCATTTCAACAATATCTATATAATTATAAAATTGAAATCTTGCGTGTTTGTATGTAACATTCGATCGGTCCGGGGGCGTGGCTTACCCCTTTGAGAGAGTAGTAATATCCACCATTTTATTAACTCGCATAGCTTTGAGGCGTTTTGTAGGCCCGTGGTGTCTTGCTCTCTCTCTCAGTTTTATTTCAAATCAAATTCGATATATCATTTCGTTTTTCACAGTCGCTAACATAGTTTTAGACTCGGTTGAAAAAAAACGGGAAGAAAATCCGATGAAAGTTTCCGTTTATAGAACGAAATGAATTCTGAAAGGCTTGTATCTTCAAGGCCATTGAGTCTGTTTCACGCCTTTATCTTCAATCTAAGTCGCCATCTGATTTCATTTTTATCGATGGTTTTAGACTCGGTAAAAGAAATAATTGAGAACATTCACGCACACACGGGAAATTGCAGAGATATATTTTAAAAATCGCGCCACGTTGATATGCGAAAATACACCGCCTAAAATAACAGGCATACAGTATATATCTTCGTCATTTCATTCAACATTATTACCCGGAAGTAAAATATGTTTCAGGAAATTACCGAGAGATATTTCTTCGATTTTTAAAATTATTTATATGCGCATACACTTTAAATAGGTTTATTTGAAATCTTTAATTTTCACAATGTAATTTATTTGTCATTTGATGATCGGCAAAACCATAGCACAAACACAATACTATTTGCAGGAAGAATGTCGTATCAACCCTCTGACGGCGCTACGGACGCGGACAACGAATCACACCTCACGTCTATGGACGCGAATAGCAATATCCGCACGAATCAGTCATCAATGATTTTCATTGACGCGCCTGGAGGCACAGGGAAGACGTTTCTTATTAACCTGATTCTCTCTAAAGTGAGAGCGAGTGGAGAAGTTGCCCTTGCGGTGGCCTCATCTGGCATAGCTGCTACCCTCATGCCTGGTGGAAGAACAGTGCACTCAAGGTTCCAAATCCCTCTGACACCGAGGGAAGATGGCGTATGCAACATCGATAAAAATTCCACTATCGCAGACCTCTTTCGAAGTACAAAACCCATTGTGTGGGATGAGTGTCCTATGATCAGGAGAGAGAGTTTCAAGGCTGTGGATCGCACGTTGCGTGATGTATGTGACAAAGACGAGCCTTTTGGAGGGATCTTGATGATATGCTGTGGTGATTTCCGTCAACGTGATCGGAGATAAGGGCCGAAATCACGTGTCACAGGTAAGTGATTTAGAATGCTGGAGAGGTGAGCCTTATGGCTTGCTGACCCAAATAATCTCCCTGATGATGTCCAGCGTTCGCTTTAGTTCTATTCTCATATCTATTCAAACTGACATTGACCCAACGGGTCATGGGTCGTCTAGGGGTAGCATCATCATCATCATTGGCTGAGGGGTCACATCATTGGCTGAGGGGTCACATCATTGGCTGAGGGGTCACATCATTGGCTGCGGGGTGGCATCATTGGCTGAGGGGTCTTCTCCTCACTGCTCATTACTAAAAACTGCTCTTCTATGTGAGGATTGATAAATAAAAGCAATTAGAACCAGTAAATTTAGTTTTATATGGCATTTTGCCCCTCTATTAGAAAGTGTGAGAAAATTATACATCTTCACCATAGGTTGACCTTTGACCCCCACTGTAACCATGGTAACCCCTTAATTATATATTAAATAACATTGACCCAACGGGTCATGGGTCGTCTAGTTGATAGATAAAGGTGATATAATATAACAAATATCATGAAACATTTACCTTTTGTAGTACATTGTATAATTTAAATAAACATAAATGCAAATTTCGCATGTGGAAAAAGTAAGTACACCCCTACATTTATCACTACTTCAAATACCTAAAATTAGAATCAGGTGCACCAGCTCAGGTGCAAATGATTAGAACATCATTAGAGAGGATCTTGGAGGAACCTGTCTTATTTAAACCTCAGACATTTCGTTTGGTTTGATCTTTGTTGTTGAAGTCTGCGGCGTCACCATGCCTAGATCAAAAGAGCTCTCTGAGGCCTTCAGAAAGAAGGTTATAGATGCCTACGAGTTTGGGAAGGGATTTAAAAAGATCTCCAAACAATTTGAAATCAATCATTCGACTGTCCGGAAGATCACCTACAAGTGGAGAAGATTCCAAACAACCGCCAACTTGTTCAGGACAGGCCGCCCCAGCGAGTTCAGCCCGAGAGCAGACCGCAAGATGCTGAAAGAAGTCTCTAAGAACCCCAGAATGTCATCACGGGACCGACAGGTAGCTCTTGCCACTGTCGATGTCAAAGTGCACGAGTCTACCATTAGAAAGAGGCTGCACAGATTTGATCTACATGGGAAGGTGTGCCAGGCTGTCAACCTTTGCTGTCAAGAAAGAACATCAGGGCAAGACGAAAGTTTGCCAATGAACACTTAGGCAAAGACCAGCACTTCTGGAACAATGTGCTCTGGACAGATGAGTCAAAGGTAGAGCTATTTGGCCACAGTACCAGAAGACATGTTTGGCGAAAACCAAAGACAGCATTTGACCACAAGAACCTGATACCAACTGTAAAGCATGGTGGTGGAAATATTATGGTTTGGGGCAGCTTTGCTGCATCAGGGCCTGGGCAGCTCACCACCAGAGAATCCACGATGAATTCTTCATTGTACCAGATGGTGCTTGAGGATAATGTGAGGCCATCTGTCGGAAAGTTGAAGCTCAACCGAAGGTGGACCTTGCAACAAGACAATGACCCTAAACATACCAGTAAATCCACCAAGGAATGGCTGAAAAGAAAGAAATGGAGGGCTGTGGAATGGCCAAGTCAAAGCCCGGATCTAAATTAGAGCCAAGGGTGTCCTTACTTTTTCCACAGAAGGAAATGGCATCTCTGTTAATTTTTTGTTGAATAAATTATTGCAAAGTCAATTTTTCATTGTTTTTTGTTCAATTAGATCACCTTTAACTGTAGATACTGTTTAAATGAAGATCAAAAATTCATATGTCCACATATGTTAAAAAGATTTTAAAAAACATTTCATGCGGTGTACTTACTTTTTCCACATGCGAAATTTGCATTTATGTTTATTTAAATTATACAATGGACTACAAAATGTAAATGTTTCATGATATTTGTTATATCAGTATATCATCTTTATCTATCAATATTGTTGAAATGAAGATCAAATAGCTGTATGTTGAAATATGTTGAAAAAGTCAAAACTTTACGTGGGGTGTACTTACTTTTTCACATGACTGTATATATATTATATATACATACATATATGCATTATGGAGATATGCTGACTAAATATGTATATGTACAATTTTCTCGAAAAATAAGTTGAAATTGACAAAAGTATTTGGTCTCCACAATTCTTTATGTCACTGTTAATATTACAGAGCCTTTGTTTTTGATTCAGAACTTAATACCGGGTGGCCCATTTATCACTGACAGTTTTAAAATCTCGATAACTTTGTTGTTTCTTAACCAAATCAGATAATAATTTTACACAACGTGGTAAAGTTATAGAGATTTTAAAACTGTCAGTGATAAATGCGCCACCCTGTATATCCTTTCAAATCAGAAAATAAAAAGAAATTGCATCGACAAAATTATTGGCACCCTCGACTAATATTTGGTATCACGGCCTTTGGACAAAATAACTGCTGTCAAGCGCTTCCTTTCGCCATGAATGAGCTTCCTCACCTCTCCACCGGCAGTTTGGCCCACTCGTCTTGTGCAAACTGCTCCAGTTCTCCCAGATTTGAAGGGTGCCTTCTCCCAACTGCTGTTTTCAGATCTCCCCACAGGTGTTCAATGGGATTTAGATCTGGACTCATTACTGGCCACTTCAGAACAGTCCAGCATTTGGTCTTGAACCATTCTTGGGTGCTTTTTGAAGTGTGTTTTGGGTCATTTTCCTGCTGAAAGACCCATGACCTTTGATGGAGACCCAGCCTTCTGACACTAGGTTGAACACTGCGCTCCAAAATGCCTTGGTAATCTCCTGATTTCATGATGCCATGCACACATTCAAGGCACCAAGTGCCAGAGGCAGCACAGCAACCCCAAAATATCACTGAACCTTCTCCATATTTGACTGTAGGGAAGGTGTTCTTTTCTTTGAAGGCTTCATTTTGTTTTCTGTAAACATGGAGATGATGTACTTTACCAAAAAGCTCTAATTTTGTCTCATCTGTCCACAGGACATTCCCGCAGAATGATCTTGGCTTGTTTCGGTGTGTTTTGGCAAACTCGTCAGGCTTTCTTATATCTCTCTCTCTCTCAGCAGTGGGGTCCTCCTGGGTCTCTTACCATATAACCCCCTTTCATTGAGTTGGTGATGGATGTTGCAAGTTGAAACTGTCGTATCTTGTGTCTGAAGGTCAGCTTGAATCTGTTTGGCAGTTGATCGAGGTGCTTTCTCCACCATTCTAACAATTCTTTGCTGCAATCTTCGATCAAATTTTCTCTTGCGGCCATGTCCAAGGAGGTTGGCTACAGTGCCATCGGCCTTAAACTTCCTGATAACATTGTGTACTTTGGACACAGGAACATCAAGGTCTTTGGAGATGGACTTGTAGCCTTGAGATTGTCCATGCTTGGCTACAATCTTGTGTCTGACCTCCTCAGACAAATCTCTGGTTTTCTTTATTTTCTCCATGCTCATTGCAGTACACACAATGACACAAAACAGCGGAATGATTCCTTTTCTCCATTAAAACTGGTTGAATGTGTGATTTTTATATTGCAGACACCTGCAACTCACCACAGTATACAGTGCATTCAGAAAGTTTTCAGACCCCTTCACCTTTTTCACATTTTGTTATGTTGCAGCCTTATGCTGAAATAGTTTAAATTCATTTTTTCCCTCATCAATCTATACTCAATACCCCATAATGACAAAGAGAAAACAGGATTTTAGAAAGTTTTGCAAATTTATTAAAAATAAAAAACTGAAATATCACATTGACATAAGTATTCAGACCCTTAACTCAGTACTTAGTTGAAGCACCTTTGGCAGCGATTACAGCCTCGAGTCTTCTTGGGTATGACGCAACAAGCTTTGCACACCTGGATTTGGGGATTTTCTGCCATTCTTCTCTGCAGATCCTCTCAAGCTCTGTCAGGTTGGATGGGGACCATTGGTGGACAGCCATTTTCAGGTCTCTCCAGAGATGTTCCATTGGGTTCAAGTCAGGGCGCTGGCTGGGCCACTCAAGAACCTTCACAGAGTTGTCGCTAAGCCACTCCTGCATTGTCTTGGCTGTTTGCTTAGGGTCATTGTCCTGTTGGAAGGTGAACCTTCGGCCCAGTCTGAGGTCCTGAGTGCTCTGTTTCAGGTTTTCATTAAGGATATCTCTGTACTTTGCTCCATTCGTTGTTCCCTCAACCCTGACCAGTCCCCTAGTCCCTGCTGCTGAAAAACACCCCCACAGCATGATGCTGCCACCACCATGCTTCACCGTTGGGATGGTATTGGGCAGGTGATGAGTGGTGCCTGGTTACCTCCAGACATGACGCTTAGAATTGACGCCAAACAGTTCAATCTTGGTTTCATCAGACCACAGAAACTTGTTTCTCACAGTCTGAGAGTCCTTCAGGTGCTTTTTTGCAAATTCCAAGCGGGCTTTCATGTGTCTTTCACTGAGGAGAGGCTTCCGTCTGGCCACTCTGCCATAAAGCCCAGATCAGTGGTGTTGCAGTGATGGTTGTCCTTCTGGAAGTTTCTCCCATCTCCACACAGGACCTCTGGCCAGAGTGACCATCGGGTTCTTGGTCACCTCTCTTACCAAGGCCCTTCTCCCCCGATTGCTCAGTTTGGCCGGGCGGCCAGCTCTAGAAAGAGTCCTGGTTGTTCCAAACTTCTTCCATTTAAGAATTATGGAGGCCACTGTGCTCTTGGGAACCTTCAATGCAGCAGACATTTTTTTGTAGGCTTCCCAAATCTGTGCCTCGACACAATCCTGTCTCTGTGCTCTGCAGGCAGTTCCTTCGACCTCATGGCTTGGTTTTTGCTCTGATATGCATTGTCTGCTGCGAGACCTTACATAGACAGGTGTGTGCCTTTCCAAATCATGTCCAATCAATAGAATTTACCACAGGTGGACTCCAATAAAGGTGTAGAAACATCTCAAAAATGATCAAGAGAAATTGGAGGCACCTGAGCTAAATTTCAAGTGTCACAGCAAAGGGTATGAATACGAATGTCAATGTGATATTTCAGTTTTTTTCTTTTTAATAAATTTGCAAAACAAATCCATCCCTCGTGTCGAGCCCTGGTATTAACCAAAGAGTCCGCGCGACAATATATACTCGTGTGTGTGTATATATATATACACGTATATATATATATATATATATATATATATATATATATATATATATATATATATATATATACATATGTTATCACATTTACATCCATACTTAAATGGGCGATCATAATCGGAATTGTACCCGTGATTCTGTCAATATCTCAATTTAATCTCGCCATCAAATGTGAGTCAATTCAAGAGGGTGAACTTTGTAGCAGAGTAGCAGAGTTGGCTTCCGGTCCGGTCTGGAGAGGACGCTGGCGTTACCTGTTCGCCGCTTTTCCGACTGGGCCATTGTACATAGTTTGCTTTTCTGGTGGTCGTGGCAGATTTTTGACCGTTGGGTCTGCCCTCTGCTCGGTCCCGGCTCTGCTCCTGGCTTCGCCTGCCCGGCTCCTCCACTGTTTCCTCAGGCCCGTTCCCGTTGTTTGTGGCCGTTGTTTGCGGCGGTGGCTGTTTGCCGCTGTGGTCTTGATTAGCGGCTGCGGTCGTTTGCCGCTGTGTTTGCCGCTTTGCCTCCTCGACCTTGGCCTCGTACTCGTCCCTTCGCTCCTGCCTGGCATGGCTCTGAGGTACTCCGCCGCAAGGCTTCTTCTGCTCAATACTCACTCCACCCCATCATGCATCTCTGCAATCAAATCCCACGGACTCCTGCGACGACCCAGATACATTCATAGAGGCTCCGGTCGTAAGTTTGATTATTTACAAACAGGTCACTCCATTCCCGTACTCTGGTCGGCTCAGTGCACTCCCACTCATCGTCCCAGCGCACCTGGTCAAAGCAACGCACACGATCGCACCTCCTGTCTGCAAACCCTGGCTAAATCACCTGAGTTCATCCCCACCGTACAAAACAACATCAAGCTCACCCTGTTCAATACCCGGTCTCTCAACAACAAAAGCCTCATCCTGAAAGACTACATTCTGGATAATAAACTGGACTTTCTCTGTCTCACTGAAACCTGGCAACAACCTCTGGACTACTTCTCACTCAACCTCACTACACCCAATGGATATTCTTACATCAATAAACCACGCTCGGAGGGCCGAGGTGGTGGAATTGCCGTAATTCACCGACAAGACATCAACACCAGCCTCATCTCCATCTCATCTGCTCCATCATTTGAACACCTGGCTTTTAAACTCTCTGGTCACACACAGTCAGTCATGGCTGTCGTCTACCGCCCTCCCAAACCACACCCATCATTCCTGTCTGACTTCTCCTACTTTCTGACCCAGCTCTGTTCCCTCTCCCCCTCAATCCTCCTCCTCAGTGATTTCAATATCCACATGGACTCCACTGACTCCACAATAACCACTGACTTCACTGATTTACTCACCTGCTTTAACCTCACTCAACATGTCAACTTTCCAACCCATAACCGTGGTCACATTCTGGACCTTGTCTGCTCCACTGGATTAATTTTGCACCATCTCTCTGGCTCCGACCTCACCCTCTCTGACCACCTAGCCATCACTATGACCATCAACATCCCCACCCCAGCACCAAGGCATTATCGCACTATCAACTTCCGTGAGCTAAACGCTCTTTCACCTACCTCATTCTCATCCACCCTCTCTGGAAAAATGTCCACTTCTCCCTTCGTTGACCTCCACACCCCTTCTGACCTCACTGACTACTACAACCACACTCTCTCCTCCTGCCTTGACCAGCTTGCGCCTATAAAAACCAAAACAGTTTCTTTCACCCATTCTGCTCCCTGGTTTACCCCTGAACTCCGCCTGATGAAAACTCGTGCTCGCCAACTTGAAAGACTCCGCAATAAAACAGGTCTCACAATTCACTCCCAAGCCTACAAGGACCACCTGCAGCACTACAAAGATGCCCTCTCCCGCGCCCGCTCCGCCTACTACTCTCAAATTATCCACTCTGGCTCCGGAAACCCAAAAGCACTCTTCTCTACAATAAACAAACTCCTCAGCCCACTGGACACCAACACCCAGTCATTCACAGTAGACAACTGCATCTCCTTCCTTTCATTCTTCCAATGCAAAATTGACAACATCTACAACAGCTTAACCACCACCGCACCCGCTCCCCCTCAAACCACCTGCCCCCCCTTATCCTGCCAACCCCTGTCTCAATTCTCCCCAGTCTCCCCTACTGACCTCTCTGAACTCCTCATAGGAATGAAAACTGCCACCTGCACTCTTGACCCCATCCCCTCCAGCTTTGTCAAGGCCTCCCTTCCTGCTCTCTCTCCACTTATCACTGCAACAATAAACTCCTCCCTGTCTACAGGCATCGTCCCACCATCCCTCCAAATTGCTGCTGTTACCCCCATTCTGAAAAAACCTGGACTCAACCCTGACACCCGAAATAACTTCAGACCCATCTCCAACCTACCCTTTCTGTCAAAAGTTTTGGAACACGCTGTAGCCACTGAACTCAAACATCACCTCTCTGCCAATAACCTGTATGAAACATTCCAATCCGGATTCCGCTCCAACCACAGTACTGAAACTGCTCTCCTCAAAATCACCAACGACCTTCTCCTCTCCTCTGACACTGGCAACCTCAACATTCTCATCCTCCTCGACCTCAGCGCCGCCTTTGACACCATCAATCACACCATCCTCCTCACCCGACTTCAAACCACCTTTAACATTACCGGCACTGCCCTCTCTTGGATCAAATCATACCTCTCTGACAGATGCCAGTTCATCTCCATCAATAACTGCAAATCCCCCACTGCTCCCCTCCCCCAAGGTGTCCCCCAAGGTTCAGTTCTTGGCCCCCACCTCTTCATCCTGTACCTGTCCCCCCTTGGTCACTTAATCCGCCGTCATGGTCTCCAATTCCACTGCTTCGCCGATGACATCCAGCTTTTCATCTCCACCAAGTCCATCTCCACCGCCACCCACTCTATCCTGACAAACTGCATCACTGAAATAAAATCCTGGCTTCAAATCAACTTCCTCAAACTTAACTATGATAAATCTGAAATAATCATCATTGGCTCAAAAACGCTCACCAAATCCACCCACAACTTTGCCCTCAACATCGACAGTTTCCCAGTATCCACCTCCCCTCACATCCGGAATCTTGGCATCATCTTTGACCAAACCCTCTCCTTCGACAAATACACTAAACAGATCACAAAGACAGCCTTCTTTCACCTGAAAAACATCGCCCGTCTCCGTCCATCCCTATCCTCCACGGCTGCAGAAACCCTCATCCACGCCTTCATCACCTCCCGTCTGGACTACTGCAACAGCCTCCTCTATGGTTCACCCTCAATAATCACCAATAAACTCCAATACATTCAGAACTCCGCTGCCCGTCTACTCACCCATCCCAGACCCGTGACCACATCACTCCCGTCCTTTACAAGCTTCACTGGCTCCCCATCCCCCAGAGAATCCAGTACAAAATCCTCCTCTTGACCTACAAAGCCCTCCATAACCTGGCCCCATCCTACCTGACTGACCTCCTCTGCAGACACACTCCCACCCGCAACCTCCGCTCTGCTGGTACCAACCTCCTGACCCCCCGCCCCCCCATCCAGACCAAATTCAGATCCTGGGGGACAGGGCCTTCTCCATCGCTACTCCCACCCTCTGGAACTCACTACCTCACACCATCAGAGACTCCTCCTCACTCACCACATTCAAAACATCACCCAAGACCCACCTGTTCAACACTGCATTCAACATTTAACCCACAGCATTTAACCCCTGACTATCTCTTCTCCTTCTCCTTCCTTTTGCTTTGATTATTTACCTATTGATTTTTGTCTTTTTGCACTTGTTTTTTGTACTCTGTCAAAGCGTCTTTGGGCTTCTTGAAAAGTGCTATATAAAATAAATGTATTATTATTATTATTATTATCATAATCAAATGTCAGGTCTAAGAGAATTGCATATATGGTAGGATCGACTGACACTCTGCACAAAATGTTGAGGATGCGTTTGTCATTGGGAACGGTTAAGTAAAATGTGCCAATGCTTTTGTGGCATCTCAACTCACGCTTTTCACAGAGGCAGGTGTTACTGCAAATTTTGGATCCCGACGACGTTATCTGTAAAACGGCCTTATTGCCATGAATAAGGATTTCCATATTTCCCCTTCGAATCAGTGAAGCAACGTTGGTGTCCAATTTCCTCAGATGTACCACCAAGATCAGATAATGTGAAGTGGAAATTAACTTGGGTGCCTGCTCAATGTGGGTTGAGAGATAATCATGTCCACTTTAGGCAAGCTCCACGGTTCTGTGCAGACAGCATATTATACTGGATTTATATCAAGCTTAGTTCTGTATAAAATATGAGGCTCTTGGAAAACGAGTCGAGAAAAGGCAAAACAGCAATGTACTAATAGTGGAGTCATACTTGGATACAACAAGCAAGGGAATGAAACCACAAACAAGCAGAGAAAGGAGGGAAGGTTTGACATCCCAAATTGCATCACAGTTAAGGAGGGCGTTGGCGATCTTTAATTATGTGATGTCTAAAATGGCTAAATGAAACCAGGCAAGCTTTATTGGGATTTATTTTTGAGGGAGGAAGGGAGGGTAGGGGGGTCATCCTTCATTAAGATTGAATTGTTTTCCTATTTCCTTCACTTCCATTTTTGAGTAACAGGATATTTATAAGGGAATTATTGTTTTGAAATTATAAGAAAGATAAAAATCAATTTAATGTTTCACCCTTAACTGCATCATTCCTGCAATGGTAAGTAAATAAAAGGGAGGAAGTCATCATGTGTATTAGTCCCAGTCACACTTTCCCAAGTTCTGTGGTTACCAAAAGCTGTGAAGGAGAATGACTTCAAAGGAGAGGTTGTTCCCCAGAAGAAAGGATTTCACCAATGCTTTCGGCTCCTATAGCGCTTGCTGTCTGAAAGTAAGCAGTTGCCCATCACTATCAGGCCTTGACGAAGTGGGTTTTTTTTCTTTTTTTGTACTGCCTTTACCTCCCAAACACACGTTTTGTCAATGAGTTTGTCAATGAAGTGCACAATATCACAATATGACTTTAAAGTGTTCCACTTTTCTTCCATTTCTACCATTTTCCCAGAAGATACAAAGAGGAGAAAAGAAGCAAAAAAAATTTCAACTAGATGGTATTCACAGAATACTTACCCTGCGCAGTCAACTTGGTGTGAGCCAACTCTTCTATTTTTTAACGTTTCTTTTTTTTTGATCCAATATAGCTGCCAGACCACGTGAGCGATGACATCATAAATTTATATTCTCTAAATAATTGTTGCATAGATCATGCTCAATAAATTTCAAACTGATCAGACTAAGCGTTGTCCCTGTCGAATTATGACGTCATAATTATGGCACCATTGACGTCATCGTTAACAACACCTATTCCCCATATGGAGTTATTTACAAGGAGCCACATTTCAATTTGTTCCATGGAGCGGTTTTGGAGATATATAGGTGCAACTTTTTTTGTTTTTTTCCAAGATGGTGCCTGTAACACATGCCCTATGACGTCATGATTATCATTAAAATATTCTCAAGGAGGAGGTGCTCCTTTGGTGAAAATTTCGTGTCCATCAGACCAACAGTTGCTGAAATTTTAAAAACTAGGGCATGCCCGTACTATATATATATATCTAAAATTATATCCCCCCCCTCTATTTACATGAAATGGTTTGGTCCAAAGCGAACGGCTTGCGAGTGGTGACAATCCCCCCCCTCTATTTACATGCAATGGTTCGGTCCAAAGCGAACGGCTTCCGGAGTTTGGTAAAGAAATCGCCATCGCGTACACAAACGCGCAGGAAAGCGAATGAATCGCAAATTCGTTTTTATTAGTTTTAAAACATCGTTTAACGCCAACATAGCGCCAACATAGTTTGCAAACGTGAAATAAATGAATACGCTCTCAAATGTGCCATCCGAGGCAGAGTGTGTCCTCCACGTTCGGCACACGCGATCGTTCACTGCTCTCTGATTGGTTGAATCGTTTTTTGGACATAGCTCGGTAAGTAATTGTCCGATTAATATGAAACCTTGAAAAGGCACATCCTCGGGTCCCCAGCAATATACCTGGCAAGTTTCAAGTATATCGGACCGGTAGTTGTCGAGAAACAGCGGTCACAGACAAACAAACAAACGTACAGACGTACAGACAGACAGACAGAGATTACTGGAATTATAGATAGATAATGATCGGAGGGATAAGTGTTGTATTTGTCGAATTATGACGTCATAACGAAGGCACCGATGACATCATCATTAACATAACTTATTCCCCATGGGGAGTGTGACAATGAGCCAGGTCTGAATTTTTTCCATGGAGTGGTTTCAGAGATATAGAGGTGTGAAGTTTTTCCAAGATGACGCCTGCACCACGTGACCTATGACATCACAATAATCATTGAAATATTCTATAGGAGGAGGCCCTCCTATGGTGAAAATTTCGTATAAATCACACCAAGAATTGCAGAGAAAAAATTCATACTGATCGAATCAAGCATTGTACTTGTCGAATTATGACGTCATAATTAAAGTACTGATGACATCATCATTAACATATCTTATTCCCCAAGAGGAGTATTTGACAAAGCCATGTTTCAGTTTTTCTCCATGGAGCGGTTTCGGAGATATAGAGGTGCAACCTTTTTTAGATTTTTCCAAGATGGCGCCTGTACCACGTGACATATGACGTCATAATTATCATTTAAAAAATTCCACAGGAGGAGCCGCTCATATTCTGAAAATTTCGTGCCAATCGGACTAATAGTTGCAGAGGAATTCTTTTTTTTCATACTGATCAGATCAAGTGTTGAACTTGTCGAATTATGACGTCATAATTAAGGAACCGATGACATTATCATCAACATATCTTATTCCCCATGGTGAGTACTTGACAATGAGCCCCGTTTCCATTTTTTCCATTGAGCGGTTTGGGAGATATAGAGGTTTAACGTTTTTCCAAGATCGCGCCTGTACCACGTGACCTATGACGTCATAATATCACTAAATATTCTACAGGAGGAGGCCCTCCTTTGGTGAAAATTTCATGTCAATCGGACCAACGGTTGCCCGGTTGCCAGGAAAATGAATTTTTAAAATGCTGACACGGCACACACTTTACTTTACTGAAATGCAGACACGTACGTAACTGAATGCTTAACCCTGCTTTTCACTTCGCGAGCGCAGGGTAACTATGATTGTACACAGAGATAAGGACACAGAGACATGGACAAACACACACGGAGGCGGATACTTTGAGACCTGGGATGTCTCCATTACACGTCATGAAACCCATCCAACCCACGTGTGAAAATAGCAGCTAACAAGAGCAACTTGCATACACACAAACACACACACACACACACACACACACACACACACACACACACACACACACACACACACACACACACACACACACACACACACTCACCAGCCATTCTTTCTTGAGAGGGATGTGTGTGTATATATGTATGTATGTATATAAGGACACGGGTACAATTCCGATTATGATCGCCCATTTAAGTATGGATGTAAATGTGATAACATACAGTCACGTGAAAAAGTAAGTACACCCCACGTAAAATTTTGACTTTTTCAACATATTTCAACATACAGCTATTTGATTCTCATTTCAACAATATTGATAGATAAAGGTGATATAATATAACAAGTATTATGAAACATTTACATTTTGTAGTCCATTGTATAATTTAAATAAACATAAATGCAAATTTCGCATGTGGAAAAAGTAAGTACACCCTTGGCTCTAATAGGTGGTATTGCCCCCTTTGGCAGAAACAACCTCAAGTAGGCGTTTCTTATAACTGTCTACCAGTCTCTGACATCGACAGGGAGCAATTTTTGTCCACTCCTCCGCTCACAGCCTCGATGTGACTCACAGCTGTCTCCTTCTCATGGCCGTCTCGTTCTCCCTTCTTCTCTTCCGGTTTGTTTGCCACATCTTCCTTTTCCTTCACAAACACTTATTTTCACCTTTTACTAAAGTCATCTCCACTTCACACAAAAATCTTAACAACAATATTACCTGAAACTAAAAATCCTACATGTATATAATAACAACAAAGGTGGAAGTGACGGATCCGTAACAGTATCTTAAGGTATTACCTTCTCCATCAAGCCAGGTGTTGGCCTAACGGTTAAGGTGGCTGACTTGAGATCGTAAAGCTCCTGAGTTTGAATCCTTATTAACACCAGGTTGGTTGACTCAGCCTGTCATCCTTCCGAGGTCGGCAAAATGAGTACCAGCTTACTGCCAATGGGGGGCAATGGGGGCTACATCAGTGACACACCTGCACCCCCAGAAAATGATTCAGCGAAGCAGCAACAGGCTGCATCTGAACTACCACCACATCCTCCACTGAAGGTGAACAGAGGTTGTTTCCACCACATTTTGTTTGTTTATCTGTTTGTTATAACAAAAATGTAAAAATTTCGTTTGTATGTTTGTTTAATGTTTGTCTGTGAGTGCGATAACTTGCGAACGCTTTCAGCTATCTTGGTCAAACTTTACCAGAGGATTCCGAAGGAAAAAACTGAGGCTGTCAAATTTTTTGACTATAAAGGTCAAAGGTCAAGGTAATCTCGACTTTTGTCATACCTGTCAGGCTGCTGTGATATCTTTTCCATCTGCTGTGCTATATTATCCATCTGCTGTGCTAACTCTTTCATCTGTTGTGCTATCTTTTCCATCTGCTGTGCTATATTTTTAATCTGCTGTGCTATCTTTTTTAATTGCTGTGCTATATTTTCCATTTGATGTGCTATCTTTTTAATTTGCTGTGCTATATTTTTAATTTGCTGTGCTATAATTTCCATTTTCTGTGCTATCTTTTCAATCTGCTGTGCTATATTATCCATCTGCTGTGCTAACTCTTTCATCTGTTGTGCTATCTTTTCCATCTGCTGTGCTATATTTTTAATCTGCTGTACTATCCTTTTAATTTGCTGTGCTATATTTTACATTTGCTGTGCTATCTTTTTAATTTGCTGTGCTATATTTTTAATTTGCTGTGCTATAATTTCCATTCCCTGTGCTATCTTTTCAATTTGCTGTGCTATATTTTTAATTTGCTGTGCTATATTTTCCATTTGCTGTGCTATCTTTTTAATTTGCTGTGCTATCTTTTCCATCTGCTGTGATATCTTTTCCATCTGCTGTGCTATCTTTTCCATCTCCTGTGCCATATTTTTCATCTGCTGTGATATCTTTTCCATCTGCTGTGCTATCTTTTCCATCTGCTGTGCTATCTTTTCCATCTCCTGTGCTATATTTTTCATCTACTGTGCTATCTTTTCCATCTGCTGTGCTATCTTTCCATCTGCTGTGCTATCTTTTTCATCTGCTGTGCTATCTTTTCCATCTGCTGTGATATCTTTTCCATCTGCTGTGCTATCTTTTCCATCTCCTGTGCTATATTTTCCATCTGATGTGCTCTCTTTTCCATTTGCTGTGCTATCTTTTCCATCTGCTGTGCTCTCTTTTCCATCTGCTGTGCTATATTTTTCATCTGCTGTGCCATATTTTCCATCTCCTGTGCTATATTTTTCATCTGCTGTGCTGTCTTTTCCATTTGCTGTGCTATCTTTTCCATCTGCTGTGCTATCTTTTCAATCTGCTGTGCTATCTTTTCAATCTGCTGTGCTATATTTTTCATCTGCTGTGCTATCTTTTCCATCTGCTGTGATATTTTTTCCATCTGCTGTGCTATCTTTTCCATTTTCTGTGCTATAATTTCAATTTTCTGTGCTATATTTTTAATTTGCTGTGCTATATTTTCCATTTGCTGTGCTATCTTTTTAATTTGCTGTGCTATATTTTTAATTTGCTGTGCTATAATTTCCATTTTCTATGCTATCTTTTCAATTTGCTCTGCTATATTTTCATCTGCTGTGCTATCTTTTCCATCTGCTGTACTATCTTTTCCATCTGCTGTGCTATCTTTTCCATCTGCTGTGCTATCTTTTCCATCTGCTGTGCTATCTTTTCCATCTGCTGTGCTGTCTTTTCCATTTGCTGTGCTATCTTTTCCATCTGCTGTGCTATCTTTTCCATCTGCTGTGCTATCTTTTCCATCTGCTGTGTGATATTTTTCATCTGCTGTGATATCTTTTCCATCTGCTGTGCTATCTTTTCCATCTCCTGTGCCATATTTTTCATCTGCTGTGCTATCTTTTCCATCTGCTGTGCTATCTTTTCCATCTGCTGTGCTATCTTTTCCATCTGCTGTGATATCTTTTCCATCTGCTGTGATATCTTTTCCATCTGCTGTGCTATCTTTTCCATCTCCTGTGCAATCTTTTTCATCTGCTGTGCTATCTTTTCCATCTGCTGTGATATCTTTTCCATCTGCTGTGCTATCTTTTCCATCTCCTGTGCTATATTTTCCATCTGATGTGCTCTCTTTTCCATTTGCTGTGCTATCTTTTCCATCTGCTGTGCTCTCTTTTCCATCTGCTGTGCTATATTTTTCATCTGCTGTGCTATATTTTCCATCTCCTGTGCTATATTTTTCATCTGCTGTGCTGTCTTTTCCATTTGCTGTGCTATCTTTTCCATATGCTGTGCTATATTTTCAATCTGCTGTGCTATCTTTTCATTCTGCTGTGCTATCTTTTACATCTGCTGTGCTATATTTTTCATCTGCTGTACTATCTTTTCCATCTGCTGTGATATTTTTTCCATCTGCTGTGCTATCTTTTCCATCTCCTGTGCTATCTTTTCCATCTGCTGTGCTATCTTTTCCATTTTCTGTGCTATAATTTCAATTTTCTGTGCTATATTTTTAATTTGCTGTGCTATATTTTCCATTTGCTGTGCTATCTTATCATCTGCTGTGCTATCTTTTCCATTTTCTGTGCTATAATTTCCATTTGCTGTGCTATCTTTTCATCTGCTGTGCTATCTTTTCCGTTTTCTGTGCTATAATTTTCATTTTCTGTGCTATATTTTTTAATTTGCTGTGCTATATTTTCCATTTGCTGTGCTATCTTTTTCATTTGCTGTGCTATATTTTTAAGTTGCTGTGCTATCATTTCCATTTTCTGTGCTATCTTTTTAATTTGCTGTGCTATATTTTTAATTTGCTGTGCTATCATTTCCATTTTCTGTGCTATCTTTTTAATTTTCTGTGCTATATTTTTAATTTGCTGTGCTATAATTTCCATTTTCTGTGCTATCTTTTCAATCTGCTGTGCTATATTATCCATCTGCTGTGCTAACTCTTTCATCTGTTGTGCTATCTTTTCCATCTGCTGTGCTATATTTTTAATCTGCTGTGCTATCTTTTTTAATTGCTGTGCTATATTTTCCATTTGTTGTGCTATCTTTTTAATTTGCTGTGCTATATTTTTAATTTGCTGTGCTATAATTTCCAATTTCTGTGCTATCTTTTCAATCTGCTGTGCTATATTATCCATCTGCTGTGCTAACTCTTTCATCTGTTGTGCTATCTTTTCCATCTGCTGTGCTATATTTTTAATCTGCTGTACTATCCTTTTAATTTGCTGTGCTATATTTTCCTTTTGCTGGTCTATCTTTTTAATTTGCTGTGCTATATTTTTAATTTGCTGTGCTATAATTTCCATTTCCTGTGCTATCTTTTCAATTTGCTGTGCTATATTTTTAATTTGCTGTGCTACATTTTCCATTTGTTGTGCTATCTTTTTAATTTGCTGTGCTATATTTTTAATTTGCTGTGCTATAATTTCCATTTTCTATGCTATCTTTTCAATTTGCTCTGCTATCTTTTTCCATCTGCTGTGCTATCTTTTCAATCTGTTGTGCTATCTTTTCCATCTGCTGTGCTATATTTTTCATCTGTTGTGCTATCTTTTCCATCTGCTGTGCTATCTTTTCCATCTGCTGTGCTATCTTTTCCATCTGCTGTGCTATCTTTTCCATCTGCTGTGCTGTCTTTTCCATTTGCCATGCTATCTTTTCCATCTGCTGTGCTATCTTTTCCATCTGCTGTGCTATCTTTTCCATCTGCTGTGCTATCTTTTCCATCTGCTGTGCTATCTTTTCCATCTGCTGTGCTCTATTTTTCATCTGCTGTGATATCTTTTCCATCTGCTGTGCTATCTTTTCCATCTCCTGTGCCATCTTTTCCATCTGCTATGCTATCTTTTCCATCTGCTGTGCTATCTTTTCCATCTGCTGTGCTATCTTTTCCATCTGCTGTGCTATCTTTTCCATCTGCTGTGATATCTTTTCCATCTGCTGTGATATCTTTTCCATCTGCTGTGCTATCTTTTCCATCTCCTGTGCTATATTTTTCATCTGCTGTGCTATCTTTTCCATCTGCTGTGCTATCTTTCCATCTGCTGTGCTATCTTTTTCATCTGCTGTGCTATCTTTTCCATCTGCTGTGATATCTTTTCCATCTGCTGTGCTATCTTTTCCATCTCCTGTGCTATATTTTCCATCTGATGTGCTCTCTTTTCCATTTGCTGTGCTATCTTTTCCATCTGCTGTGCTCTCTTTTCCATCTGTTGTGCTATATTTTTCATCTGCTGTGCTATAGTTTCCATCTCCCGTGCTATATTTTTCATCTGCTGTGCTGTCTTTTCCATTTGCTGTGCTATCTTTTCCATCTGCTGTGATATTTTTTCCATCTCCTGTGCTATCTTTTCCATCTGCTGTGCTATCTTTTCCATCTGCTGCGCTATCTTTTCCATCTGCTGTGCTATAATTTCAATTTTTTGTGCTATATATTTAATTTGCTGTGCTATATTTTCCATTTGCTGTGCTATCTTATCATCTGCTGTGCTATCTTTTCCATTTTCTGTGCTATAATTTCCATTTGCTGTGCTATCTTTTCATCTGCTGTGCTATCTTTTCCATTTTCTGTGCTATATTTTTAATTTGCTGTGCTATATTTTTAAGTTGCTGTGCTATCATTTCCATTTTCTGTGCTATCTTTTAAATTTGCTCTGCTATCTTTTTCCATCTGCTGTGCTATCTTTTCCATCTGCTGTGCTCTCTTTTCAATCTGCTGTGCTGTATTTTTCATCTGCTGTGCTATCTTTTCCATCTGCTGTGCTATCTTTTCCATCTCCTGTGCTATATTTTTCACCTGCTGTGCTAGCTTTTCCATCTGCTGTGATATCTTTTCCATTTGCTGTGCTATCTTTTCCATCTGCTGTGCTATCTTTTCCATCTGCTGTGCTATATTTTTCATCTGCTGTGCTATCTTTTCCATCTGCTGTGATATCTTTTCCATCTGCTGTGTTATCTTTTCCATCTCCTGTGCTATATTTTTCATCTGCTGTGCTGTCTTTTGCATTTGCTGTGCTATATTTTACATCTGCTGTGCTATCTTTTCCATCTGCTGTGCTATCTTTTCCATTTTCTGTGCTATCTTTTACATTTGCTGTGCTATAGTTTCCATCTGCTGTGCTATCTTTTTCATCTGCTGTGCTATCTTTTCCATCTGCTGTGCTATCTTTTCCATCTCCTGTGCTATATTTTTCATCTGCTGTGCTATCTTTTCCATCTGCTGTGATATCTTTTCCATTTGCTGTGCTATCTTTTCCATCTGCTGTGCTATCTTTTCCATCTGCTGTGCTATATTTTTCATCTGCTGTGCTATCTTTTCCATCTGCTGTGATATCTTTTCCATCTGCTGTGCTATCTTTTCCATCTCCTGTGCTATATTTTTCATCTGCTGTGCTATCTTTTGCATTTGCTGTGCTATCTTTTCCATCTGCCGTGCTATAGTTTTCATCTGCTGTGCTATCTTTTCCATCTGCTGTGCTATCTTTTCCATTTTCTGTGCTATCTTTTACATTTGCTGTGCTATAGTTTCCATCTGCTGTGCTATCTTTTTCATCTGCTGTGCTATCTTTTCCATCTGCTGTGCTATATTTTTCATCTGTTGTGCTATCTTTTCCATCTGCTGTGCTATCTTTCCATCTGCTGTGCTATCTTTTTCATCTGCTGTGCTATCTTTTCCATCTGCTGTGATATCTTTTCCATCTGCTGTGCTATCTTTTCCATCTCCTGTGCTATATTTCCATCTGATGTGCTCTCTTTTCCATTTGCTGTGCTATCTTTTCCATCTGCTGTGCTCTCTTTTCCATCTGCTGTGCTATATTTTTCATCTGCTGTGCTATATTTTCCATCTCCTGTGCTATATTTTTCATCTGCTGTGCTGTCTTTTCCATTTGCTGTGCTATCGTTTCCATCTGCTGTGCTATCTTTTCAATCTGCTGTGCTATCTTTTACATCTGCTGTGCTATATTTTTCATCTGCTGTGCTATCTTTTCCATCTGCTGTGATATTTTTTCCATCTGCTGTGCTATCTTTTCCATTTTCTGTGCTATAATTTCAATTTTCTGTGCTATATTTTTAATTTGCTGTGCTATATTTTCCATTTGCTGTGCTATCTTTTTAATTTGCTGTGCTATATTTTTAATTTGCTGTGCTATAATTCCCATTTTCTATGCTATCTTTTCAATTTGCTCTGCTATATTTTTCATCTGCTGTGCTATCTTTTCCATCTGCTGTACTATCTTTTCCATCTGCCGTGCTATCTTTTCCATCTGCTGTGCTATCTTTTCCATCTGCTGTGCTATCTTTTCCATCTGCTGTGCTGTCTTTTCCATTTGCTGTGCTATCTTTTCCATCTGCTGTGCTATCTTTTCCATCTGCTGTGCTATCTTTTCCATCTGCTGTGCTATATTTTTCATCTGCTGTGATATCTTTTCCATCTGCTGTGCTCTCTTTTCCATCTGCTGTGCTATCTTTTCCATCTCCTGTGCTATATTTTTCATCTGCTGTGCTATCTTTTCCATCTGCTGTGCTATCTTTCCATCTGCTGTGCTATCTTTTTCATCTGCTGTGCGCTCTTTTCCATCTGCTGTGATATCTTTTCCATCTGCTGTGCTATATTTTTCATCTGCTGTGCTATATTTTTCATCTGCTGTGCTATATTTTTCATCTGCTGTACTGTCTTTTCCATTTGCTGTGCTATCTTTTCCATATGCTGTGCTATATTTTCAATCTGCTGTGCTATCTTTTCATTCTGCTGTGCTATCTTTTACATCTGCTGTGCTATATTTTTCATCTGCTGTGCTATCTTTTCCATCTGCTGTGATATTTTTCCCATCTGCTGTGCTATCTTTTCCATCTCCTGTGCTATCTTTTCCATCTGCTGTGCTATCTTTTCCATTTTCTGTGCTATAATTTCAATTTTCTGTGCTATATATTTAATTTGCTGTGCTATATTTTCCATTTGCTGTGCTATCTTATCATCTGCTGTGCTATCTTTTCCATTTTCTGTGCTATAATTTCCATTTGCTGTGCTATCTTTTCATCTGCTGTGCTATCTTTTCCATTTTCTGTGCTATAATTTTCATTTTCTGTGCTATATTTTTTAATTTGCTGTGCTATATTTTCCATTTGCTGTGCTATCTTTTTCATTTGCTGTGCTATATTTTTAAGTTGCTGTGCTATCATTTCCATTTTCTGTGCTATCTTTTTAATTTGCTGTGCTATATTTTTAATTTGCTGTGCTATCATTTCCATTTTCTGTGCTATCTTTTTAATTTTCTGTGCTATCTTTTTAATTTGCTGTGCTATAATTTCCATTTTCTGTGCTATCTTTTCAATCTGCTGTGCTATATTATCCATCTGCTGTGCTAACTCTTTCATCTGTTGTGCTATCTTTTCCATCTGCTGTGCTATATTTTTAATCTGCTGTACTATCCTTTTAATTTGCTGTGCTATATTTTCCTTTTGCTGGGCTATCTTTTTAATTTGCTGTGCTATATTTTTAATTTGCTGTGCTATAATTTCCATTTCCTGTGCTATCTTTTCAATTTGCTGTGCTATATTTTTAATTTGCTGTGCTACATTTTCCATTTGTTGTGCTATCTTTTTAATTTGCTGTGCTATATTTTTAATTTGCTGTGCTATAATTTCCATTTTCTATGCTATCTTTTCAATTTGCTCTGCTATCTTTTTCCATCTGCTGTGCTATCTTTTCAATCTGTTGTGCCATCTTTTCCATCTGCTGTGCTATATTTTTCATCTGTTGTGCTATCTTTTCCATCTGCTGTGCTATCTTTTCCATCTGCTGTGCTATCTTTTCCATCTGCTGTGCTATCTTTTCCATCTGCTGTGCTGTCTTTTCCATTTGCCGTGCTATCTTTTCATCTGCTGTGCTATCTTTTTCATCTGCTGTGATATATTTTCATGTTTCTCCTTCCTTTTCAGCAACGAGAGTTGTGAATGAAAATGTAAAATGTCATGTCATGCATCATAAAAGCTTCTCTAACATAAATATATTTTGTTACTTTTACAACCACAGCTATTATATTAAATTATATAATAAAAGTCTCTTCAATATTTTTCTTTGAGTGAGGTTCAAATTATGCCAGATGTCACGTTCGTTACTGAAAGGGAGCACATGCAATTTCAGTGTTAGCGCCATTCGCCATTTTGTTTCCACTCAAGAAAGATGAATGTATGCAGTCCAAAACTTTTCCGACATTCATCTGAATTTGGGTTGATTGCATGACCATAAGAATAGAGGTGAGACGTTAGTCTTTTTTATTTGCAGTAAAAATATACTCGTGAGTAATTTTACTCAGTCATTTGAAATTCCATTATGACTGATAATAAATGTATTTCTAAAATCATCATACTGTTCTTTATGAAGCAAAAGTAAATCGCCAACCTGTAAGCTGTATTCCACGGCACGTCATGTCGCTGCTCAAACCATCTTGGAAGGGCACGTCATGTTACGGCATGCCTTGGCACGGGTCGGAATGGTCCGTAATGGCATGGCATGTCTCGGAGCTGTCCATCATGTCGCGGCATCGTCGGGCACACGGCATGGCTCAGTTCATCATGGCATGGTTCGGACAGTCTTTCACAGTTCACTGTACTGAACAGTTTGTCTCGGCTCGGAACGGTCTGGCACAGCACGGCTCAGACGGTCCATCATGTCATGTCACGGCTCATGGCATGGAACAGTTTGTCACGGCTCAGCACGGTCTGGCACAGCACGGCTCAGACGGTCCATCATGTCATGTCACGGCTCATGGCATGGAACAGTTTGTCACGGCTCAGCACGGTCTGGCACAGCACGGCTCAGACGGTCCATCATGTCATGTCACGGCTCATGGCATGGAACAGTTTGTCACGGCTTAGCTCGGAACGGTCTGGCATGGCTCGTCATAGCATGGATCGAGCGATCCCTCATGGTTCACGACACAAAACAGTTCGTCACGGCTCAGGATGGTCTGGGAGGCATGACTCGGATGGTCCGTCCGTCACAGCACAGCTCACGGCATGGAACAGTTTGTCACGGCTCAGCTCGGAACGGTCTGGCATGGCTCGTCATAGCATGGATCGAGCGATCCCTCATGGCTCACGGCACAAAACAGTTCGTCACGGCTCAGGATGGTCTGGGAGGCATGACTCGGATGGTCCGTCCGTCACAGCACAGCTCACGGCATGGAACAGTTTGTCACGGCTCAGACGGTCCATCATGTCATGTCACGGCTCATGGCATGGAACAGTTTGTCACGACTTAGCTCGGAACGGTCTGGCATGGCTCGTCATAGCATGGATCGAGCGATTCCTCATGGCTCACGGCACAAAACAGTTCGTCACGGCTCAGGACGGTCTGGGAGGCATGACTCGGATGGTCCATCCGTTACAGCACAGCTCACGGCATGGAACAGTTTGTCACGGCTCAGCTCGGAACGGTCTGGCATGGCTCATCATAGCATGGATCGAGCGATTCCTCATGGCTCACGACACAAAACAGTTCGTCACGGCTCAGCACGGTCTGGGAGGCATGACTCGGATGGTCCGTCCGTCACAGCACAGCTCACGGCATGGAACAGTTTGTCACGGCTCAGCTCGGAACGGTCTGGCATGGCTCGTCATAGCATGGATCGAGCGATCCCTCATGGCTCACGGCACAAAACAGTTCGTCACGGCTCAGGACGGTCTGGGAGGCATGACTCGGATGGTCCATCCATCACAGCACAGCTCACGGCATGGAACAGTTTGTCCTGTCAAGGTTTGGCTCGGTTCGGAATGGTCTGGCACAGCATGGCTCAGCTTAGAATGGTCTGAAACGACACGACTCGGCTCACGTTTTTGCTATCAACATCACTTATCTAAAGGAACTTCTGTGATAGATTTTTTTTCCCCAACAACATTATTAATAAAGCAACTGATCAGATCCGATAGTAAGCCTGGTGTTGGCTTAGCAGTTAGGGTGCTGGCTTGGGATCCAAGGATCCTTGGTTCGTAATCCCGATTGATTGCTGAATTAACGCCAGGGGGGTTGACTCAACCTGTCATCCTTCTGAGGTCAGCAAATTTGAGCACCAGTTCACTGGTAATTCCCTGTGTGTCGCAAGAGGCGACTAACAGGGTTGGCGGCAGGAAGGGCATCCGGCCATAAAACATTGCTTCAAAAAGGGGACCACGGTGCCTGAAAAAGGCCAACCCTGCTCTGCGGGGAACAATGGCCTCTAAAGGTGGTTGTTGTTTTTTGTTTGATCAGATCCGATAAAACACGACTTGCGAATATAGAAATGTTTTATTCGCCTTTTGAAATTCCATTTTCATTTTATTAACAAATTTGTTTCTAAAATAACCATACTTTTCTTTATGAAACAAAAGTAAATCCACAAGTCTGTCAGTTTTATTATTTAACAACTGTGCTGCAATGTTGGTGATTGGGGGGTGAAGGGAGATGCTCTTGGCCCCATCAGTTTTGACGGGCTTTCCCCCTAGTTATATATAAACAATGTTGCCAATTTGTTTACCCCAATGCTTGCTTCCATGGATGCAAATATGTTAACTCTCGGAGAGTTCATTTTCTTTGTGTACTTGATATTTTACAATCCATCAATTTTTGTATCAGAGAGAACATTGTGTTCAGAGAGTTCAGGTTAAAAGGTTATGTGTTGGGAAAAAAAACGTGTGACATCAGAAAACTTTGCCACCTCTTGGAAAAATGTGACTTACATCTTGTTGGGGAAAAAGTGTGATATTGGCTCGACATCTGTGTCGAGCTTCGCTGGTACATGTCAAATGTTTTGGGAAACAAAAGTAACCTCTCAATGTGAACTTATGGTGAACTGTGTGGAGCATGAACATTCGTTCACCTACCATTTGCAAACATGAACCTGTGCAAACTTAGACTTATCTGAAGGTGAACTTGGGTGAATTGCAGATTGTTTTTGCACATTTGTATCATGTGACTATACATGGCAAATTGAAAATGCCAACAGCTCACAGTCGAAACTCGCAGAAAATTCCCTCTTGTCTGCCAGGCATAAAAATGTAATTTCCACTTTTTATGTATTTTCTCTGGATTTGCTATGTTATGAGCTAGTTTATTTATAGATATAGCATATATTCTAGTTCTTACAAATATCTCTGGGGCCAAGCTTAATTTCTGCAGAACACAGAGCAATTCATGTCAGGAGATATCTACATTAGTGTTATGCAAACAACCACAGTGGAATGTTTGATCCTCTTTGTCTTCCCCTTTGCAGACTGATTTAGTATGAGGCCAGGCATTCAACAAACGATCTTTGCATGGAACCCCAACACAAGGGACCACCGGACCACTAAGCATTTGTTGGTTGCTTAGCATTTTGTTGTAATGTATAATTATTTTGTTCAAAGGTCTGTCCACTTTTGCATTGATTTCAAGTTAGATGATTACAACTACATTCGATTCATTTAATGGAGAAATCAGAGTGAAATTTTATAGCATTGTTGTATGAGCATACCAGGCTAACCCCCGCTCTGGCAGGGAAAATGGCCTTAAAATGCCTGTTGTTGTGTGTTGTGTATGAGCATACCAGGTGTAGAAAAACAATGAGCATTTCAAACGCTCTCCCCTCGAAGCGGGTTCAAACTACTGGGACTTGGGTACCGGACTTGGTGATGAATTGCACCCTTCTCCACAATATCATCTCAAAATGTCACATACAGAACAGTGAATGAATTGTCATGAAAAATGAAGAAAACTGAGTCACAGCAAAGCAAAAATGTTCAGAAGTGATAATTTCACAACTCACCTACATTTGACACTTAAAAGATGCAACACCCCCTAAAACCTCCTCCAACCCACATTCCCTTTATAGCCTAAAATAATAAACGTTGGCTCAGAAGGAGGCAATTCTGCACGACATCAACACCAGATGCTATCACCAATTCACAAGCAAGCTACCGACAATTTGTCACAAAGTCCCTGTACTGCTCCATCTGCAATGCTTCTACAGACTTGGCATTTAATATGGAATATTTTTTTTGTGGGGGTGAACTTACTTTTCAAGATGTCTTAGAACAAAAAGTTCTTTGGAATTATGTTGAAATTATTCTAGATTTTGTTAATGTGACCTTCAAAAGAAACAAAAACCACATTTGACATTTCAAAACAAATAAATTGATCCTTGAAAGTGATGTAAACTGATATCGAACTCAATTCATTGACAGTACTGTGTTAAACTTCTGTACGTTTTCCAGAAGTATCTCTTTATTTTGCACATTAGCCAAATTTTTTTTTAACAAAAACAAAAGTTAAATTACGACTGGGATTACGGACAGTAAAATTACAGTTCAGTACTTCGTGTAACCCCCACGAGCATTCAGGGGAGCACGTACACGTTGAGGCATGCTGTTCACGAGATTTGCCAAGGTTTGGACAGGAATCGCTTGCCATGCAGTGACAATAGCCTGCTGCAATTCACGCACAGAGGTCGGCTGCTGGTCCAAGTGGTCGATTTGACGCGTTAATTCTGCCCACAAGTTCTCTATCGGATTCATATCCGGTGTTACGTGGTCCCCTCGGTGACTACCTGGTCTCGGTGACCCCCGGACCGTGAGAGGACCTTCGCCAGAAAGTAGTATTATATATGCGCTTTCGCAACGCAATCCCTATGAATTCCACCCAAGAGAAACTGATGTTCAATGATATATTTCAAGGGTAAGGATATCATACAATTTCAATAATACAATCACGGATATATTCCCCGAGCAATCAACAACTAACAACCATCAACAATTCCCAATCCACAATCAATTCCCTATATGATTAAGATGGCCATCTTATATATGTGTGTCCCCGTTGGTACTCACGACCCCCTTTTGGTCTCGGTCCCGCACAATGTCTCTGGGCCCCTCCTGACCAAGATGATGGTCGGCGTCGCCGCACTCGGGCGGTTGAACGAACCCCGGGTGGACGTGTTTCCACCGGGCAGGTATCGTACCAGGCACCACGGCTGCAGCCCCTCGTGGCCACGCGAAGCGGGTACGGTAAAGCAAGCCAAAAGCCCCACGCCGCTTGCAACGCGTGTTAGGCCCCAACGTGCGACCCGTATGCGTCTTTTTAGACGGTGTCGCGAACGGTGCCAGACGCTGGGTCGGTGCACGGCCACACGACAGTTTGACGTCCACCGGGCAAGTATCCGTCCCGGTAACTCCTCTCGCCAGACGGGCTCGGGAACGCCGCTTTTCCACACGGCTCAATATCAATCCCACCTTTCGTCGGAGCGGGGCGAGGAAAAAGAATCCTCATCGCTTTTCTTCCTCGTGTCTTTCCTCCTCTGTTTCCGGTTTCTTTTTCAGAAGGGCTCCTGACCCTCCAACCACAACAACCCTTAATCTACTATACATGGATAAGCAAAGACCTGAAGGGTACTTCACATACATTCACATAAATATGTAACACTCCACCCCTTCAAGAAAGAAAGTTTGAACCCAGCGAAAACTTTCTTTGCCGGCCAATTTGGAGAAACAAACCAGATAACTCAACCCCCCCACATTATCAGTTCCCCCGGGCACAGTTATCACTTAAAAATAAAGCAACCAAAATTTCACCACAACCCCTCCAGATTACTCACTCTGGACTAAGCACCAGCAACGACATTGTCCCTGCCCTTTACATGTTCAATTTCCCGTTGGACTCCTGCCAAGCCAAACTCCATCTCATGACCCTCTGAGTTTGACCGTCAGTTTCTTGTGAATGAAGGTTAAGGGGTTGATCAAAGATCCAAAGTTAAGCAACTCGATAGCACTTTTTCCGGGAGGCCAAGCCGAGTATTCACTACATGGATGCCTTTAGGAACGTGGAGTTCACGGTTAGTCCGTGCAGGAAAGTTCTCTACATGGGCGCCTTGAGGAACGTGGAGTTCACGGTTAGTCCGTGCATGAAAGTTCACTACATGGACGCCTTTAGGAACGGCGTTCACGGTTAATCCGTGTAGGAATCTTGGCTCGGCGGCTCCGCCGCATTCAGTGCTTCAACTTCTCAGAACTTCCCGAATAATTATGGTGGGACCACTTGTCCCTGTAGTCCCATGAATAGCGGTCTCCTTCTCGGCCACTACTTTGACAATCCTTCCTTCGGGAGCTGCCGTAACTCAGGGAGCCTCCATAATAATATTGATTGCGGCCACCACCAAAACTACCGCCCAGTTGTCCTCTCCTGTAGACCTCTCGACGCCTACGAAATGCCTTCCCTACTGTTATGGTCCGACCCTCCAAATCCTTGCCATTCCAATTCTTCTCTGCCTCTCTGGCGTCTTTTGTGCTGGCAAACGTGACAAAGCCGAACCCTCTTGACTGTTGCGTTTCCCTGTCTCTTACCAACCGCACTTCCACCAGCGGCCCATATCTGTTGAAGACAGAGGTCAGAACTTCTTCCTCTGTTTTGAAGTTCAGTCCCCCTACAAATAACTTGGCACTTTTGTCGCCATCCCGAGCTGGTGTGGTGTTATTTTCCATGCTGGGCTCTTTACCAACCCTCAGGTTACCATAAACTTGACCCCCGGCCAAATCATTCCCGATAACCACAGATACACCCTCTACAGGAAGCGTGGCTTGTAAACCGACGGTGACCGGTCCTGACACCAAATCGGACTCCAAATGGATGACATGAAGTGGAGCACTAACACCGCCCCCGATCCCCTGTAAACGAACACTATCCCCCGTTGCCGTCTCCTCGGACCATGGCAAAATGCCTTCAAGCATTAAAGATTGATGTGCCCCTGTGTCCCTCAATATCCTAACCGGTCTCCGGTTAGTCGAGGCTCCATCCCGTGACACAAACCCCTCTGAAATAAATGGTTGGTAACCCTTTTGATGGCGATTTCTCACAATGGCCATTGCATTTGGAGTCGTAATAGTCGGACTCCGCTCTGGGTCTTCCCTTTTCATGCGGTAACAACTGGACATCAAGTGTCCAGGTTTCTTGCAAAAAGCGCAAGTAGGCCCGGAGGAAAAACTCGTGGTCTGCCTCAGGCCCCCCGAACTATAAGTTTGTCTTGGGCCCGCATCCCTCTGATTTCGAACAGGTGGGGTATCCGCGTTGTCCCCATAATCCTCTCGAGGCCGCCGCCATGTATGGTCGTTCTCCGCACCTGCTGTTCCCCACCTCCCCTGCGGAGATCTAGGCGAGGAGTTAGGTTCGTGGACCCCTATTCGGTGGGTTAAGGCATAATCATCTGCCATGGTGGCTGCGTCCCACAACTTTGGTACTTTCTTTTCCTGCAGGTACACTTTGATGTCCTCGTGGACACACTGCTGAAATTCCTCCACCAGGATCAAGTCACGCAATGTTTCGAAGTCTTTCCCGACTCCTTTTGACTCACACCACCGATCAAACATGTTTTCTTTCACTCTGGCAAACTCCACATGGGTCTCACTCTCCCTCTTCCTGGCATTCCTGAATTTTTGCCTGTAAGCTTCCGGAACCAACTCATAGGCTTTGAGGATGTGCTTCTTCAGTACCTCATAATCTGCACATTGGTCCATTGGTAGCGCCGAATAAATCTCTTGAGCTTTTCCCACCAGCACACTTTGCACTAGTATGGTCCAGCCCTCCTCCGGCCAGTTTAATTGCCGAGCCACTTTCTCAAAGTGTGGAAAAAATTTCGCGACTTCCTTTTCACTGAACGGTGGAACCAGCCTCACATGTCTGCCCACATCCCAGGTTTTCTGGTTAGGTGTCGACCCCGTCAGCAAGGGTGGTGCCTCTCCCCATTCTCTCATTAACTCCAGCTCCTTGAATTTAATTTCCTGCCGAAGCTCCATGTCACGTTCCTTTAATTCCCTTTCTGCTTTTCTCTCCTCTGCTTCGAGTTCCCTTGCAGCTCTCCTCTCCTCTGCTTGTTTCTCTTCTCTCCTCTCTTCTGCTTTCCTTTCTTCTTCTGCTCTTTCCTTTTCTGCTTTCCTTTCCTCTTCTTTTAACCTTTCCTGGAGTTCTCGTTCCACTCTCCTTTCCTCTGCTTGTTTCTCTTCTCTCCTCTCTTCTGCTTTCCTTTCTTCTTCTGCTCTTTCCTTTTCTGCTTTCCTTTCTTCTTCTTTTAACCTTTCCTGGAGTTCTCGTTCCACTCTCCTTTCCTCTGCTTGTTTCTCTTCTCTCCTCTCTTCTGCTTTCCTTTCCTCTTCTGATCTTTCCTTTTCTGCTTTCCTTTCTTCTTCTTTGATCCGTTCCTGGCTCCGTAATTGCAACTCCAGTTTCCGGAGCTCAACGTCTTCTGGTTCTTCGGGTAGCCACTCCCAGGCTAACTCGTCCCATGTTCCTAATCCCACCATAGATTGTATCACCGTGGCCTGCAACTCTGCCTTCCTCAAATTAGTTCGGACCTCCAAGTTAAAATGTTTGGCCAATTTCAAGAGGTCCGACTTTAGTAACGCTCGGAACTGAGCCTCACTCGGTGTTACCGCAAAGTTCTGTGCCACAAACGCCATGGTGACTATCGTTAACACCTGTTAACCTTCACCCAAGACTTTACCCCAATTTCCCCAAAAATTTTCCAATTAATACTTAATTAATAAATTTTAATTAATAAAAATATTATTTTATTATTTTATACAATTTTAGATCCCGGACGTAGACCCAATTGCGAATCCGCAAATCGTAATTTGGACGAGCCCCCAATTCTGTTACGTGGTCCCCTCGGTGACTACCTGGTCTCGGTGACCGCCGGACCGTGAGAGGACCTTCGCCAGAAAGTAGTATTATATATGCGCTTTCGCAACGCAATCCCTATGAATTCCACCCAAGAGAAACTGATGTTCAATGATATATTTCAAGGGTAAGGATATCATACAATTTCAATAATACAATCACGGATATATTCCCCGAGCAATCAACAACTAACAACCATCAACAATTCCCAATCCACAATCAATTCCCTATATGATTAAGATGGCCATCTTATATATGTGTGTCCCCGTTGGTACTCACGACCCCCTTTTGGTCTCGGTCCCGCACAATGTCTCTGGGCCCCTCCTGACCAAGATGATGGTCGGCGTCGCCGCACTCGGGCGGTTGAACGAACCCCGGGTGGACGTGTTTCCACCGGGCAGGTATCGTACCAGGCACCACGGCTGCAGCCCCTCGTGGCCACGCGAAGCGGGTACGGTAAAGCAAGCCAAAAGCCCCACGCCGCTTGCAACGCGTGTTAGGCCCCAACGTGCGACCCGTACGCGTCTTTTTAGACGGTGTCGCGAACGGTGCCAGACGCTGGGTCGGTGCACGGCCACACGACAGTTTGACGTCCATCGGGCAAGTATCCGTCCCGGTAACTCCTCTCGCCAGACGGGCTCGGGAACGCCGCTTTTCCACACGGCTCAATATCAATCCCACCTTTCGTCGGAGCGGGGCGAGGAAAAAGAATCCTCGTCGCTTTTCTTCCTCGTGTCTTTCCTCTTCCGTTTCCGGTTTCTTTTTCAGAAGGGCTCCTGACCCTCCAACCACAACAACCCTTAATCTACTACACATGGATAAGCAAAGACCTGAAGGGTACTTCACATACATTCACATAAATATGTAACACCGGGGACATGGCAGGCCACTCCATATGCTCTACACCATGGTCAGCAAGAAAGTGTTGGATCATGCGAGCACGATGAGGCTGTGTATTGTCATCTTGGAAGACAAAGTTTCCACAAAAGGATGCACGAGCAAATGGAAGCAATGTTTCTCCCAGAATGGCCCTGTACTTGAACTGGTTCAGGTTTCCATTCAGACCAACCAGGTCAGTTTTGCCCCCTGCATGAAAAGCAGCCCAAACGGTCACCCCACCACCTCCAGCTTGGACTCTTGGCACTATACAATCTTTGTTGTAGGCTTCATGCACTTGTCTGTGCACTCGGACGCGGCCATCTTGACGATAGACCAGAAATCTAGACTCGTCACTGAAGATCACGTGATTCCAGTGTCCTGGCTGCCATTGACGGTGCTCTCTGGCCCACTGCAATCGGCGCTGGCGGTGTTGTCTGGTCAGGCGTGGCTTTATCAGGGGACGCCTGGCACGATAGCCTACTTGAACCAGTCGTTGGTTGACTAGCCTTCTGGATACAGGCACATTTGTCAGTTGCTGCCACTCAGCCCTAAGCCGATTAGCTGACTTGGTACGGCCATTGCGGGCTAACCGGTACAGCTGGCGATCATCCCTCCTTGTGGTTCTGTGGGGACGTCCTGGCCTCAGTATTGGAGTAGGGACACCCCTCTGACCATTTCGTTTCAGGATATTTGACACCTGACCTTGAGTGATGCCATACTGCCGAGCAATAGCACGCTGTTTCATGCCATAATTTCGTAAAGCCACCACTCCATGACAAACAACATTGTCGAGTTGACGGACCATCTCCAGAGGAAGCGGCAATAACTTTTCGAGACGTGCAGCAGTTGTTTTCCACTAATACAGAACGCAACAACCCTTGTATACCCGACTGTGAAGCCAATCATCAAATGCACCTGTCCGTACATTTTGCCACGCCACCTGTGATATAATCCTTTTGTTGAATTCTTGCTGCGACAGACAATCAATGACATGGTTCTTTTAACAAATAAATCACCAAAGTGTAAAATAAACTCACCAGATTGATATACTGAGTTAAAAAAGCAAACCCAGGTCAAGAAAAAAAAAATATTCCATATTAAATGCCAAGTCTGTAGATACCTATCTTATTCCAATTTAAACCTATCTTCTCTTTGTGCTGCTATTACCTTCCTATGGAGGCCATTCCATGCATTAACTACTCTCTAAGTGAAAGACCCCTGCCCTATTACAGTCCTAACTCTCATCTTTATTCTCAGGTTATGGCACCTGGTCCTAACACTGTCTATTCTGCTGAAAAACTCTTCTGCACTTATTTTGTATATCCCCTTTATTATCTAAAACAGCTCAATCATCTTAATGTACCCTCATAATTGCCTCCTCCTTTCTAATGAAAAAAGTCCTATCTGATTCAATCACCACCCGTAGCTTAGTCTAGGCAGCTACAAATCAATTTACTAGCCCTATGCTGAACCCTCTCTATGGCAGCTATGTACTTCCTTAGATGTGATCATAATTGAACACAATATTCTGGATCAGGCCTCATTAAATTCCTACACATGAAAGCTTGTTTGGAGTTTGCAAAAAAGCACCGAAAGGACTCTCAGACTGTGAGAAACAAGATTCTGTGGGCTTTCATGTGTCTTTCACCGAGGAGAGGCTTCCGTCTGGCCACTCTGCCATAAAGCCGAGATCGGTGGAGTGTTGCAGTGATGGTTGTCCTTCTGGAAGTTTCTCCCATCTCCACACAGGATCTCTGGAGCTCAGCCAGAGTGACCATCGGGTTCTTGGTCACCTCTATTACCAAGGCCCTTATCCCCCGATTGCTCAGTTTGGCCGGGCGACCAGCTCTAGGAAGAGTCCTGGTTGTTCCAAACTTCTTCCATTTAAGAATTATGGAGGCCACTGTGCTCTTGGGAACCTTCAATGCGGCAGAATTTTTTTTGTAGGCTTCCCCAGATCTGTGCCTCGATCCAATCCTGTCTCTGAGCTCTGCAGGCAGTTCCTTCGACCTCATGGCTTGGTTTTTGCTCTGATATGCATTGTCAGCTGTAAGACCTAATATAGACAGGTGTGTGCCTTTCCAAATCATGTCCAATCAATTGAATTTACCACAGGTGGACTCCAATCAAGGTGTAGAAACATCTCAAAGATGACAAAGAGAAATGGGAGGCACCTGAGCTAAATTTCAAGTGTCATAGCAAAAGGGTATGAATACTTATGTCAATGTGATATTTCAGTTTTTTCTTTTTAATAAAGTTACAAAACTTTCTAAAATCCTGTTTTCTCTTTGTCATTATGGGGTATTGAGTGTCGATTGATGAGAGAAAAAATGAATTTAAACGATTTCAGCATAAGGCTGCAACATAAGAAAATGTGAAAAAAGTGAAGAGGTCTGAATACTTTCTGAATGCACTGTACCTGTAGATCTCACTGGAATATGCCTTCTCTGCACCCTCCACGTTTACTCCTTGAAGGTTGCCCACCTCCCAGATTCAGACTGCACACTCATTAAGTTAACCCAATGTAAAGTTCCCAAATTACTTCTCGTACGCTAAATCCTATCAGCCTGACACCACTATCCTGAATGTCGCATCTCAACATTCCCCAGATGGTCGCTTTTCCCCAGATGTTCTCCCACTTCCAACTCCTCCACAATATTAGAATGATGTATAACACCTCACCCCACATAATTTGATTCTCTACAAACTAGGTTAAAAAGCAATGTTGGCCAAGAGATAGAAAATTCTCACCTGCTTTGCCTTTTCCCTTTTCCGGCACCCTGGCAAATTAAAATCCCCCATAATCAATACCCTTCCCATATCACATGCTTTTCTGAATTATTCACATATTCCTCTTCCATACTCTTCCTTCACACAAAGAGCCCTATGAAAGCAACCTCCAATCTCAATCCACACAGAATAGTCTACATTAATTTCCTCCTCAATGTGATGTGCTCTCTCGATACAATACAGCACTGTCTCACTTACACCTCTTAAACCAGGACAATCCCTGCCACCATATTATTTTTCCCACCTCAATACATCATAAGCAGAAGGATCTTAAAGACAAAACTGTCTTCTACCGACTGTGGTCTTTCTGTCTTCTACCGACTCCTCTCCGGCCTTGCACCCCCAGCTCTCTCTGTGCTCTGTCCCCCAAATATTCCTACAGGTCGCACAAGATCTGCCAGCAACCCTCTGATGGTTAAACTGCCGAAATCTCGGCTCTCCGCTCACCTTCACTCTTTCATTCCTCTTTTCTCCCGCCTCTGGAACAAACTCCCTCACTCCCTTCAATCCCACTCCTCCCTCCAGGTCTTTAAAACAGCTGTTCACCACCATCTCTTATCTTCCCCCATCCAAAACCTTGATCTTTTCTACCCCCGCTAATTCACCCCAGATCCACCTTGTTTGAAATTCCAACTTCTTTCCTGGAAGTCCTGGCAGTGTCCATATGTTTTATACCTCTCCCACTGCCCCCTTCCCACGCCCCCCCCCCCAAAGCCCTCGCCCTCTCTCAGATCTCTCGATGTCTCCACGTCTCTTGGTCCCTGCTCTCAAATGTTGTGTTTGTGTCCTTCCCCCTCTCTCCCCATCTTGTCTACCGCTCCCTATGTTATATGTTTTATGTGTCGGTTTGTCTTTCTGTGTGATTAATGTTCGCTCTTTCACGAGCCTCGATATTGTATACAAAAAAAAACAAACAAACAAAAAAAAAAAAAAAAAAAACAAGGAATAATGTTGATAAAAGTAAAACCGAGGACTTTTGTATTACACTTACTATTTTATGTCAAACTATACAAGTGAAGGCAATCGAGATAATCATGTGAAATTAGCCCATAATGCGGTCTCCGCTTATAAAGTTCTAACTGAACTGATTGTTTTGTTACAAGTTTTTGGTCATGTAAATAAGCCATAATACAGTGATCAATCCGATTCACTGATCAATCTGGCATTTATATCGATCACAAATGCTAATTTTAATGTTTGATTAAAGCATATTACAATACTGCATCAGAGTGAAAACCTTTCCAGCATTATAACCGGAGCCAAGAAACTGGTTCGGCAGACCCATTGCTCTGTCTAGACTCTGGAGCATCGTGCACAAGACAAGACAGATTACAATGTGGGAGAAGCTGGTTCGGCAGACCCATTGCTCTGTCTAGAATCTGGAGCATCGTGCACAAGACAAGACAGATTAGAATGTGTGAGAAACTGGTTTGGCAGACCTATTGCTCTGTCTAGACTCTAGAGCATGGTGCACAAGACAAGACAGATTACAATGTGTGAGAAACTGGTTCGGCAGACCCATTGCTCTGTCTAGACTTTAGACCATGGTGTACAAGACAAGACAGATTACAATGTGTGAGAAACTGGTTCGGCAGACCTATTGCTCTGTCTAGACTCTAGAGCATGGTGCACAAGACAAGACAGATTACAATGTGTGAGAAACTGGTTCGGCAGACCCATTGCTCTGTCTAGACTCTAGACCATGGTGCACAAGACAAGACAGATTACAATGTGGGAGAAACTGGTTCGGCAGACCTATTGCTCTGTCTAGACTCTAGAGCATGGTGCACAAGACAAGACAGATTACAATGTGTGAGAAACTGGTTCGGCAGACCTATTGCTCTGTCTAGACTCTAGAGCATGGTGCACAAGACAAGACAGATTACAATGTGGGAGAAACTGGTTCGGCAGACCTATTGCTCTGTCTAGACTCTAGACCATGGTGTACAAGACAAGACAGATTACAATGTGTGAGAAACTGGTTTGGCAGACCTATTGCTCTGTCTAGACTCTAGAGCATGGTGCACAAGACAAGACAGATTACAATGTGGGAGAAACTGGTTCGGCAGACCCATTGCTCTGTCTAGACTCTAGACCATGGTGCACAAGACAAGACAGATTACAATGTGGGAGAAACTGGTTCGGCAGACCTATTGCTCTGTCTAGACTCTAGAGCATGGTGCACAAGACAAGACAGATTACAATGTGGGAGAAACTGGTTTGGCAGACCCATTGCTCTGTCTAGACTCTAGACCATGGTGTACAAGACAAGACAGATTACAATGTGTGAGAAACTGGTTCGGCAGACCCATTGCTCTGTCTAGACTCTAGACCATGGTGCACAAGACAAGACAGATTACAATGTGGGAGAAACTGGTTCGGCAGACCTATTGCTCTGTCTAGACTCTAGACCATGGTGTACAAGACAAGACAGATTACAATGTGTGAGAAACTGGTTTGGCAGACCTATTGCTCTGTCTAGACTCTAGAGCATGGTGCACAAGACAAGACAGATTACAATGTGGGAGAAACTGGTTTGGCAGACCCATTGCTCTGTCTAGACTCTAGACCATGGTGTACAAGACAAGACAGATTACAATGTGTGAGAAACTGGTTCGGCAGACCCATTGCTCTGTCTAGACTCTAGACCATGGTGTACAAGACAAGACAGATTACAATGTGTGAGAAACTGGTTCGGCAGACCCATTGCTCTGTCTAGACTCTAGACCATGGTGTACAAGACAAGACAGATTACAATGTGTGAGAAACTGGTTTGGCAGACCTATTGCTCTGTCTAGACTCTAGAGCATGGTGCACAAGACAAGACAGATTAGAATGTGTGAGAAACTGGTTCGGCAGACCTATTGCTCTGTCTAGACTCTAGAGCATGGTGCACAAGACAAGACAGATTACAATGTGTGAGAAACTGGTTTGGCAGACCTATTGCTCTGTCTAGACTCTAGACCATGGTGTACAAGACAAGACAGATTACAATGTGTGAGAAACTGGTTCGGCAGACCCATTGCTCTGTCTAGACTCTAGACCATGGTGTACAAGACAAGACAGATTACAATGTGTGAGAAACTGGTTCGGCAGACCCATTGCTCTGTCTAGACTCTAGACCATGGTGTACAAGACAAGACAGATTACAATGTGTGAGAAACTGGTTTGGCAGACCTATTGCTCTGTCTAGACTCTAGACCATGGTGTACACGACAAGACAGATTACAATGTGTGAGAAACTGGTTCGGCAGACCCATTGCTCTGTCTAGACTCTAGACCATGGTGTACAAGACAAGACAGATTACAATGTGTGAGAAACTGGTTTGGCAGACCTATTGCTCTGTCTAGACTCTAGACCATGGTGTACAAGACAAGACAGATTACAATGTGTGAGAAACTGGTTCGGCAGACCCATTGCTCTGTCTAGCCTCTAGACCATGGTGTACAAGACAAGACAGATTACAATGTGGGAGAAGCTGGTTTGGCAGACCCATTGCTCTGTCTAGACTCTAGACCATGGTGTACAAGACAAGACAGATTACAATGTGTGAGAAACTGGTTCGGCAGACCCATTGCTCTGTCTAGCCTCTAGACCATGGTGTACAAGACAAGACAGATTACAATGTGTGAGAAACTGGTTTGGCAGACCTATTGCTCTGTCTAGACTCTAGACCATGGTGCACAAGCCAAGACATATTACAATGTGTGAGAAACTGGTTTGGCAGACCCATTGCTCTGTCTGGACTCTAGACCATGGTGCACAAGACAAGACATATTACAATGTGTGTGGAGTAAATGTGTCTTGTTGTGTACTCTTAGTAAGGATGAAGATGCGTTAATTCTGTATAAATATCAAACACATTAAGCTGTCCAGACGTCTCAAAAGTTTTGGTAATACAATTATATATATAGAACTTAAATACGTATATTTCCTATGTTGTTGGTTTACCTTTCATAGCTAAAACGGCTGTTCACACCTGACATGCATGGGAACTCCTGGTTGTGTGAATTTGGTTTCATATTGAAGGAACTGATAACCACACAGCAACCACACTCTGAGATAGCAAGCCATGTAACCTGCTGTCGAGGGATAGCCAAGAAGATATATACTTGCTACCTGCAGTTCAGACAGGCATTTGTAATTACCTTCGCCACCAAAGATAGATCGATGTTGTGTTTTCACCTCTGTTTGTCTGTCTGTGAGCAGGATATCTGAAACAGTTATGGATAGATTCGGGTGAAACTTGGTGGACAGGTTAGGTTTGTGACAAGGACGAATTGATCCGATTTTTGTAAAGATCCGTATCCTAGAATTTCTAAAGTAATGCTTCACATTTGATAGGGCAAAGAACCATAAATAGCACGATATTTCAAAGCGTAGTGGACGGGTTATGACAAAACTTGGTTGATGAGTTGGTTACGTGATGAGAACAAGCCAATTTGATTTTGGTTCAGGTCCAGATGTATATCTGGTCTTCAGCCTGACGGATCTATACCAAAATCTCTCTACCGGGTGCCATTCTTGTTTGTTGATGGTACCGGCAAGAACTCCCTGGCTCTTTGTGAAAGACACCATGAATCTTCAATGTCCACCAACTCATGATAGCAGATGGGACACTCAGTTTGAAGTCCATCACAGGGACGGTGCACCCCAATTCAATGCCCTGCCTGCGAAGCACTAATCCGACAGTGTGTAGTCAATCAATCTGTGTCGTTTGTTGGATGTCGTGTCTAGGACACTGGTCCCATCCAAGTAAATCTGTGACCAGAATGCAGGCAATGGTGTGCTGTGGCCAAGTGTGTCACCTTCCCAAGCCTAACTGCTCTATCATGTAATATGGAGGCATGGCACATCAATATTCTGGAGGCATGGCAGGTCAAGAGCCGAGAGGGTGCCCTAACTGGGAAGGTCAAGGACATACCCACACAATACACTCGATTGATACAAATGGCAAACACCGGATGGTGCAAACAGCGACACAAGGTGAGCAAAAAAGAACAACGCTTGATCCCCAAATCCATCCCCACACGTGCACAACACTCACCGGAACCCCTACACATCATGCAACCAACACGCCACCGTGAATAAAGCCATGTTTGTGCCCTGAAAACACAAAAACTAGAACGAAAACACACCTGTTCTCACTCCCATACACACAACACCAGATCATGAGTGAATAAAAAAGCAGAGCAGACCAGCGATTATGCGATCGGTGTTTTTTGCTTAAAGCTCCACAGAATCAGACATTCATGTTTGCTTTAATTAATGAATTAATATGGCTTCACTTAGCACTTAATCGTTGTTTCTTTCCTGAATAAATATCTTGAAACTAAAGCGCGGCGTTACGCGCGCTGCTTGTGAGCAAGGAGGAAGCGGACAAGCGGTAACATATAAACGTCTTTATTGTAAGACTACACTGTAACACTGTACTGTCCCGGGCTGGGCGCCCGGTGTATATCATGAGGCCACGCCTACCCCTGGTGCGTGGCCACCGCCCACTTGGTGCGCGGAATGATGTCACCACGCCAGTGGGCTTTTGTGTCCGCCACACGCGCCCCCCCAGAATTCCCGCGCACCTGGAGGGCCAGTTTGCGGGGCAGACGAATGACCCGGCCGAAGCGCCCCCTGGCGATCGGCGGCGTCCGGGGTGCAGGGATGCCAGGTGGGATGCCCCTGGCTGCCCCTGGGATGGGTGCAGGACCGGGGGGCGGCGTGGCGGCGGGGCTGGGCGGTGCCGGGGGTCCGCCCGCAGGAGGGCGGCCCCGACGTGGGGGTCGGGCCACTGGCGGTGGATGGTCCACATCGAGGTGGGCCGGCTTGAGGCGGTCTACCGAAACGCGGTCAGGAGTACCGCCGATGTCCAGGGTGAAGTGCTTCGCCCCGGTCTCCAGCACGCGGAAAGGCCCGTCGTATGGGGGCCGCAGTGGTGTCCGATGGGCATCGTGGCGGACGAAGACATACTCCGCCGTGCGAAGCTCCGGGGCGACGTGCGTCGGTGGGTGCCCGTGGCATGCCGCTGGCACCGGGGCGAACCTCTGGGCGGTCTCTTGTAGAGCGGAGCGCTGCTGTGCCGCGGACCATGGTGCCGTGGAGTCGGGAAGGAACTCGCCCGGCACCCGCAGCGGTTGCCCGAAGACCAATTCCGCCGCGGATGCGCGCAGGTCCTCCTTGGGCGCCGTCCGGAGGCCCAGCAGGACCCAGGGGAGCCTGTCGACCCAGCCGCCGTCGCGGAGGGTGGCCCGGAGCGCGGCCTTCAATGAGCGGTGAAATCGCTCACACAGGCCGTTAGCCTGGGGATGGTAGGCCGTGGTTCGGTGCAGCCGGACCCCGAGCCCCTGCGCAACCGCCCCCCAGAGCTCCGAGGTGAACTGGGGGCCGCGGTCGGATGAGATGTCTGAGGGGGCGCCGAACCGGGCGACCCAGGTGGCGATGAAAGCCTGCGCGACATCGGCCGCCGTTGTCGACGCCAAGGGCACGGCCTCCGGCCACCGGGTGGTGCGGTCCACCATGGTGAGGACGTAGGTGAAACCCCGCGAGGGGGGCAGAGGTCCCACCAGGTCCACGTGGACGTGGTCAAACCGGCGTTCCGGCACCGTGAACGGGGCCAACGGGGCCTGGGTGTGCCGGTGCACCTTGGCGCGCTGGCACGCGAGGCACGTCCTGGCCCAGCCGCGGACGGCCTTCCGGAGGCCATGCCAGACGAACTTGTCGGCGATCAGCCTTTGGGAGGCCCTCGCGCCCGGGTGGGACAGGCCGTGGATGGCGTCAAACACCTGGCGCTGCCAGCCCGCGGGCACGATGGGGCGAGGACGCCCGAGGGAGACGTCGCACAAGAGGGCCGCGCCCGCGCCGTCAAACGGCACCTCGGTGACGCGGAGGCCCGTGACGGCGGTCCGCAAGGCCTGGACGTCGGGGTCAGCGGCCTGGTCCGCTGCCATCCGGGCATAGTCGATGCCGAGGTGGACTGCGTGGGCGACGGCCCGGGAAAGGCAATCCGCCACCGGGTTGTCCTTCCCCGCGATGTGCTGGATGTCCGTCGTGTACTCGGACACGGCCGAGAGGTGACGCTGCTGCCGGGCCGACCACGGCTCGGTGACTTTGCCCATCGCAAAGATCAGCGGCTTGTGGTCGACGAAGGCAGTGAACGCCCGGCCCTCGAGCAGATGGCGGAAGTGCCTGACCGCCAAGTGAAGTCCGAGCAACTCGCGGTCGAAGGTACTGTAACGGCGTTCGGGCGGGCGAAGCTGCCGGCTAAAGAACGCCAGCGGTTGCCAAGCTCCACGCACCCATTGCTCATGCACTGCGCCCACCGCGTAGTCCGAGGCATCGGTGGTGAGGGCGATCGGTGCATCGGGCGCCGGGTGCGCGAGCATGGTGGCATTAGCCAAGGCGAGCTTCGCGCCCGTGAACGCCGTGTCCATCTGCTCGGTCCAGGTAACGTCGCCTTTGCCCGGCTTACCTCGGAGAGCTTCGTGCAGGGGGCGCAGGAGCTGGGCGATACGGGGCAGGAACCGATGGTAAAAGTTCACCATGCCCAGGAACTCCTGCAGCCCTCTGATCGTGCGGGGGCGCGGAAACCCCTTCACCGCCTCCACCTTGGCCGGTAGGGGGACGGCTCCGTGCCTGGTGACACGGTGCCCCAGAAAATCGATTGTGGCGGCGCCGAACCGGCACTTTGCGGGGTTCACAATCAGGCCATGCTGGCCCAGGCGTTCGAAGAGCGTGCGGAGGTGGCGTAGGTGCTCTTCGCGGGACGCGCTGGCGACGAGGATATCGTCCAGGTAAACGTAGACAAAATCCAAGTCGCGCAGGACGCTGTCCATCAGTCGCTGGAACGCCTGAGCCGCATTCTTCAGACCGAAGGGCATGCGCAAGACCTCGAAGAGTCCGAATGGCGTGATGACCGCCGTCTTCGGGACGTCTTCCGGCCTGACGGGGACCTGATGGTAGCCGCGTATGAGGTCCACCTTCGAGAAGAAGGACCTGCCCGCCAAACGGGCGGAAAAGTCCTGAATGTGGGGGACGGGGTAGCGGTCGGGAGTCGTGGCGTCATTGAGACGGCGATAGTCCCCGCACGGTCGCCATCCCCCGCCGGGCTTCGGCACGATGTGCAGCGGCGACGCCCAAGCGCTCTCTGAGCGCCGAACGATGCCGAGTCGCTCCAGGGTAGCGAACTCCGCTTTTGCCACCGCCAGCTTCGTCGGCTCGAGGCGGCGTGCCCGGGCGTAGACCGGTGGCCCGACGGTGGGGATGTGATGGGCCACCCCGTGCTTGACGGCCCCCGCCGAGAAGGTGGGCCGCGTGAGGGCCGGGAAGCCGGCGAGGAGGCGGGTGAATGCGTCCGCTGCCGGAAGCGTACAGACCAACGTGGCCGGAACCGAATCGTTCGGCAAGCCGCTTGGCAAGCCGCTCGTTGAGCTGGGCAACGCACAAGCGAGCGAGCTGAACGTCTCGGCCTGGACAAGCCGTCTGAGCTTGACGTCGACCAGGAGCCCATTAGCGCACAGGAAGTCCGCGCCAAGCAGTGCCATGGGCACGTCGGCGGTGACGAACGTCCATCGGAAAACCTGCCCTCCAAACCGCAGAGAGAGGCAGCGTTTTCCGTACGTACGGATGGGCGTCCCGTTCGCGGCAAGCAGCGCGGGGCCCCCACCCGCGGCGTGCTTGTCTGACGTGCCGGCGGGAATGACACTCACCTGCGCTCCCGTGTCGCACAGGTAACGGCGCCTGGAGAAGGTGTCCGTTATGAACAGCAGGCTGTTCGAATGGCCGGCGCTCATCGCCACTATTGAGCGCCGGCCCGGGCGTTTCCCGACCCGTTGAAGGAGCACGGCGGATGACACCGCCGAGCTTCGTGGCCGAACTTGGCATGGAACCAGCACCAGGTGGTGGAGCTGGAGGAGCGCGGCTGGCTCCGCCAGGCCGGTGGAGTTGGCGGGTTTCCCCGCGGTGGCGGTTTTCGCCGCGGCGGTGGGCGGGGCGTGGCGGCGTTCACGAGGTGCGTATCAGCATGCTGCTGAACATCAGCGTGCTGTAGAAGCTGATGCTGTGGAACATGCTGCTGAACATCAGCGTCGAGGGCCGTGACGGCCACGCCGACGCTCGCCCGCATGTCCGAAGCGGCGAAGTACCTGTCCGCCTCGGCCGCCAATGCTCGGGGTTCCGTTAGCTCGGTCCCGGCCAACGCGAGGCGGACCTGCGCTGGAAGTTGGCGCCGGAAAAGCGCCCGGAATAGCGAACCGGGGGCTTCGTCGCCCAACAGTGACAGCATATGGTCCATTCGGACCGACGGGCGCGTCTCACCGAGCTCGGGGAGATCCAGGAGGCGGTCGGCCCGTGCGTCGTCCGTAAGGCCGAACGTGGCTAGGAGTAGCCGCTTGAGTGCCTCGTACTTGTGGCCGTTCGGTGGGTGGCGAAGGACGGACACAACTCGAGCGGCCGTGCCGGGCCCGAGGGAGGCGACGACGTGGCAATAGCGCGTGTCATCGCCGGTGAGGCGCCGAAGCTGAAATTGGGCTTCAGCCTGGACGAACCAGACTTCGGCCTGAGCCTCCCAAAATTCCGGAAGTTTGACGAAGTCGGCCATGGCGATGGCGTCGCGTGTGGAAGGATCGCTCCAGCAGATCCAACGTCGAGGGTCACCAGTAAAGCGCGGCGTTACGCGCGCTGCTTGTGAGCAAGGAGGAAGCGGACAAGCGGTAACATATAAACGTCTTTATTGTAAGACTACACTGTAACACTGTACTGTCCCGGGCTGGGCGCCCGGTGTATATCATGAGGCCACGCCTACCCCTGGTGCGTGGCCACCGCCCACTTGGTGCGCGGAATGATGTCACCACGCCAGTGGGCTTTTGTGTCCGCCACAAAACGAAGATTTTAGTGTTTTTTTTTGTGTCTTTGTACTCTCGAATGCCTCTCGAAATGATACCAGTCATTGATACATGGTGGTACTTGTCAGGTTGACTTTTTCTTTAACACCTCAAAAAATGAAGTTCCGTGTTCAGTTCTCTGTTTATTACTTACAAATCAGTCACCACATCAAAAACATTTTTTTTTTCCTGATTCTGTGGACCTTTAAGGTCCGCACAATAAAAACACTCCTCACTAGACCCCTCTTACCGGCACGTTACCAGAAACCAATTGATGGGCCTTCAGAATAAAAGCAAACATCTGTTGTGGCTTGGGGTCTATTGGCCATGGAAGCCCACTGGGAATAGTTAAGTGTATGGCGAAACATCAAATTGTAAGGCCTTAACATTTGCCATGCGCCCACGTGGAATGAATCATTTTACCTGTAACAATGGCTTCGTGTTTAGACTGCATCATCTTGATTTTGTTCTGCTTGGGCTGAACTTGGATTCAGAATTTATGAATGGTAAGGCATGACGATTGCATTTTACTATACTGATGAGCTGCAATAAGGGTGAAATATACCCTTAAGCTATACTATTTTCTCTGCTTGTGTCATTTTGAACAATTGCCCATGAGGTTTCAATCGTGTTACGACATGCCCCTTAGGAGTAGTTGTATAGCACAATGTGATGGTCACAGTGTTGCTGCAGGAATAGCCATACGAGGAGGGTAAGATAAACTAGTTATTTCACTAAAAACATCGAGCAAGAAGTATTTGCTTTCTGTGTACAATGGACATGCATCAAAGAATGTTTTAGTAGCGCATTAAAGGTACCCCTCTCCCCGTCCCCGCTCCCCCCACCCCCTCCCCCCCCATTCTTCTGTAATTTTTTTTATGGGATATTGCCCGCCCCAAAAACAGAAGGCCACTCGAGGTGGGGTAGAACAAAGAAAACAAAAGCAGAACAACCAGCCCCTTGGATTGAAACAAGACAAATGTAAAAAGTTGTCTCCTCACAAAACAAAAAAGGCTGGGAGAGGTTAACTAGTCTGCTTCGAGACAACAGTGCCTCTACCCTCATTTTTGGTAGACTGCCGACCAAGGCTAACGAGCTCAACCCACCCGGGTTTGAAATCAGAGTTTTCCTTCTCTTAGGCAGACTGCCGATCAAGGCTAACGAGTTCTACCTACCTGGTTTTAAGGCGCCAGACACCCGCCTTTCACACCTCCGCATTTAGTTAAAAACAGGGGTCGGCAAGAGAAGCCATGCAGTAGGAGTTTGATTAGGAGAGGCTATCTAAGTCACAGACCATATGGGATATTTTATGGATGAGGAGTTGCTCAGTTCTCCACCATCATCCCAGTTATTCCTAACCCTTTGACCCCGATGTAATGTGTCTAAAACCCTCACCTTCCTTCCCTACTAATCCTCTAAATATTTCCCCTTTGTAGTCTGTCTATTTGTTTTCCTTATAAATCGTTAAAGCAGCTACTGCAAAACCAGCGAACATCCCCCTCCACCCCCCAATCCATGAAAGGTGGGACAGCATCCCGGGCAACCGTGCGGGAAAATAAGCGACCAACCTAAAGCATTGAAATGCCTCGGAGGAATTAAAGGCATCAAGAAGCGCAGCGCTCGGCCCAATCAGCGTGACCGGCTTGGCACAGTCGCAGGAGGTTATAAAAACCATGTGCTAAAGAGTTGAGTTGGTGTGGGGGAGCTAAATAGTTGAGTTAAGTGGTGGTTGGGACAGACACAGTTGTAACAGCAGCAGTCAGGGCAGTATGCACAGTGCAGAAACAGGCAACAAATTGGAGAATGGAGTCTGCCACGCATTGTGAAAGTGTGTTGTGTCGGTGTTTGAGGAGCCCGACACCCAAGAGAGCTGCAGTTGTGCCCACGGAATCCAGACAGTCCGCAGTCTGTCCCAGCAGAACCATTGCCTCCATTACAACAACCTTGTTTGGAGGGTCCAATCACTATTCGTTCATTGAGGGTCTCGCTTGGCTCCTGTCCTTTCAAACGGACAAACCCATCGGACAAACCCATTGCAGGTGACAGACTCAGAGTTTCTGTGCATCTAAAACCGAAGTGAAGATATCTTCAGTTTTCCCGGCAGATGAAGTACAACCCGAAGGATGATTTGACCTCGTGTGCACTTGGTCCACCGCTGACCTTTTTCAAGAGTGAAAAAAAGTAATTCTAAACCTCCCTTATCAACCCAAAAGAGGGAATGGGCCAAGCCGGGCAAACCAATCAAAGCCGTGTCCCAGAAATTCCTTGTGACTTTCAACCATTAGCACGTGAAATCAAACAGGCTGGCAGGACATGCTGCGAGGCAAGGGTTGGAGGGGTCAGGATGGGGGAAACGGGCAGGAACACATGCTGAAGGTCTGTAATGTAATGTCTGTAATGCAATCCAATTAAAGAGGGCCAAAGACAGACGATGAACAACGTTATTAATTAATAAATATACACTGACAATGCAATGGGAGGTCAATAGATAACTATTTTGATACTGCGTCAGGGCAGTCCACTGCCCCTCCCATGTAATAACATTTTTGACACTGCCTGGGAGTCGCGATATCAGTCCCTCTTCTTTTCCAGAAAGGGGGAAGGAGGCAAAGGGGCTGACATGATGCAAAATGTGCTGGTGGTGACCTCCTTTTAACCCTCTCAGGGTCCCCTCTCTTTACCTCACCTGGCCCTCGCTGGACTAGACAGGAAGGATACATCACATATTGCCCTTAACCCAACTAGCCATAACAGGTAACCAGGGATGCCAGAGTGGAAGTATGCGAAATGGGAGGGGGGGGGGGGGGGGGGTGAGGGAGAACACCATATCCTTCCCTTTATTGATAATCGTGTTATGTCGGTGGGGTAGGGCGATATATATATTTAGGTAGATCTGCATAGGTAGGTGCTCCGATGTGAAGAAGAAGAATCATTTCAATGTACGTAAGTCAGGGACCTGTCTAGCCCGGTTTGTCGGAGTAAGCTGCGTATCTGTGTCCCCGCCACGAAGGGGCGGGGCATGTTAAGTAGTTCTCGGGGTTATGCTAATTCCCCGGTGTGTCGTCCCCTCTGTGATCATTCCAGTGTCCCTTATGGCAACACATCCCATACATTAGCTAGGCCCAATAGAGCACCACATTAATTAAATTCCCCTGCCGCCATAATGACTTACAGACGAACAGACCGGAAGCGGCCGCGCACAACGCTGGAATGATGAGTAAACATCGATCAGGCAGGCAATAGCCACGGCCCGAAGGATTCGTGATTGACATGGGGGAGGGGCGAGTTGGAAGCAGGCCACTGATTGGAGAGTAGGGAAGATGAAGGACGTATCACAATGACGTGCCACACGACAACGTAACACCAAAGGCGCGAGACATTCGGCCAATCAGTGCGGAGGGCGCAACGCACTACCAACAAGTGATGTGCTCATTGGAGGAGAAGCACCAGGACATGAGGAAGGCATGAAAGGCCACAAGGAAGTGACGCACTGATTGGCAGAGGGAGAGACCTGACATCAGAAGCTGAGGGATAAAACAACTCGCTCGCCGGTATTTTGGAAGCTTCTCGTTCTTGGATTCATCGTGCCCGGACCTCTCTCCCCTTCTCTCCCAGTTGGACCTCTTCCCTTCTTGCCTTTTCGTTCCCGTTTGGACTTTCGCTTGGTGGACGTTGGAAAGACGGTGGGGCGCCGACGATCATCCTCTCCTGGTGCCCGCGTGCGAGTGCTGTGCTGTGTGGCGTGGGACGGACCATGCAGCGAGGCCGGTGTTCGCGCCAACGCCCGAGCGGTTCACGTCAGCCGGAGCTGTCGTCGGACGACGAGCTCGGGAACCCGACGATTCCTGACGAACGATTCCTGACATCCAGACAGATAAGCCCGCATCCACAAATACAACGTTTTATTTTATTGATTCCTCCTTTGTCCTGTTGTTTAAGTCTGGTGTGGGGACGTCCCAACTTAGGATTTAGTTTTTATCGTAGCGTTTCCTTGTCCCAATAGTTCTTGTAAATAAAACTTTTTATTATTTTCCCTTTCTATTCGAAATCCGTGTTCGGTTTTGATTATTTCCCGCTTCTTCTTCCTCCCCTTCTGGCGCCTGTGCCTGTATAGAAAATCCACCATTGACACGAACGCCTCAAAGTAAGCTCGTTTCCATCCGTGATTTCCCCGGTCTTAACCGAGGGGGAGTCACGCGACAATAGGGTTATCTAGTTCCGCCAAATTGTGTCTGACTTCTGGTGACCTTCAGGATAAGATTTCTCCAAATATTCCCATCCTGCACTGCTTCCCAAAGCTCTGGCAGAGACCGCTTGGTTGCAGCATTTATCCCATCCATCCAGCACATACAATATCTGCCTCTACCTCTTCTTCCCTCAATGATACCCAGCATGGTTGTCTTCTCCAGATGATCGTTTTCTGCACGCATGATGTGTCCAAAGTATGACAGTCTCTGTTTCAGCATAATCATTTCCAATATACATGATGGTCTCATTTCTGCAAGCACTGATTTGTTTGTTAGGTCTGCCACCGAAGGTGGGCGTAGGTTGTTTTCACCCCTGTTTGTCTGTCTGTCTGTCTGTGCGCAGGATATCTCAAAAAGTTATGAACGGATTTAGACGAAACTTTGTGGACAGGTTCGGTGTGTGATAAGGAAGCATTGATTAGATATTGGTGAAGAGCAGTAAAACGTAAACTGTTCAGCCTGGTGGAAGTACACGCTCTACCTTGTACCATTCTACTTCTTGCAGCGCATGGAATTTTTAACATTCGCCAACAACACATTTCTAAACTGTCAATCTTTCTTTCTTTTTCACTGTCCCATGACTCACATCCATACATTACAACTGCAAATACCAGAACATTCACCATCCTCCTCTTGGTTTGTTTTGTCACATCTTTGTCTTTCCACATCTTTGTTAATTCGGACATTTCTGTTCTCCCCAATGCTAACCGTCTATTAATTTCTCCTCCATATTTTCCACTCACTTCAATCCTGTATATAAAGATATGCATTTTATTGGCAAGGGTTATACGACATTTTTTGCCATTGCCTTCCCAGCTTCAATCTTAATCCTGGAACCTCTGGTGTCCCAGCAGGTAACACCACTCACTGCCTTTCATCAGCACACATTAGTTGGCCAACTTAACCTAAACATGAAGTCTGTAATACTCATCTATGATCTATCCTACACGAGCACATGAACCATACTAATCTTATAGGCCTTACATTTGACTAAATCGCCCTTCTCCCACACATAGCAATTCAATATCAAGAAGATCATAGCTTTTCAAGGTGGCTTGCTGTAATTGTCATAGAAAGACGATGTTAAATGAAGTTTCTTTTCTGTCAGTTATTGATTCTTTTTGTCCGGCCACGGACTTATGATTGGCTCCCAAACAAGTTAACCATTCAGAAGCCCTGCTGCTATGCACTGTGTATCCGCGAAGCGTGCAGGGGAGGAGGCACGGGAGTACAGGGTGGCAGTTTGGTGGCAACTCGAAACATTGTCTGCCAATGCTCTCGCTCTCTCTCTAGCCCCCGCTCATCATACAAGACGCTCGCAGATCCCGCGGGTCCAGCTCACGGGTCTCCCACGTTCCAGACCTCCTACTCGCGTGTCCCGCATGTCGAGGGTCGTCCATCTCCCACCCATAGATCGCTTGGCTCAACAACGTTCGCATCGTTTGGGATGCTGGCAGCGACATTCCGGCACAGTGATGATTCCCAACCTCCATCAATGGGAATTTATTTACATCGTTTAATTGTTCACTTAGTCATTTGAGCGCATTCTGGGTGGACAGAGCAAGATAGAATAGTGACGTAGGGAGAGAGAGAGAGAGAGAGACAGATAGACAGACAGACAGAGGGAGAGAGACAAAGAGAGAGAGAGAGAGAGAGAGAGAGAGAGAGAGAGAGAGAGATAGACAGAGGGAGAGAGACAGAGACAGAGACAGAGACAGAGACAGAGACAGAGAGACAGAGAGAGAGAGAGAGAGAGAGAGAGAGAGAGACAGATAGACAGAGGGAGAGAGACAGAGACAGAGACAGAGACAGAGAGAGAGAGAGAGAGAGAGAGAGAGAGAGAGAGAGAGAGAGAGAGAGAGAGAGAGAGAGAGAGATACAGACAGAGAGATACAGGGACAGACAGAGAGACAGAGACAGAGATATAGGGACAGACAGAGAGAGACAGACAGAGACAGACAGACAGAGAGAGACAGACAGACAGAGAGAGAGAGAGAGACAGATACAGAGACAGATACAGAGACAGTGAGAGATACAGAGACAGAGAGATACAGAGAGATAAAAAGAGTAAATGATTGTGTGGAATACGAAAGTCAGTACCAATTATGTTGGATGGCTCCAAGTGTCGCTTTAAGTGAACTCTGCGTGGATCGAAGCGCGCATCCCTTGGTGTTTGAGCCGGCTGTCCTCCACTGACGCTGCAATCCCGCACGGGTAGTTGGCAGTCCCCTCGCCACACGCTTCAAGTTACGGAATTGGGTTGCTCCCTGCCTCCCCAGAAGCCTTGGGAACAGCGAACAGAGTGAGAGCCACGTTGGCCGCCCCCTCGCAACAATACAATAGTGCAGAAGGAACCGTCGGCGTGACGCTTATGCGCGATGGAGAGCTTCGGCGAGGTGCAGAACACTCTGCTTCAAGATGACTGCCTGATGGGCTTCAGGAAGAATGGTCTCGTCTCCGTTTACCTGTCCTCCTGCCGAGGGGTCGAGGGACTGGAAAGCCCCGAGCCGCGAGACTTGTACGAGCAGTTTCTCGATCCGTGCATCCTGCAGCACGCGGTGCACTCTTATTACAGCCAAGGTGTACAGGTGCGCGCACCTAGCCTCGAGTCGCCCGCGCTCTCGGGAAGGCCGACCGACGGAACGTTATTGGGTTGCTGCGAGACGACCTTTATTGAAGCCGATTGCTGGGCCGGGAGTGAAAACGGTGCGAGGCCGGTGCTGGAAAAGGGCAGCGAGTCGTGCGAACGTGTCTGCGGACTGGATCCCAGCTCCGGGTCGCCGAACATCCAGACGGTGTCTTACGACGTCCAGGAAGACGGGGACTACCACGACCTCGAGGTGCGTTACATACGCCTTCTACCTTTACCTGCTTACACCGATGGATGTAATTGAAGTGGGGCTGTTGGAGTACGTTCGTTTTATTTATCAGCGTCTGTTCTGCTCAGCAGGTGTGCTAGTATTTGCGCACACCTGTTTAACAATTGCTTTTTGTCCCTAATTTACATTTGCTATGTAGAGAGCAAAATCAATCTGGTCACGTGGGTGCAACCTTTACAATAATTGCACCTGGAGCATTTACCTATTCAGACTCCCAGATCGCACAGAATCGGATAACATTCTGGACTCGATTATAAAACATGCCAAATGTGTCATTTTGTTTCACATAACTGTGTCTATGACGTGTCTAGTTGGTATTGATTGGGTTTCAAAGACAAAAACAGATTTTGTAATGAAAGAGAAAATAACTGATGTTCTCAGTCTCTTCCAGCGTTTTATCTGTAAGTTCTTCGCCAAAAATGGCAGTACAAAAGTGTGATGTATGAGGGATGAGGTGTAGAGAAATAACCTGTCTCTATGAATCACCTGTTTGTGTCTGCTAATGGACCAACTAATCACCATCAGTTTTCACTTTTGCTTGTAATGTCCATTATCTCTCAAAGCACCTTCATTATGTTCATCGCTTTACTTAAACTCATTATACACAACATTACTTCGTTCAAACAGGTGATTTACATGATATCAATGGAGTAACAAGAGCGGTTTGATTGGGGCCATGAGGACATTGTAACAGGACGAAGGAGGATTGTATTCAAATGTGCGTTTTTAATGAAAAATAAGACCGTTGTGTGCAGATACTGGGGGTTAAATCCGAATTCCTGCTCAAATCCACGGTGGTTGTGCGTCTGCGGCATAGCTGGGAAAAGTAAATGTTATAACACCACTAGTGTAAATTTATTCTTACACACATGTGGGATGTTCAAAAAGTTATGCGAACGAGATACCCACAATAGCCCAAGGCAAGCAAAAAAGATAAAACGAGGTGGATATATACTGTATATAAATAATATATATATATATATGTATATATACACACACACAACATGGATTCCTTTTCTTCTTTTTTTCTTTTTTTGGGGATACAAGGTCGAGGCTCGTGAAAGAGCTAACATTAATCACACAAAAAGTTAAACCGACACATAAAACACGAAATAAGGGGAGAGGTAGACAAGATTGGGAGAGAGGGGGAAGGACACAAACACAACATTTGAGAGCAGGGACATCGAGAGAAATGTGGGAGGGAGAGGGCTTGGGGGGAGGTGGGAAAAGGTATCAATATATATTACTGTACATATATACAGTATATACATGCAGCTACCCACAGAAATTCCATTTAATGTTAAATCTGACTTCAACACTGTTATGCAAAGTATGTATAGTTAAATATATAATGGGAATTTAATCTTTCCTAGCTATGTGCTCCTTAAAGATGACCCCCCCCCCCCCCCACCCCCTCTGGCCCTCCAAATCCTCAACTGGGCATACCCAAATCCTCTTCAACATGTTGGATCATTCAAATCGCTTTAAAAAATTCTGTTTAAAATTTCTAAATTCTCACGTTATGAATTCACCTTTATATTTGTGTCATATAAATCAGCATGCAACCCCGAGGTTAAACTCTAAATTTGATGGAAATGCACAAATACCAGCCTGTGTTGTATTGTACTTTCCATACATGTTTTCATCTTTCAAAACCCCCCCAAAAAAAATTCCAATGTTTTTTTTTTTTTCAGCTGAAGTCAAAGTAGTCAAACTCCTTAATTCGGCCTCTTTTATATATTGGCCCCTCTAGTAATAGTAACAATGTCCTTCCTCAGATATAGTGACCAAAACTGAACACAATATTCCAAATGAGACCTCACAAAATTCCTGTACGGTATTAATACGACCTGTTTTGATTTATAATCTATCCCCTCTACAAATACAACCTAAAACCCAGTTTGCTTTACTCCTAGCTGCCTGGCACTGTGCTGTCTGCTTACTCCCTTATCTATTACCACCCCGAGATCCATCCTATGCATAAGAAGCTCCAAGACTGCCCCCATTGCATTATGCAATCTCTAATTTTCATTATCTTACCCATCCCCAGCAAATTACACTTCCTGGTGTTAAACTGCATCTGCCAATCTTTCGTCCAATCTGTGAAAGTATTGAGACTTTCCTGAATCTGATCATCCCCCTCTCTGCTGTCTACCCTCCAAGATTTGTCTCATCTGCAAATTTGGAAAGCCTACTCTTAACCACATTATGCAAATCTTTGATGTAAAGTATGAATAATAAGTCTTATAACTGATCCTTGAGGTACCCCACTTACACCCTCTCATCGAGACATCCTCCCAATCACAGACACTATTTGCTTCCAATCACTAAGCCAGTCTCCAATCCAGTTAGCTACTCTACCTGTCACTTAACAAGCCTTCATCTGAGCCAACAGCCTTCAATGTGGTACTTTATTAAATGCCATCTCTAGATATTAGATATATAATACTATTCACTGCACTTCTTTCGTCCACCCAGTCAGAAATTGCATCAAATAACTCCAATTTCCCCTTTGGAGATCCCTTTTGACAATCGTTAATTTGTTTGAATATAATCAAATCCTTCCCTACTGGTTGTATTAATTAACGTCTCCAACATCTTCCCCACTATTTAAGTCGAACTAACAGCTCCCCAATTTTTATGTGAATAGTTTCTTAAATAGTGGTGTTCCATTTGCTACTCCCCAATTCTCTGGTGCCTGTCCTGCTTCCAATGAGCTGTGAAAAATATCAACCAGCATCACGCTTATCTGCTCCGCCACCTCTCCAAATTATCATGGATGCATATTTTATCTGGACCCAGAACTTTATCCTCTCTTAATTTTCTAATTTTTTTTTGGATAAAGCTGCATATTTCAGACGTCCATTATGTGAAAACGTAAACTTGAGATGTTATACTACTTGAAAAATAGCATATGGAATATTCCCCCCAAATGGTACCAGTAACTCAAGTTTGAGGGTTGGACCCACCAACTAATAAACTCAAGAAATTTGGATTTGACATCATAGGACGAATATAAGGCAAGAGTACAGAAGATTAGCTTTTATTCCTTGTTATTTCTATACATATATGTTTTACCATTGCAGAACAATCGCACTTTTTATGTTCACTCCCCCCATTTTAGATAAGCATATGTATTGGAACAAATGACTGACAGGTGTTTCTTATTACCCACGTGTTTCTTGTTACATTAATTGTTTACACATTAAAGAGCTGTGAATGTCTAGTCTAGGCTTTAACCTTTGCTTTGCCTCGAGAGTCTGCCTTTGGAGTCAGTAGACATAAACCAACATGAATACAAGATTTGATTTTTCCTTTTATAATAAGTGTCTGTTAAGGAAAAGCAAACATTTTGGAAGATAAAATAACATAATAATTAAATTAGAACCATAGCACAACAACTGCGCAAATCAAATACAACAATGTGGAATATCTTGAAAAAAGAATAAAAACCACTAGTGTACTTATCAATAGACAATGGCCAGGTCGCCCAAGGAAAACAACTGCAGTTGATGATAGAAAAATCATCACAGCTGTGAATAAAAACCCTCAAACAACTGTCAGTGATACCACCAACAACCTCCAGAGTGCAGGGGTGCAGGGGCAGTATGCAGAAGACTTTGATAACAGAATTACAAAGGCCGCAAGATGCAAACCTTTCATCAGCACCAAAAATAGAAATGGCAGATTAAAATTTGACAAGTACAGAGGTGAACCAGTGAATTCTGGAACAAAGTTTTATGGGGAGATTAAGGTTAGAAACCCTACAACATAAACAACAACTGAAAATGGCTGCAGTAAACGCTTGCAAAGCATCTCAAGGGAAGATACCAAGGGTTTGTTGATATCAATGGGTCACAGGCTCGATGCAGTTATTGCATGCAAGGATTATGCAACCAAATACTAAGTATTGTACGATTTTAACTTCCTTTAAGTTGATCTGTTCCCATAATTATGCTTTGTCTGTAAAGAGCATATCTCAAAGAGTTGTGCACAGATTCGGACAAAATTTGGCGGAGAGGTTGGGTGTGTGACAAGGCCGAAATGAATAGATTTTGGTGAAGATCTGGATCCGGATACGAGAATTTTTAAGTGTTCCCTCACTATTGAGGGATAGGGCTAAAAACAATATACAGTACAGTACAATATATCAAAACAAAACGTTGGACGGATTCGGATGAAACTAGACAGATGAGTTGGTTAGATGACAAGAACAAGCCAATTCGATTTTGGTTCAGATATGGATCCAGATCCAGCCTATCAGTGGGATACAAAAAGTAAACTGTTCAACCTGGTGGAGGCATGTGCTCTACCAGGTTCTGTTCTACTTTATTATATTTATCATTGACTGACACTTTGTCTTAACAGAATAAATAAAGGGTGAATACATTTGAGAGAATGATGAAAATTTATGTGAGCAGTCCGACTATGCAATGGAGTGCATTACAACACTGTTCGGTAAAGATTGTCTTAAACATAATTAATCCACAAAACAATTCAATCAATCCCAAATGAAGTTGAGGCAGTTCTCAAGGCAAATTGGTGGTCACACTGATTATTGAGAAAATGTAGACAGATTTGAATTTTCCTTTTATAATAAGTGTTGTTCTATCCTTAATCGTTCATGGAAATTCCTTGAAAGTGCATTTTGGTTTCATATTTTAATGATTTCCTTTGTTATCATGTCTCATTTAATAAATTTTCATACTGTGTATATATATATATATATATATATATAATACTAGCAAGGATACCCGTCTACGACTGTTGCAAATTGGAAGGATTCTTAAAATTCATTAATTAAAGGTGAACGCTCTGACTATATCCGACAATGCCTAAGATTGGGGGTATTGATATCAGAAATTTTTCAGCCAAACAGACCTAAAACATTAAAAAAACTTTTGTACATACATTTTGTATAAAATATATTCTATAATTTATATAAAATATAAACACTAAACATCATTATTCTCTTTCGACTGGATGGGAAGATAGTCGGCTGAGAAGCACCAATTCTGGAGATTCGCCTGTTTTGATTAAAAAGTTTTTCCAAAACAACGTTTTTTACAAACTATGAAAGAGCATCTAGTCCAATACACTGGCCATGAGACTGTCACAGAGGTTGCCATAGTTATCAGCGAGTAAGCTCGTTTGCTCCCGGCGGATAAAGCCCAGTCGCTCTGCCTCGATTTTAGAATATACATCTACCAGAAACTGCTGAAAGAGTCGTCGCATCTGCAGTATGTGATTTCCCTCTCTCACCATGATGTGGTAGCTGTAGTACTGCAGCTGTGTGAGTTTTTGTCCATATTTTCCAGTAGCATTCCTGGCCACCAGGTGGATAGTGTAGCCATCCATTCCATATTTGAACACTATGGGGTACTGTAGTGCATCATAAGATGCATGCAGCTCACTTATCCTTTTGAGTGCCCCATCGCGAAGTTTAAGGACAATATCTCTGGGTTCTGTTGGCTCATTGTCCATTAAGATGGCGACTTCTGGTGCAGACTGGGCGTTGTAGCGGCGTGCATGCTCACCACGTGGTCGCTTGTTTTCGCGGATGATTATCTGGTGCTCTTCCGAGTTATCTCCTTCTGCAAGCATATCTCTTGCAGTCTTCAGCTCACGGACCAGATGGTTATTCTCGTGGAACCACTTTGTGAGCATTTCAATGATGTGTGGTTTGAGGCTGCTGTGGTTCCTGGCAGTCAGCTCTTTGGCATGTGAGTCCAGGAAGTAGACCTGTAAGAACTTTGGCTGACCCTCTTCAGGCGGGAGCAAGCTGCCAATGCGGTGGAACGCTTGACCTTGGATAGGGAAGCTCGGGTTCCAGCCCTGTACTTCAGCTTCCTTATGCCCGAAGCTCGTCATCGCAAAACTGCCATTATACGTTCGAATGTTGTCAAGGAAGTGCTTGCTGAGGAGACCTTCGCCAGAGAGAAGTTCCTTCAGGAAGGGAGGAAGGGCAGGGAAAGGCTCAAGGACGACTTTCCCATTGTTGCAGCGCACACCTTTGGTCTCTCCTTCAAACTTGTAAGCAGAGCAGTGAGTGCAGACTTGGTCCATTCGGCCGATGTCTGCGTAAGTTGTTGGGTCAGCCGGGTCATACGTGAATGCCTCCCTTTTGTTACTTGGTCTCCGGGCCCGAGCTCGTGCTTCTGCAGTGCGGTGACGGTTTGCCATGTGTCTTGCATCACACTCTTCCTCAGTCACATTTACTCGCCGTTGTTGTTGCCGATGAGCCTGTTCATTGAGCCTGGTCGATCGCTCATCTTGTGTCTCATTTACTCGCAGTTGTTGTTCCCGATGAGCCTGTTCAGTGTTCATTGAGCCTGGTCGATTGCTCATCTTGTGTCTCATTTACTCGCAGTTGTTGTTCCCGATGAGCCTGTTCATTGAGCCTGGTTGTTCGCTCATCTTGTGTCTCATTTACTCGCTGTTGTTGTTGCCGATGAGCCTGTTCATTGAGCCTGGTTGTTCGCTCCTCTTCGGTCTCCTGTTGTCTCTCAGTCTGTTTTCGCTTAGCTGAAGCTGTCGTCGGACCAATGCAGCTCTTCCCTTTTCAGGGCATTTCGGAGATTTTGATCAGAAACTACGTGGAATTAACCCTGGGTCATCTAAAAGCAGAAAATCGAAAATCCTCATGAAAAAGAAGAGAATAGAAAATCATGAAGTGAAATTTAATTGAGAAACTGCGGCATGTAAAATCAGAGAATCCAGAATCAGAAAAAGCGATCAGAAACTGCGTGGAAGTCGGAAGTCGGAAGTCGGAAGTCGGAAGTCATTGTCGTCAATTGAATGTCGCATTTATTTTTTATTCCCTGTCAAATGGCATTGGTCCCACATTCCGAACCCAGAAGTCGGAAGTCATTGTCAAATAAATGTAGCATGTATGTATGCTTCACTCTCTGTCACATGCCGTTGGTCCCATGTCAATTGGATGAAGTTGAAAAATTAACGTTACGAAATACGCTGATGACGTCATATTTTTAAAACCCGAAGTTTTTTTTTTAACATTTAAGGTGTGCTGTAGTTTCTCTGAGACGTACTGATTCTGAATATGCCTTTGGTTTTGCTCTGCGATGAGTAGTTCTCGAGTTATAAGAGGACAAACAAACAAACATACTTTACTGCTATATATATATATATATATACATATATATATATATATATATATATATATATATATATATATATATATATATATATATACTGTATATATGTGTGTATATATATATATATATATACATATATATATATATATATATATATATATATATATATATATATACACACATATACACACATATATACATATATATGTAGTAGGGAAGATAATACATGCATAGGTCCCATCGGTAAAAGGATAAAACTTCGCAAAAACATGAGGATGAGGGAAGTTTGACTTGTATTTGAATAACTGTTCCACAGAGCGATTGTTCCAGTGACACAGAGAGCGAAGATACTTTCTTTTCACTTCCACCTCGTGACCATCTTGGTTTGAGTGTGTTCTCAATGCTCTGCTGTTTCTGGCCCCTTGGAATTGCTGCCTTCTGCCTCTCACAGGAAGTAAGATTTCAATATCCATTAAGCTACATTTTGTTCTGTTATCATGTCAGCCGTGGTTTCCATTTCTTAAAGAGACATATCATCATACTAAAATACGCCATTTTTTTTTTTTTTTTTTTTTTGTATACTGAATCGAGGCTCGTGAAAGAGCTATGTGTCTGTCCGTCTGTCTGATGAATTTTTGACGCCAATACATTCCGTCCTTACTTATCCAATCTCAACCAAACTTGACAGGATGACCAAGGGTACATAATGAAGGTTGTAGCGCATTCATTTTCCCCCCTCCCCAAGGGGAGTTTCTCCCCCGAGCGGGTTTTCCCTGCCATTGCCGTCAATGGGTTGCGTGTTGAGGTGTATATCAATGTTAAATTAGCTTTATCGTGGCGTTTATCAAAGAAGAAGATTTATCGTGACGTTTTTCCAAAGACACTTTTAATAACAATATTAATGATAATCACATATTGTTAATGTTATTACAAAACAGTATTAATACTAATAATGTCCCACCTCCCCAAGGCATTTTTCCTGCAGTGATAACGTGCATAAATAGCCCATAGTTATAATGGCCTTTCCATGGGAGAAAGGGCTTCTACAGTAAGTACAAATATTATAAACCACAATCACGTATGTTTAGCTTTTTAAACAGTCCCTAATGCTCTTTATCATACGAAATGAAGAAATTTGGAGGAATCCCGACATCCGTGAAGTAAGGTTTACTGACAGACCTGAGCGAAGATCGATGGTACTGTGGTGGGCACAAGGGTCAATAATTCCGTGCACCAGTGGGTGGCGCGAGCGTCCAGGCGGGGAACTGAAATACATGCCCGGCCTTTCGGCTGATCGGCCACGCCCGGGGGCAAGGCGTGGCCTCGGGACATATATGCGGGCTCTAAGCTCGAGCCCGCCCAGTGCTGATATGCGAGCTTGTAATAAAGACTTGTTTGTATCCACGCGTTGTGGCCTACCTCTCTGGCAATCGAGTCGTGTGTGCACAGCACCACACTGGTGACCCCGATTGGTTCAGCCGTTGCTGACCCCCGAACGCGCCATGGCGACCAACGCCATCGCAATCAAACTCCCGGAGTTTTGGGAAGCGCAAGCCGACGTTTGGTTTGTGCAAGCCGAAGCTCAATTCCAACTCCGGGGCATCACGGCGGACGAGACCAGGTACTACCACATGGTCGCCGCCCTCGGGCCCGGCACTGCCGCCCGCGTCGTGTCCATCCTTCGGCGCCCGCCGGGCGACCACAAGGACGAGGCACTCAAACGTCTCCTCCTCGCCATGTTCAGGCTCACGGAGGTCGAACGTGCCGACCGCCTCCTGGACCTTCTCGCCCTCGGCGACACATGACCATCTGTCCGGATGGATTTCATGCTGTCCCTGCTTGGAGACCAGCGCCCGGATTTCTTATTCCGAGCACTTTTCCTACGCCAGCTACCTGTACAGGTGCGCTTCGCGCTGGCCGGTTCCAAAATAACGGAACCCCGCGCCCTGGCTGGAGAGGCCGACAAGTATTTCGCGGCCTGCGACACGCGGTCGGTGTACGGTGCTGCCGTAGTGGATCCCGGCACGGAGGCTACAGCGCCCCCTGCTTCCCTCGTGGCCGCTGCTACGCCCCGCCCACTACCGCCACCACCACCACCACCACCGCCGGCACGGCCGCCGCGGGGGCCACCGCCGCAAACCTGGTGCTACTACCATGCCAGGTTCGGCCGCAACGCTAAAATGTGCCGCCCGCCGTGTTATTTTGACGGGTCGGGAAATGACCGGGCTGGCGCTCACTTGCGGCCATGAGCGTCGGCCATTCCGGCACCCTCCTGTTCATCACGGACACCTCGTCCGGGCACCGTTTTCTTTGCGACACGGGAGCGCAGGTAAGCATCCTCCCCGCCTCCGCATCCGACAAGCAAGCCGCGGGCCGGGGCCCCGCTTTTCTTGCCGCCAACGGTACACCCATCTGCACATTCGGGAAGCGTTGCCTCTCACTGCGGTTCGGAGGGCAGCGCTTTCAATGGTCGTTCATCACCGCCAGCGTGCCAATGGCCTTCCTCGGCGTGGACTTCCTATGTGCGCATGGGCTGTTGGTCGACGTTAAGCGCAGAGGTCTCGTCCAGACTGAAACCTTCAGCTCGCTCGCTTGTTCGCTGAGCGGCTCGTTGAGCAGCTCACTGAGTGGCTTGCTGAAAGGTTCCGTCCCGGCGAGGTTAGTCTGTATGCTTCCGGCAGCGGACGAGTTTACTCGCCTCCTCGCCAGTTTCCCGGCCCCCACGTGGCCCACCTTTTCAGCGGTGGCCGTTCAACATGGGGTGGAGCACCATATCCCCACGGTCGCGCCGCCGGTCTATGCCCGGGCTCGCCGCCTCGACCCCACGAAGCTCGCCGTGGCAAAAGCGGTGTTCGCCACGCTGGAACGGCTGGGTATCGTACGGTGCTCCAACAGCGCTTGGGCCTCTCCTCTGCACATTGTGCCGAAGCCCGGCGGCGGATGGTGGCCGTGCGGTGATTACCGCCGCTTCAATGATGCCACCACCCCCGACCACTACCCGGTCCCGCATATCCAAGACTTTTCCGCCCGGTTGGCAAACACGACCGTGTTCTCCAAGGTGGACCTCATCCGGGGCTACCACCAGGTCCACGTCCAACCGGACGATGTCCCAAAGACGGCCGTCATCACCCCTTTCGGCCTCTTTGAGTTCCTGCGGATGCCTTTTGGGTTGAAGAATGCGGCCCAGGCGTTCCAACGGCTCATGGACAGCGTCTTGCATGACTTACCTTTCATCTATGTCTACCTGGACGACATCCTAGTCACGATCGCGTCCCGGGAGGAGCACCTGCTCCACCTCCGCACGCTTTTCGAACGCCTGGGCCAGCATGGCCTGATCATCAACCCCGCAAAGTGCCGCTTCGGCGTCGCCGCCATCGACCTCTTGGGGCACCGCATCACCAGGCACGGGGCCGTCCCTTTACCGGCCAAGGTGGAGGCCGTCATGACTTTTCCGCGCCCCTGCACAATCAAGGGGCTCCAGGAATTCCTGGGCATGGTCAATTTTTACCACCGCTTCGTGCCCTGCGTCGCCCAGCTCCTCTGCCCTCTGCACGAGGCCTTCCGCGGGAAGCCAGGCAAAAGTGACATCGCCTGGTCGGAGCCGATGGCCGCACCGTTTGCGGGTGCAAAGCTGGCCTTGGCCAACGCCACCATGCTGGCGCACCCGGCGCCCGATGCACCGATCGCCCTCACCACCGACGTGTCGGACTACTCGGTGGGTGCGGTGCACGAGCAGTGGGTGCGTGGTGCTTGGCAGCCCCTGGTGTTTTTTATCCGGCAGCTTTGCCCGCACGAACGCCGCTACAGCACCTTCGACCGCGAGCTGCTCGGGCTCCACCTGGCTGTCCGACACTTCCGCCATCTGCTCGAGGGCTGCCCGTTCACGGCTTTCGTTGATCACAAGCCCCTGTGTTCGCGATGGCCAAGGTTGCCGAGCCATGGTCGGCCCGGCAGCAATGTCACCTCTCTGCCATGTCCGAGTACATGACGGCCATCCATCACGTCGCGGGTAAAGACAACCCGGTGGCGGATTGCCTTTCCCGGTCCGTCGCGCACGCGGTCCACCTCGGGATCGACTATGCCCGGATGGCGGAGGACCAGACCACCGACCCCGGCATCCAGGCCTTGCGGACCGCCGTCATGGGCCTCCACGTCACCGAGGTGCCGTTCGACGTCACGGGCGCGGCCCTCCTGTGCGACGTCTCCCTCGGCCGGCCTCGCCCCATCGTGCCCGCTGGCTGGCAGCGCCCGGTTTTCGACGCCATCCACGGCCTGTCCCACCCGGGCACGAAGGCCTCCCAGAAGCTCGTCACGGCGAAGTTCGTCTGGCATGGCCTCAGGAAGGACGTCCGCGACTGGGCCAGGACGTGCCTCGCATGCCAGCGCGCAAAGGTTCACTGCCACACCCAGGCCCCGTTGGCCCCATTTACGGTGCCTGAGCGTCGGTTCGACCACATCCACGTCGACTTGGTGGGACCTCTGCCCCTCTCGCGGGGGTTCACCCACCTCCTCACCATGGTGGACCGCACCACACGGTGGCCGGAGGCCATGCCATTGGCGGAGACATCTGCGGCTGATGTGGCGTAAGCCTTCATCGCCACTTGGGTTGCCTGGTTCGGTGCCCCCTCGGACATCTCGTCCGACCGCGGCCCCCAGTTCACCTCGGAGCTCTGGGGCGTGGTGGCGCACGGGCTCGGCGTCAAACTGCACCACACCACGGCCTACCACCCCCAGGCCAACGGCCTGTGCGAGCGCTTTCATCGCTCGATGAAGGCCGTGCTCCGGACCAGCCTCCGCGACGGCAGCTGGGCCGACAGGCTCCCCTGGGTCCTGCTGGGCCTCAGGACGGCGCCCAAGGACGACCTGCGCGCATCCTCAGCGGAGCTGGTCTTCGGACAACCGCTGCGGGTACCAGGCGAATTTATCCCTGACTCCACGGCTCCTTGGTCCGTGGCGCAACAGCACTCCACCCTGCAGGAGACCGCCCGGAGGTTCGCCCCGGTGCCGACGGCACACCACAGTTGCCCGTCCTCCCACGTCACCCCGGAGCTTCGCACGGCGGAGTACGTTTTCGTCCTGCACGATGCCCACCGGCCACCGCTACGGCCCCCGTACGACGGGCCCTTCCGCGTGCTGGAGACCGGGGACAAACATTTCACCGTGGACATAGGCGGTGTCGCGGATCGTATCTCCGTGGACCGCCTCAAGCCGGCCCACCTCGATCTGGACCACCCCCCGCAAGCAGCTCTGCCTCCACGTCGAGGCCGCCCCCCAGCGGTCAGACCCCCGGCACCCCCCAGCCCTGCCGTCCCGCTACCCCCCAGCCCTGCACGCATCGCCAGGGGGCGTTTCGGCCGGGTCATCCGGCTTCCCCGCAAGCTCACCCTTCAGGTGCGCTGGAATTCTGGGGGGGGGGGCGGGGGCGTGTGGCGGGCACAAGGGTCAATAATTCCGCGCACCAGTGGGTGGCGCGAGCGTCCAGGCAGGGAACTGAAATACATGCTCTGCCTTTCGGCCGACCGTCCATGCCCGGGGGCAAGGCGTGGCCTCGGGACATATATGCGGGCTCTAAGCTTGAGCCCGCCCAGTGCTGATATGCGAGCTTGTAATAAAGACTCTTGTTTGTATCCACGCGTTGTGGCCTACCTCTCTGGCAATCGAGTCGTGTATGCACAGCACCACAGTACTCTATATATCCCACAAATGTTAGGTTAATAACATGGCCCTTTCTGCCGCTAATGTGGCGCTTTTCGTCGCGAACTTTTGAAACATGCTCCTGCTGTTTAACACAAAACTGAAAGAGGGAAGCCCTGATTGTGCTCATTTACCAAGCTGCTAGCTAGCACTTGCCAAGCCAGCCATTTCTTAACGGTTTTGAATTGAATGCTTGCTCGAATGCTTAAACAACTTGGCGATCTCTCCACAAGAAACTTGGCAAATGAACACACACCCAATGTTCTTGAGACCTGACCTTCGATCGACTGTAACCTATATACCCCAAAGAGGAATGACACTTTCTGCAGCTCCCATAGTGTGCGGGTGCACTAGTATGCAAAAAATGATAATATATATATATATATATATATATATATATATATATATATATATATATATATATATATATATATATATACATATATATATATATATATACACACACACACAGTCGGACCCCGCTATTTGCAGGGGATACGTTCCTGGAAAGTCCGCGAATAGCGAAACCCGCGAATAGCAGGGTATTGCTTCAATGTAAAAATAGGGGATAGGTTCCCGAGTCATGAAAATGTACGAATAGAGAGGACCAAACCACGAACGGTGAGGCAAAATCCACGAATGTCGAGGCAAAATCCTGAAAATGTCGCCGATAATCCAGGAAGGTTGATGAATGTCCAGGAAATGGTGAGATAAACCGGCAAATGTCGGCAATAATCCACGAATGTCGATGAAAATCCGCCAACGAATGCCGTGCCATTATTTCAATGGGGAAAATGGAGACAGCTAATTGCACCAATAGATACTGTGGAGTGTTTTCATTCTGTACAGTAACTCATAGGGATAACGTGTTATGTATCTGGTGGGACATCACGTGAACCATTGTTTACCTGTGAACGGTGGAATATCACGTGAAGCTATTCAAAATGTGAATAACGGGATATCCCACGAAACATTGTTAACCTGTGAACAGTGGTATATCAAGTGAAGCTATTCACAGTGTGAACGGCAGGATATTCCGCGAAAGCCGTGAAAACGCGAAACACACAGCAGCAAACGCAGAAGCAGCTCATGCTCACGGCTCATAGAAGATTTTTTTTGCGTATGTCCAGCTGCTTTGTGCATGGATGGTGAAAGATCAAAGGGAGGCGCAAAGTACTTCTCCCTTTATATAAGGGATCGTTTCTCTGTATGTAGCTTTTACATGGGGACTGACAATGTGTTTCTCGGCTTCTACTTTACGAAATTGGCTGCAAATTTCAGAAGTAATTGCTTTGTATTGTTACGGAGGCCGGAGCGGAATCCCACTCCCGGCACCAATGTGTTACGGTGCTCGGACAGGAATCCCGCTCCTGAACACCAAATATGTTGCGGCCCGGGGTTCGGGTTTACTACGAGGGGGATAACCTCCGTCTCCTCCTGAACTTACCAGACCAGTGGCTGCCGCGCACGAATAACTTTGTGCTTAGCAGGTTGTGAATCAGAAACTACGAACGCCGATTGGTCCGGCGCGCGATAGCTTACCTGTACCACGTGACGGACCCAATTGGGGAGTGTACCATACCCTCCGGTGGTACACCAGTTCAGATGGCCGAGCGAAAACCATTGGTAACCGCCGGAGTAATGCTAATATGCCATTACGACCGATTGTTAACCTGGGTGCAGGCAATGGCGGATCAATGGAGGAAAAGACTTTCACGGACAGAGAGAAAGGAAACGTTTTAACGATTTGATTTATTTACAAACATTTACAATGTAATTATTTCAATGGGAAGGAAAAACGGACGAGAAGCAGGAACTTAGCTTGTTCTACGCCTTATTGTGATTACTACAAATAAACACTACACGGGCCCAGCACACTTTCACGGGGGAGGGGAGGGGAACGAACGAACAAACGAACGTCGGAAACCTGAATCTATTTGCACAAAGGCCACGATGTTCCAGATGCCTCTCCTCGCGACGGCTTCCGTCCTGGTGTCACCACCAAGCAGCATGAACAGGTAATGGTGATCCTAGCACAGATAGGCAGAGTGAGATCAATCGTCAGCACGGCAGAGTGACCCAGGCCCCAAGAGAGGAGCACACGTGCTTGGTCAACAATGCAGGCCCCAGGAGAGGAGCACACGTGCTCAGTGAACCGAGCAGAGTGAGACAGTCCCAGAGTCGACAAAGAGACAAGCCCAGAGTGTAGCAATCTTGCAGACACATGATGAGTGCACAAGAGACAGGCCCAGAGTGGAATAATGCAGGGGTAGAGGCCTGTGAGAGGGAGACCTGCCAAGAGAAAAAATGTCCACGTGCTGAGTGGGCCGAGAAAGAGCGGCCAGAGAGAGAATCATTGACTTTTAATCTCCCTTTTATTCACCTTTGCCGAGCGTGGGGGTGGAGGGGGAGGGGGAGGGGGGTGGATCTTGGAGGTGTCCTGGCTCCCTATTGGTGGAGCCCATTACTCTGCCCCACAAGCTCCCTCAAAGTGATTCAGGCCCTGATTGGTGGGTTTCTGAACATGGACACCATGGTGTGCCTAAGAGCCTGGTGCATTGCCTGGTAAATTATCCTTTATGAGAGGAGGACCTGTTTTTCCCTTTCCCCAAAGCATAAAGACATACTGACCCGAAATAAGGGGAAGGGGCTAAGATAATGGTCTGCTATGAAATAACTATTCTAAGGGACCTGTATGGTGGTTGGCATTACTTTTTAGTGGTTTCCCAAAACCGCAACAGTATGTTGAAGTAATATGTTCCAAATTTCAGCAACGTCCGTTTATGCATTCGTGAGTTATATTTAGAAAACACTCGAAATCACGTTGGTGTCTGTCCGTCTGCCCGTCTGTCCGTCCGTCCATCTGCCCATCTGCCCAAAATGTGTTGGCGCTCACATCTCAAGGACTATACATTGAAACTAGCTGAAACTTGGAATACAAATTGGCCAATAGGTCTAATTAATGGCTTTTGAAACAAATTTCACCTAAGTGCCATAGTTTTTGCTTTAAATTAAATATATATAAATATATCAACATAAATAAATATATGTAAATATATACACACTTTATAACTCTTCAAAATATTATTACACAAATGTAATGTGCTGGCCCAATGGCCTAATGGATAAAGCATCAGACTCCCAAGCTGGGGATTGTGGGTTCACAATCCCATCTGGGTTGAATATGCTTCTTCCCCCTTACTTGATCAAGTCTTTTATATCGTCTTGAATAATGAACAAATGCACATCTTGTACAATGAAACGTAATTCTTCTTAAACCTGAATTTCAGCGTCATTATGAGTATTGCACCACATCAAATTGCTTATTGTATGGAAATCAAGGGAGGCGCCAAGCGCCCCTTCCTTTTTTTGGTACGGTTTCTCTGTATGCAACTTTAAAATGGGGACTGAAAATTCGTTTCTCGGCTTCTACTGGTATATTGTACATATCAATATACATATATACACACTCTATACTCCTTTAAAATATTGAAAAAAAATAATTCGAACGTGCTGGTTTAATGGTCTAATGGATAAAGCATCAGACTCCAAAGCTGGCGATTGTGGGTTCAAATCCTGTCTGGGTTGAATATTTTTTCCCCTTACTTTTCCAAGTTTTTTTTTCGTCTTGAATAAAGTATTGTACGAAGAAAAATGCATTTTGTTCGTATTTAAAATGTATCTTGGGTAAAATGCCAGGAGCATAGATAAGGCCCCTTTATATGGTACGTGCCATGTGGCAAACTATAGAAAAGAAGGGATATTCTTGGGTAAAATGCCAGGGGCATAGAAAATGCCCCTTTATGTAAGGGTATGTGCCATGTGGCAAAGTATAGATAAGAATGGCCATTCCATAGCTTGTAGAAAATGCCAAACAATACAAAATAAGGGGCAATCAAAAAATTTCGTGTGCATGCTGGACTACCCTTGTGTTCTGAGGAGGAACCAAGTAATGCTCTGTAAAAGTTCATATAAAGGGGCGCCCAACATCTGGCAAATAAAAGACATTTAATTCTTCATGCAGCTGTATGATTCAAAGCTGTATGAATTGTAGCTGCCTTGCTACAATAACACCGAAAAAGCCGACAGAAACACAGCACAGTTCATCGGGCAAGTAAACCCCGCCCCACGACCGCTGACATCATCCGAACATTCCCGAATGACGGCTAGACCCCGCCTTGATAACTGGTGGTGGAGAAACCATGCCACGAGCTTCATGACTGGTTAAGGAGCCATGGGATGATGTAATGGGATGTCAGGATTGGTCAGGAGTGACGTCAGCGAGGGACAAAGGGGGTTTCACCCCTCCCTCCCTCTCTCTCGCGCTGGCTTCGTGTGGGGCGGCGGCTTTTGCCTCTGGCTCTCGGCTGCGGCTGGCTCGTGTGCGCTTTTTGGAGAGAACATTTCGGAGCTTTGGGGAGCCTTTGCAACATTGGAGGGGGTGTTGTGTTGACGGTGGTGCTTTTTGGAGATGGAGGAGGTCGTGAGCAGACCGAAGGAGGCTGTCCTGTCAGCTTGCCTCACGCCGGCGGCTGGCTACGGGCACAACTCCACGCCATCTTGTGTTTGTATATGAGTGAGTGGAGGCGCCTCAATATAGGAATTCGTTTTACTTTACCTTTCGTTTTGTTATCCTTGCATTATTTTTTCATTAAATCCATTATTTGTTGCATTTTATTTCCTTGTCGTGTCCATTTACTTGTCTGTGGGTTCGAGTCATTGAACCCAATAGTGGCTGTCCGATCAGATAAGGCTTCGGCCCCCACCCCCCTCCCGCCTTCCCCCCCCCTCCCCCGAGCGCCAAAGATAATCCCACAAAGTTTAGTTATATCCCACGGAGTTAAAGAAACGTTCGGCTATCTGTCCAAGGCTTGTCTTCATCGGCTACGGACTTGACAATATCTTATTCCCTATGCCTATGGGGAGTACTTGACAATGAGCCATGTTTCAATTTTTTCCATTCAGCGGTTTTGGAGATAGAGGTGCAACGTTTTTCCAAGATGGCATCTGTACGATGTGACCTATGACGTTATAATTATGAAAAAAAAAAAATCTAGAGGCAGAGGCACTGCTATTGTGAAAATTTCATATCAATTGGACCAACGATTGGTGAGAAAATATATATATTTTTAAAGCAGACACGCACATATGTATGTACATACGACACATGACACACGTACACACGCATCGATCGCTTAACCCCGCTTTTCGTTTTGTGAGCGCAGGGTAAAAAAGGTCGTAGACTGCAGATTATGAAAATAACATGGGGACATGGTCGTTTGTGAAAAGGAGTAACTATTTCACCATTTTGCATACATTAATACATCATATGTACATGGTCTTTAAAATATTTCTTGGCCATTCATTTTGAAATCTCTGAAAAACTTCTCCAGCTTTGACATGGTGTCTTGTACAGATGCGTCAGCGTAACGTTTTGGCTATGAGTCATATTTAATTATATGACAGGTAGAGAATGTATCAGTCTCTGTGTTCCTTATAATAGGGCTTTTCGTATGGGTTCAGTGCTATGATTAAATTGGGAGGATCATAATGACATCTTGACATTAACCAGCTTATGCTTTTCATTTTGTCAAAGCCACAGGGCAGATACTGACTGCCCACAATTAGTCTTTTGGACTGTTTATAATTGGATCCATATGATCCATGACTTTACGAGTTCTAAACCGCTATTTTGCTGTGGTACATTGTGTTTTTTAAAGCATTGTTTTAGACTTAGATTGTTATATACTTGGATATTGAGCAACACTGTTTAATTTTTTTTTCCTTCTCATTGCAGACGAGCAAAGCAATTGTGAAGGGGGATTTCCTTCGAGCTTCGACAGTGTCGCGAAGAGCTCTTTTCCTTGCTGTTCTTTCCATCACCATCGGAACAGGGGTTTACATAAGTACAGCCGTGGCCTTAGTTGCTTATCTTTCTAAAAATGGCCATGGCTGATGAAGGCTTATCCACAGGGAAGCTCAACGTGTAACAAAACATACAGACCTCTTTAAGTGGGCTGTCAAATGCAGGAAATGTGCACAGATAGTTTGAAATAAGACTTAGGGGCTGGCACTCAAATTAAAAAGTCACATTATTTGTATAAACTCCATGAAAAACACATTCCTACGAGTTTTTCTTCAATTACTGCAATGAAAGTAAGAGTGCAAACTTGAATTCTGATGTACTGTATTCTGTTGCAGAGTGTCTGTGCTACTAAAGCAGCTTCTTGGCAACGGTTATACACTGGATAGTTTGCCTTTGCCTTCCCAGCAGTAGTTAGGGCAGGAAGATGTAACTTAGCCATGGTGCAGGCAAAAATTCTCAAACAAGAGGTGTTTACACATACAATATTACATTGACTACACTGTCTTTAAATTACATACACTGCCTGCTCAGCATCACAAGTAACAAGACGACTTACTCTGACAGGTCCCTGATACATGGCAATCTAACCTACTCGAAGCACACAGACCATGTTACACTTACCACAGTCTAGAGCTATGGATCCCCTCCCCCCCCTCCCTCCACATAACATAATATTACATATGGGCTGCCAGGATGGCCTAGATGTATGCACCATCACTGTAAGCTGTCTAACCTCGGTTCATATCCTAACCCAGCTATAAACTGTCATCCCGGTTTTCAAATGCAGAGTGATTCATCAGTGTGTGTGTGTTTCATCCTTTCGATTGGACTTTAAACTGGTGTCTAGTCTACTGGTATTAGTTGTTAAAGTCCCCACAGTGTCCTTCACAAAAAGGAGGCAACTTACCACTGGCACCATGGCCTAATTCCAACTTCCTGTGATAACTATTGCTGGGAAAGCAATAGCAAACCATCCACCAAACCTCTTGCCAAGAAACTGCTTTAGCAGTAGTGGGCCTGCCTTCAGGCAGAACACCAGAATACGAATATATATATATATATATATATATATATATATATATATATATTGTTACGGATCTGGGGTCGGCGCTCCCCTTACGAAGGGGGGGGTCAATCCTCTTGTCTTTTACACTGGCTGATTCCCCCAGTCCTTGAAGTATGACGTCATGCCCGGTCAGCACTGAATAGGGTATTAGGCCTATCCATCCTATGACCTAAGTACCAGCGCCTCCCAGTACGCAAGGAAATACTCCCGCTCGTGCCGCAGTGTAATTGATGGATTGCGCCGAGCGAAGCGAACTGCGGCGCGAGCCGTTTATCAAGGGACTAAACCCGATTGCGAAGCGTTTGGCCGAAACCGCACCACAGGAACTCAATGGGGAAATCTCTAAAGCGATTGGATGAGGAAGAAGAAACCAAAGGTAAGAAATAACAGGGGTTTATTAATTATTTACACAAAACCCAAAGAAGAAGTAGAACGAAGTAATTTACAGTGAAGAGGAGGAAGCAGATACACAGGGCAAATCCTTATACAAGCTTAACTTATACCCCAGACAACACAGAGGACAGACCACGGACTTACACGACAAAGGGAAATTGCAGGCAGAATTGAATGGCTGGAAGGAGAAGATTCAGGTGGGACACAGGGCAGGCCGGTCCGGGCAAAATGCGCAGCAGAGAGGTCCGCACCAAGTTCACAGTTTGGAAGCGAACAGCCGGCGGCTCCACACGGCAGGGCTTTCTGCAGCAACAGGTCCCTCCTTACTCGTCTACCTCGAAAGCTGCTTGCCAATCTGTTGCGTGGCGGGACGTATATCTCCTCATCTGCGCGCGCGTCTCTGAAGCTCTATCCTCTCTCTCATCTGGCCCCCCTCGTTCATCTGGCGGTGGGGGCTTCCCGTGATGGGTTATATAGCCACGCTCTACCAAGCCATGCTCACCGATTCCTGGTTGGTCGTAAGGGCTTCTTGGCTCCACCTCTTGATGATGATGGGCGGGCCACGCCCTTCTTCTCCGAGTTGGAGCACATGGGCAATGGCGGCGAATGCTGTTGGAGATGTAGGTGAATGCAGTTGGTAATGGAGGCAAACGCTATGGAAAAGGGGCTCTATCTTATTTGATTTGGTGCAACGTAAGATCGACTATTGGACACATGGCCTTAACTGAAACACAGAATAATGATTTAACTATGGAGACGTCCTATGATTTGCTACGTGGTGCGATGGACTAACTAGGGGACGACCTTTGATCTTACAATGAATGGAGGTATTTACACGAATCATTACATTACAGAAAGGTGTAAATCATTACATTACACATTACACCTAAAGGTGGTTATTACATTACACAAAGGGGGTATATTTACAATAAATTACACAAAGTGCACGGTTTCCCAAATCCGTTACACTGCCCCCTTCCTCCACCAGGCACGTCCCGGGCCGATAAAACTTTAATTTAATGTAGCACGCAAGTGTAATACCCTCTATAATTAACCTGACCCTGAGTGCGACAGTTTAAAAACACAAATAAATATGTCCCCCTGTTGCATTGCACCCTACCTAACAGATTCACACCCAAAGAATAACCGAATTGCAGAATTAATTTTCAAACTAAACATTGACGGTGGGGAGCATTATTTACAAGTGACATTATTTTGACTATTTACAAAACGCAACCCAGGACCTGTTATTTCTTTTGGGAGACACAAAGAGAAAATTCCTGTGGGAGGGAGGATAGAGCATGCACTGCATCGACGACGCACCAGCACCAATAAACACCAAAGCACCAATCAAAGAGCATAGTCACGCACCATCCAGTGCTACATTGCACAATAATAAAACAACTGTTGGTCTTGTCACTGCTCTGCTCGTTTCCGCTCCTGCTCTGCTGGTCCGATGTCTCTTCTAGATGTTGTCTTTCTTCGTGTTCTTGCTTGCGGCCTATTTGCCATAATAAACAAAAAAAGCACATAAACGTGTCCATTTTTATTTATGGCCAACAGGGGCCGACTATGGGTGGTCCATAAATGTGGTGCTCGGCCACAGACTGTGGTCCATATGGTGGTGCTCGGCCACAACAACGTGGTCCAATAAAGTGGTGCATCGATGCAGGCAGCTAGCAACGGGACTTCGGGCACACAATGGCGGGCTCCCGCATGCTCCCCCTCAGTGCCCAGAGAGCACGGTTCATAGGTGGGGAAGGAAGACAAAGCAGAGTTAGCAAGGGGTAAGGTCACAAGGGTACACATCAATAAAGGTAATGCAAGGTGAGGTGTGCATGGGAGTGAGCTGAGAAAGTTTGTCCCTAACGTTCGCCCCCCCCCTGTTACCTACACTACCCTTGCCCCTTACCCCATATTTACAAAACCTACACATTTACAAATTCGTCACTGCAGTCACGTCTTCCCCATATCTCCCCTAATTCCAAATTCGTTACAATCCCAATGTCTAAACCAAATTTGCCATCACCAATTCATCATCAATCCCTCTTAAGGAGGAAGAGATGGAATAAACAAGCACAATGTCACACCCACATCATGATGCGTCTCACCTTTCCAAAACATTTGCACAAAAATAAAACAACAACACATGGCACAGTGTGGAGTTACGTCGTCACCTCAGGTGAGTGGATGTAGATGGTGCGAGGAGATTCTTAATCCTAACTATCCTCTAAATGACTTTAACTCACTTTACACTACCCGGGGTCTTTCCTTGCCAAACCATTGGCCGTCTTACACTATGGGTTCTAAAAACCAATTCCCATTGACCAAACTATGGTGCTCTTCAATTTGGGGTCTCACTCCCCCGATTCAACTCCCTGTGCCTTTGCACAATTTCGGGACTGAGTCGTGTGGCTCTCCCAGCAGGTCTACTCACATGCACACCTCCGCCACTGCAGTTGCCTCCGAGCTAACCTGCTAACCCTCCTTGGCACTTACCCCCTCGGTGCCCTCTCTGGCACTGGGCTACCCGGGTCCGTCCTCCGGATCCTCGGGCCCCATCCACAACAACTCTACCGGCTCCCAGAGCCCACCTGCGGCCTCACCTGGCCGACATCCTCACAGTGGCGGAGTGTCCAACCAACCACACACACTAACAGGCCACACGCCGAGCCATTTCCACGTCACTAATGCACCCATCCAAACACCATTCTTCCACACGCACCACAGATGCCAATATCCAACCACAATATACCTATACCCTCTACCTAACTCTTAAACTACCCTCCCCGGGTATTTGTGATAGGGGTCCATCCTCCCCATACACTCCCTTCGCACCAACCACTCCACTCCACATTTTCCACCATACTCACTCCACACCATCCATTCCATACTCCATGTATTCCATACCAGCTATTCCACACAACCATTCTCACCTGGATTTGCACACCTGTGCCCAAACACCTGGTGCCACCTGCACCCTCCTTCCTCCCAGGCTTCTTCATTCATTCAATACAATGCACAATCACCTCACACTTTTCACAATACGCTACTGAATACACTTTCAACACACACACGGCACCATTCAAGAGCATTGCCTCATTTGCTCAACACAAAGAATCTTCCATACGCAATGCCTCATTTGATAAACCACAAACACACTGCATCATCTAACTACCTGGTGCCCTTCTAAAACTCGCGCTTCCCAGTCGCCCCTTATATTATTGCGCTCCCCCGTCGTTATAATCCACTAATCTGCTACGTCCCCTACTACAAGTATCATGTCGCTACTTAACCCTACAGTTACCTATGGTCATTTCTAAGTCCCTATACAATTATCCAAACCCTCCCTGGCTTGGTTTCCACCGCCATAACCCCATAACTAGTGCTCATGTGCCCGGGGATGGGAGGGATGGTGGATTTACCATCCTTGCGAATCGGGCATCTCCCACTATCAATTTTGTCCATCAAATTCCAATTCTTGCCAATCCAATTTTCTGCAAATCAAAATTTGCCAATCACTGCCAATCAAATTTTGCTCATCAATTTTTGCCAATCACCAATTTCCTATCCCTACCAAATGTCCATTAACTTGAGCCTCGGTGCGTCTTTACATTTTCAAAGCTCGGCTTCGCCAAGCCGAGCAATGAACGCGGGTGGTTCGTTTCCTGCAGTTGGATCCGTCCGGCACTCGGTTCAGGGGAGGGGGTTTGCTCGGGCCGAGATCCCAAGGTCCACCTCGGCGCGGAGCCATCCGGTCTCCCGCCCGGTGCCCCAATCTCGCCCGGCCAGAACGCCGCAACCACAAGGGGTCGCCGTGCCGACCCTTCCTACCTGCCCTCGAACCGGGCCGCCCGCTCCGCTTTGCGGAGCGCGGATGCGACCGTTCAGGGCGAGGCCCGGCGCGGATCGCGCATGGCGGTCCTTTTGAAACCGCCGTGATTACGATCCCCACCGGTTCCCGCAGCACCCAAAGCCCGGCATGAACCGAAGGCTCGCGTCAGCTAAAAGACGGTCTAACCGCTGCTCCATTTCGTGTCGATGCTCCCCGGACATGCTCACACCACTCGTTCCGTTCGTTGCTCATACATCCCCCACATTTTGTCAATTCCACCACCGTACTCGCTCGTGCCTTCTCTTTCACTCCATACTCCGGTCTACTCATAACGCTCACAGACTTCGTAACACACCTGACCACCGCACACCTTGGCACACACTCATCGTTCGTACACTTCATCAACACACCTCCTCGCACCCACTCCTCGGTCATGTCCTCTGTGACAACCATGGGTGTGCACTCTTCTGCACACCCGATCACGTGCTTCACCACCAACTCAGGTGTACATTCCCACATGCGCTCGACCATTCCAGGTGTGCATTCCTTCTCACCTGCCACAACCAACTCGTACTGCATGTCACCCTCACCACCACACTCTGTCGTGCATTCACTCTCACTCTTGGCAGCGCACTCACTCCTCGGCACACACTCTTTCCTCACACACCCCATAGTCGGACATCCTTGCACAGCTCCTCTTTCCACACACTCTGCACCTGTCGCACACCTCACCAGCGGCCTCTCACGAACGCCCGGGTCTAAACCAACACCCAAGCTCACTGAATCTCCCCCCACACCATATACATTTCCGAGTATATCGCCACTCACCTCGGCATCTCGTCTTCGCTCCTCCTCCGCCACCTGCAAGCTCTTTAGTTGGTCAGTAAGCACATCATCATGACTTGAGCACAGACCTTGTACATAATCCATCACTTCCTCCTTTATCTCCCTCTTAGTCTCCCTCCGTCTCTTCTTAATTTCACTTACCCCCTCTTCCACTTCCTCTAATTTTTGTCTTACCTCTTTTATTTCCCGGTGCGCCCCCTCAATTTCTTCCTCTAAGGCCACCTTGGTCATTTCTATGTGCGTCCTTTCTTCCCGTTATTTTGTCTCCATTGCCTCTGTCACCTCGTCCAATCTTTTTGTCAACCCCTCGTGTACCGTCTGACATTCCTTCTTCGTCGCCATAAGCTCTTTCTTTATTTCCTTCTGGGTCGCTTTCAACCCCCCTATTACCGCAGTGTTCTTCTCCACCTGCTCCCCCAATTCCTTTTGTCCCACCGTCAGCTGTTCTACTCCCCGCGTCAGGTCTTCTATTCCCCCCTGTAACCTAGCCATACTATTCCTCACCTCTTTCTCCATGCGCTCCTCACCCCGCTTTACCTCTTCGCATACCCCCGCGACCACTTCGCCAACACCTCACCTTATCTCCTCCCCCATCTCTCCCATCTCTTTGGTAGATGCCACCCTCATCTGTTCCAAATCATTCCTCTGGGCATCCAATTTGGTTTCCAACCCGATTTTCACCTCCTCTATCTGATTCCCCATTTGTTTAATTTCCCGGGCGGATTGCTCCCCTATTTCCCTCAATTTGCCTTCCATAGTGTTTTCTAACCCCCCTAACCCATTCTTCACCCCTTCCATTTGGTTCTCCTGGGTGGCCATTCTATTTTCCAACTCCGTTAACCCATCCTTCATTTCCCCAATTTGATTACCCACGTCCTCCAGTTGGCCCCACAATTTACCTTCTAGCCCTTCCAACCTGTTGTCTAACCCCTCAAATTTATTGTCTAAACCCTCAAATGTATTGTCTAACCCCTCAAATTTAGCTTCTAGTCCCCCAATTTTGCTGTTGAGCCCCCCAATTTGGCTTCCCATATCATTCCTCAATTCCCCGATTTGGCTTCCCAATTGCTCCCCCATTCTGTTTTCCATTCCCTCAATTTGGTTTCCCATCTGCTCCCTGTTCTTTTCCATGTCTTCACCCGACTTGACCATAAAGGCCCTTATTTGCTCCATAAATAGGCCCCAGTCCATCGGCGCCACGGGCGCTGCTGCCGCGGTCACGTGTGTGGCTCCATTTGGTGCTGCTGCCACCTCGTGCGCGAGGCCGCCATCTTGTGCACCTGAAACCTCCGCTACCCAATGCGTATTGCCTTCCTCCTGCATTACTCCCACCTCCTCGCTGGGGTCCTGGGTCGACTCTAAACCCTCTTCTTCTAACTCCCCTACCGGCACCCAATCGCCTTGATTATCCATGGCGCGACTTTAATTTGGATGTTAATAACAATTTCGGCCGCTCCAAAATTTGAGTGCGTTAAGCGCACTTTGGGTCCAAATCCCAATCCTGGCACCAATTGTTACGGATCTGGGGTCGGCGCTCCCCTTACCAAGGGGGGGTCAATCCCCTTGTCTTTTACACTGGCCGATTCCCCCAGTCCTGGAAGTATGACGTCACGCCCGGTCAGCGCTGAATAGGGTATTAGGCCTATCCGTCCTATGACCTAAGTACCAGCGCCTCCCGGTACGCAAGGAAATACTCCCGCTCGTGCCGCAGTGTAATTGATGGATTGCGCCGAGCGAAGCGAACTGCGGCGCAAACCGTTTATCAAGGGACTAAACCCAATTGCGAAGCGTTTGGCCGAAATCGCACCACAGGAACTCAATGGGGAAATCTCTAAAGCGATTGAATGAGGAAGAATAAACCAAAGGTAAGAAATAACAGGGGTTTATTAATTATTTACACAAAACCCAAAGAAGAAGAAGAACGAAGTAATTTACAGTGAAGAGGAAGAAGCAGATACACAGGGCAAATCCTTATACAAGATTAACTTATACCCCAGACAACACAGAGGACAGACCACGGACTTACACGACAAAGGGAAATTGCAGGCAGGAGTGAATGGCTGGAAGGAGAAGATTCAGGTGGGACACAGGGCAGGCAGGTCCGGGCAAAATGCGCAGCAGAGAGGTCCGCTCCAAGTTCACAGTTCGGAAGCGAACAGCCGGCGGCTCCACACGGCAGGGCTTTCTGCAGCAACAGGTCCCTCCTTACTCGTCTGCCTCGAAAGCTGCTTGCCAATCTGTTGCGTGGTGGGACGTATATCTCCTCATCTGCGCGCGCGTCTCTGAAGCTCTCTCCTCTCTCTCATCTGGCCCCCCTCGCTCATCTGGCGGTGGGGGCTTCCCGTGACGGGTTATATAGCCACGCCCTACCAAGCCATGCCCACCGATTCCTGGTTGGTCGTAAGGGCTTCTTGGCTCCACCTCTTGATGACGATGGGTGGGCCACGCCCTTCTTCTCTGAGTTGGAGCACATGGGCAATGGTGGCGAATGCTGTTGGAGATGTAGGCGAATGCAGTTGGTAATGGAGGCAAACGCTATGGAAAAGGGGCTCTATCTTATTTGATTTGGTTTGATTTGATTTGATTTTGGTTTGATTTGATTTGAGTTCTTATTTTATTGGACACATGGCCTTAACTGAAACACAGAAGAACGATATAACTATGGAGACGTCCTATGATTTGCTACATGTTGCGATGGACTAACTAGGGGACGACCTTTGATCTTACAACAACGAATGGAGGTATTTACACGAATCATTACATTACACAAAGGGGGTATATTTACAATAAATTACACAAAGTGCACGGTTTCCCAAATCCGTTACAATATATATCTAATATATATATATATACATATATATATATATATATATATATATATATATATATATATATATATATATATATATATATATATATACTAGACGACCCATGACCCGTTGGGTCAATGTTATTTAATATATAATTAAGGGGTTACCATGGTTACAGTGGGGGTCAAAGGTCAACCTATGGTGAAGATGTATAATTTTCTCACACTTTCTAATAGAGGGGCAAAATGCCATATAAAACTAAATTTACTGGTTCTAATTGCTTTTATTTATCAATCCTCACATAGAAGAGCAGTTTTTAGTAATGAGCAGTGAGGAGAAGACCCCTCAGCCAATGATGCCACCCCGCAGCCAATGATGTGACCCCTCAGCCAATGATGTGACCCCTCAGCCAATGATGTGACCCCTCAGCCAATGATGATGATGATGCTACCCCTAGACGACCCATGACCCGTTGGGTCAATGTCAGTTTGAATAGATATGAGAATAGAACTAAAGCGAACGCTGGACATCATCAGGGAGATTATTTGGGCCAGCAAGCCATAAGGCTCACCTCTCCAGCGTTCTAAATCACTTACCTGTGACACGTGATTTCGGCCCTTATCTCCGATCACGTTGACGGAAATCACCACAGCATATCGTCAAGATCCCTCCAAAAGGCTCGTCTTTGTCACATACATCACGCAACGTGCGATCCACAGCCTCGAAACTCTCTCTCCTGATCATAGGACACTCATCCCACACGATGGGTTTTGTACTTCGAAAGAGGTCTGCGATAGTGGAATTTTTATCGATGTTGCATACGCCATCTTCCCTCGGTGTCAGAGGGATTTGGAACCTTGAGTGCGCTGTTCTTCCACCAGGCATGAGGGTAGCAGCTATGCCAGATGAGGCCACCGCAAGGGCAACTTCTCCACTCGCTCTCACTTTAGAGAGAATCAGGTTAATAAGAAACGTCTTCCCTGTGCCTCCAGGCGCGTCAATGAAAATCATTGATGACTGATTCGTGCGGATATTGCTATTCGCGTCCATAGACGTGAGGTGTGATTCGTTGTCTGCGTCCGTAGCGCCGTCGGAGGGTTGATACAACATTCTTCCTGCAAATAGTATTGTGTTTGTGCTATGGTTTTGCCGATCATCAAATGACAAATAAATTACATTGTGAAAATTAAAGATTTCAAATAAACCTATTTAAAGTGTATGCGCATATAAATAATAAAAAAAATCGAAGAAATATCTCTCGGTAATTTCCTGAAACATATTTTACTTCCGGGTAATAATGTTGAATGAAATGACGAAGATATATACTGTATGCCTGTTATTTTAGGCGGTGTATTTTCGCATATCAACGTGGCGCGATTTTTAAAATATATCTCTGCAATTTCCCGTGTGTGCGTGAATGTTCTCAATTATTTCTTTTACCGAGTCTAAAACCATCGATAAAAATGAAATCAGATGGCGACTTGGATTGAAGATAAAGGCGTGAAACAGACTCAATGGCCTTGAAGATACAAGCCTTTCAGAATTCATTTCGTTCTATAAACGGAAACTTTCATCGGATTTTCTTCCCGTTTTTTTTCAACCGAGTCTAAAACTATGTTAGCGACTGTGAAAAACGAAATGATATATCGAATTTGATTTGAAATAAAACTGAGAGAGAGAGCAAGACACCACGGGCCTACAAAACGCCTCAAAGCTATGCGAGTTAATAAAATGGTGGATATTACTACTCTCTCAAAGGGGTAAGCCACGCCCCCGGACCGATCGAATGTTACATACAAACACGCAAGATTTCAATTTTATAATTATATAGATATATATATATATATATATATATATATATATATATATATATATATATATATATATATATATATATACAGGGTCCGGCTGGGAGGTGTGACGATTTTCAGAAAACTCGTACACAGTTATTTTTAGTCCAATTTCAATTTTTCTTTTTTAAAAAGACTACATATATAATGCCATTTAATACACTGTAACAAAGACATTAAAAAGGTGCAATTCATGTTTGAATTGGGTATAACAATGCAAGTGGGGGGTCTAGCGCATGCGTGATGGCTGTTGGTTACTCGTTGTTAGGCGCCATTTCAGTAGCCATGGAGCTGTGGACGATTGAACATCGCGTCTTTGTTGTTGAGAAGTTTATTCAAATGGATAGTTCGGTGGTGCTTACACAGCGCAGATTTCGTACTCACTTCAATGTTGGTCAACGTGGCGCTGTTCCGTCTCGAAACACAATATTGAAGTGGGTAAAAAACTTCAGGACAACTGGATCTGAGAGGCCAGGAGCAGCTCGGGGATGTGATCGAACCGTTAGGACCCCGGAAAACATCGAAAGGGTTCGACAAGCTGTGGAGGCCAGCCCTCGTCGGTCAGCGGTACGGCACGCTCGTGCTCTACGGATGTCAGACAGATCAGTTCGTCGAATTTTGCACTTGGACCTTCATTATCACGCGTACAAAATCATGGTGGTTCAAGAACTGCAGCAGAATGATTTTGTATGGCGGTTTACGTTCACAGAAAGAATGCTGGAACTGCTGAGGGATGCTGCTGTGCTGAGAAATGCTGGAACTTTTCCGCGTGTCTGCAAGAATGCTTGGACAAGAACGGCCGCCATTTAGATGATGTCATTTTTCAAACATGAATTACATTTTTAAAATGTCTTTGTTACAGTGTATTACATGGCATTATATATGTAGTCTTTAAAAAAAATAAAAATTGAAATTCGACTAAAAACAACTGTGTACGAGTTTTCTGAAAATCGTCACACCTCCCTGACGGACCCTGTCTATATATATATATATATATATATATATATATATATATATATATATATATATATATATATATAGTATTTGTCAGCTAATCCTGTCATCGTATACATACATATTGTTACAGACGCGGTTGTGGATGTTGGTTTACCGAGCGGTTTGGTATGACCGCGTCTGCACAGTTTACCCGATTATACTCGAACGTTGGCCGAGTCGCGCTACGCTAAATCAATTGAGGAAAGGACACAACGGCTGGATTAAATGACACGACACCAGGGGTACAGTTCTCAAGACCTCCGGAGGAGGTTATAATATTACGGAACGTTAGATTACAAGGACAAGAGAGACAGCATAGAAAGGTAGGCACTTAATCACGGTCTTATAGTAACCCCGACAGACCACAGATAAACGGGACAAGACTGACTCACACCGGGATTGATGGCAAGGAAGGGCAGGTAGTCGGTGGACAGCACAAGGTGCACTCTTGGCTCAGGGACAGGATCCACACGGTCCGAAAGATGCAGGGAGGTCTCTCAGCGCTCGGAGGTCGCGACTGGTTCTTCTTCAAGCTCGGGGCGCATCTGACGTCACGTCCGGTCAGTCGCTGCGTATATCCAGCGGGGAGTGACACGCCCTCGGCTCGTTAGCTCCGCCCCAGATGGAATCGGCCCGCCGCTTCTTATTGGGTGCGGGGGGGTTACCGGGCTCCGCCCTTGACGAGGAGCTGACAGCCAGCCCCTTCGTGGTAACCCCGTAACCTGGAGGTAACCTGGAGCACATGGGCCATGGCGGCTAACCGAGCCGGAGTGAGGACGCCCACTCCCCGCACCGCGGCCGCGCCGCCCCCGCTGTGGTTGTAGTTGTTGTTGTTCCATGAGATGATGGGAGGATGCGGAGATGAGGTTGTGGGGAGGTATTGGGAGGTCCTAAACTCACTACTGGTGCCATACAATCACATTCTGGTGCAACGAAGAGTCAGAATTAATGGAAACGAGTCCTTAACTGACATAGACTAAGAATAACTTGCAAGATGTCCGAAAGTTGTCTACGTGAGATGCGGTGGACCTGGGCACGACATTTAATGGGGGAAAAAGGGGAAGGTAGGTTCTACAGAGTGTTGTTTACAGACAATGGGACTAGGGAATGGGGGATTGGGGATAGTTGGGGAGTATTGGGGAAATAGGGGAATATTTACAAGCGGATATGGAGGCCAAATCCCATATCCGCAACATTGCACCCTTCTCTACCTCGGGGCGTCCCGACCCAATAAATCTTTACCTACGTTAGTGTGGCACTCAGATGTAGTTCCCTCTACTATTAACTCTACCCTGAGTGCGACAGTTTTACAGATGTTCACAAATGAGTAAATATGTCCCCCTGCGACGTTGCACCCTTCTCCTCACAGAAACACACCCACAGGATAACCGAATCGCGGAAAGAATTCTCAAACTAAACATACAGCCGGTAGGGAGCATTATTTACACAAGACTACGCTGATATTTACACTACGATCCAGGACCTGTTTTTGGAGGAACACATGCAGATGTTATGCATAGAGAGAGCACGCATGCCAGCATCGATACACCAACCCACGAGTGCTCTGTGGCCTTACGGCCTTTAATAATGTGCAGAGCACCCCTTCCAAGCACCAAAAGCACCACCCCATCACACAGTCAGCACCATCCGGTGCACCAATAAAATGTTTAATAATCATGGTGTGGTGTCGCAGCCGGCCGATGTTCTGCCGCGGGTCTTGCCTTCGTGTGGTGCACTTGGCCTTCTTACTTCTTTCAAAAATAAAGAAAGGCGCCAACCGCGTCCATTTCTTTATTGTGGCCGTCAGGGGGCCAACTATAAGTGGTTCACCTGTATGGCATAGGTGCCACGTTGACCCATAGGTCCATCCACGGGTGGTGCTTGGCCGCAAAAGAACTGCGGTCCATTGTGGGTGGCCACCAAAATTGCGGTCCATATGGTGTATCGATCCAGGCAGCAAGCAGCGAAAGTGCAGGCCCACAACTGCGGAGCCAGCACCTCTCTCTCCTCTCTCTCTGCCCCAAAGCCAGATCCTCGGAGGTGGGAGACAAAAGAAAAGACAAGTGAGTAAGGTGGTAAGGGCGCAAAAGTGCACGCAATGTAAGGTAATGCACACTGGGGGCACATGGGAACCAGGTGAGACAGGTACGTTCCTACCGTACGCCCCCCCCCCCCCCACCAGGTAACCTACATGGCCCCTCCCTTACCCCTTACTGTATCCACAAAACACAACACTACCCATAAACATCTACTTTACAAATCAACAAACGTCCCTACTGTCTTCCCCGGTCCTCCCATAAACCAAATTCGTCTTCTCTCCCTCCTATCCAATCAAATTTGCCATTTCCAACTCTCATCAAAATTTGCCATCTCCAACTGAACATCAAAATTTGCCATTACCAATTCATCATCAGTCCCTCCTAAGGAGGGAGAGATGGAATCACCCCAATGTCTTATCCACGTCGTGATGCGTCTCACAAATCCTCACAGCAATTCTCATTTCCTGCAACACAAACAAAGAAAACACAGGTGTGGAGTCATCATCACCACAGGTAAGTGGCTGCGTATGGTGCGACAGGTTCATCAATCCTAACTATTTCCTAAATGACTTTAACAACTTTACATTACCCGGGGTCTTTCTCTTGCCAAACCATTGGCCCTCTTACACTACGGGTTCTAAAAACCAATTCCCATTGACCAAACTGTGGTGCTTTTCAATTTGGGGTCTCACTCCCCCGATTCATCTCCTGGTGCCCTCGCACAATTTCTGGGCCGCGACGTGTACCTCTCCCAGCGGGTCTACCCACCTGCACACCCCCACCACTGCAGTTGCCTCCGAGCTTACCTGCTCCTTACCCTAACCTAACTACCTGGGGAAGGCCCTCTGGCGCTCTCCCCACTCGGTGCCCTCTCTGGCACTGGGCTACCCGGGTCCGTCCTCCGGATCCTCGGGCCCCATCCACAACTCTACCGGCTCCCAGAGCCCACCTGCGGCCTCACCTGGCCGACATCCTCACAGTGGTGGAGTGCCCAACCAACTACACACACTAACAGGCTACACGCCCAGCCATTTCCACAACACTAATGCACCCATCCACAATACCATTCTGCAACCGCACCACAAATGCCAATATCCACCCACAATTTACCTATACCCTCTACCTAACACTTACACTACCCGCCCCGGGTACTCGTGAAAGGGGTCCACTCTTCCCCCATCCACACCTTCGCACCATGCACACCACTCCGTACCACTTACTCCAACTCTCTCCACACCAGTCATTCTCTGCTCCATGTATTCCACACACCTGTACTTGCACACCTGTGCTCTTACACCTGGTGCCACCTGCACCCTTCTCTCCCCAAGCGCATTCGCGCTGATCCACAACACTCACTACTCATACACTGCTCCACACACCTGTCCAGTTGCACACCTGTGCAATCACACCTGTTCAATCACACCTGTTCAATTCTCACACACACGGCATCATCTCAGCTAACTACTCCCTTCTGAAACTTGCGCTTCCCAGTCGTCCCTTTAAACTATGCCGCTCCCTCGTCATTATCATCCATACTAATCTACCTGCGTCCCCACTACAGGTATCAGTCACTAACTAAACTTAACGTCACCTAATGTCATCTTCGCTAGATCCCTATCAATATCCTAACCCACCCGGGCTAGTTTTCACTGCCATACACCCCATAAGCTATAGCTCCTTTGCCCCACACTATGGGAAGGGTGGCAGGGATGCCCCCCTTACCCACCGGGCCCATCGCTCATCAATCCCCCAGTCCTCTGGCACTAATAAGCCCCCCTTATTCAGAGGTACTGGGTCCCGCCTCGGCATCTAAAGCCGAGGCAATCCACGGGGGCGCCTGCTCGCCGGTGTAAGGTCTTATCCGGTCGGCGTGGACGATCCGAGGGAGGGCTCGTGGCCCCATTTTGATCTTAATGACCACGTCACAGATTTGCGACAGGACGACTCCTGGGCCTTGCCAGGGGGAGGTGAGTTTTGGGCACCTTCCCTTCCGCCTCCGGGGATTAAAGAACCAAATCTTCATCCCCGGAGCGTATTGACTCCCCTGGCTCCGGTCGTCGTACCTGCGCTTCATCTTTTCCCCCGCCAGATGGAGTTGGCGGCGGGCGAAGGCATGGACTAGCTCCATGCCTTCCTCTAGGTGACGTGCGTACCCCTCCCTCGGCGGGTTAACCACTGTGTCTGGCACGGGACCGCACAGCAAGTCGGCGGGAGCCCGTAACTCCCGCCCATACATAAGCAACGCTGGACTGCATGCGGTGGCCCCGTGCTGGCTGGTTCGGTAGGCCATGAGCAAATAAGGGAGATGTTCGTCCCAGTCATCCTGACGGGTGGCGGTGAACAGTGCCAGTTGTTGGATTAGAGTTCGGTTAAATCTTTCCACCATCCCGTCAGATTGAGGTCTTAAAGGCGTTGTTCTGGTTTTCCGAATTGACAGGAGACTGCACACATCTTTTAGCAATTTGCTCTCAAAAGTTCGTCCCTGGTCGGTGTGCAACTCCTGTGGAATCCCATGCCGGCACACAAATCCTTCCACGAAGGCCTGTGCTACCACCCCTGCTTCTTGGTTGGGGAGGGCGTAGGCCTCCGGCCACTTGGTGAAGTAGTCCATCACAACGAGGATGTACTTATTACCTAGGCGGGTGCGGGGTAGTGGGCCTAGGATATCCATGGCCACCCGCTCTAGGGGGGCCCCCACCTGGTGTAATTGAAGGGGGGCCCTCATCCTCCGTGCTGGTCCCTTTTTGGCAGTACAGGCGTCGCATCTCCGACACCAGTCCTGTATGTCGCGCCCCATATTCACCCAATAAAACCTCCGGCGTACCCGCGATGTCGTCTTTGTCCTGCCCAAATGGCCGTCGGGGCGGGTACCATGCACCTGTTGCAATATATCGGTCTTAAATTTGTTTGGGACTACCACCAGCCAGGAAGTTTTATCAGAGGGAACCTCCACCCACTTGCGATACAAGATGTTATCCTTCAATTCCAGGGTTTTCCACTGAGCCCAATATGCCTTCGTTTGCGCCCCGAGGGGGGTGACCTCTTCCCCATTAGGTCTTTGCCCCAATTTGACCCAATTGAACACTGGCCCCAGGACAGGATCCTCCTGCTGGGCCGTGCTCCATGCCAAAGTTCCGAATTCCTCATCTGCGGTTAGTGGCAAAATTGGCCCTCTCACCCGGGTTGCCCGGACAACGAGGGTCGGGTCCGAATCGCCCAATTGTTCCCTCTCCTCGTGTCTCGCACAAAATTTGCAGTTTTCCCCCAGACAAGGACGCCGAGAGAGTGCGTCCGCATTACCATGGGCCTTCCCGGCCCTATGGGCCACATCAAAATCGTACTGCTGCAACTTTTCCAACCACCTTGCAATTTGGCCCTCTGGTTCCTTGAACCGAAGGAGCCATTGCAAGGAGGAATGGTCAGTTCTAACCAAAAATTTCCGCCCGTACAAGTACGGGTGGAAATGGTTCATGGCAGCCAGCATAGCCAATAACTCTTTGCGAGTGACGCAATAATTTCTCTCGGGCCTACTTAAGGCCCGACTATAATAACCAATCACTCTCTCCACGCCCTCCTGTGTCTGAGACAAAACTGCGCCCAATCCTTCCTGGCTCGCATCCGTGTCCAGGGTAAATGCCCCGTTGCTAGTGGGGTACGCTAGAAGGGGTGCGGATGTCAGACACCCCTTCAATTTTTGGAAGGCCTCGTGGCACTCCCGTGTCCAATTAAATCGCGTCCCCTTCTCCGTAAGCTGGTGGAGGGGACGGGCCAACTCCGCAAATTTCGCCACAAAGCGCCGGTAGTAGGAGCAGAGTCCCAAAAATCCCCGCACCTCTTTGATGGTACGTGGTGCGGGCCACTCCTCTACCGCTTTAATTTTGTCTGGGTCCGTTTTTACCCCCCCCCCCCCCCCCGCGGCCGATCACGTGACCTAGGTAGGCCACCTCTCTTGCAAACAAAGTGCACTTACTCGGGTTCAGCTTCAACCCTGCCTGTCTGAGGCACCCGAACACCTGGTCCAAATTTACCAGCGGCGCTACTACGGTCGCGGGCGTGGGCGCCGTGGCCATGTGCGAGGCGCCGTTTTGCGCGCCCGTCACCTCGTGCGTGACGGCGCTATTTTGCGAATCTGCTACCCTCACTGCTTCGCTCTCCTCTTGTCCCTCAATTTGGTCCTGGATCGACCCTGCCTCACTCCCTACTACCGGAACCCAGCCGTCTTGGTCTGCCATAGCGCGACTTTCAAAATTCGGGTTTTTATTTTCGTAAAACAAAATCAAATTTCGCCGTTATAATTTCGAGCGCGTGAAACGCGCTCCGGATCGAATTCCACTTCCCAACACCAAAATGTTACCCTAATGGTACAATTGGTGTCCCAAAATTTGGGCCTAACTGAATTTAGTCCCAGGTCCGAATTCCACTCCTCGACACCAAATGTTACAGACGCGGTTACATTTTGGTGTTGGGAAGTGGAATTCGATCCGGAGCGCGTTTAACGCGCTCGAAATTATAACGGCGAAATTTGATTTTGTTTTACGAAAATAAAAACCCGAATTTTGCCGTTATAATTTCGAGCGCGTGAAACGCGCTCCGGATCGAATCCCACTCCTGACACCAAATGTTACAGACGCGGTTGTGGATGTTGGTTTACCGAGCGGTTTGGTATGACCGCGTCTGCACAGTTTACCCGATTATACTCGAACGTTGGCCGAGTCGCGCTACGCTAAATCAATTGAGGAAAGGACACAACGGCTGGATTAAATGACACGACACCAGGGGTACAGTTCTCAAGACCTCCGGAGGAGGTTATAATATTACGGAACGTTAGATTACAAGGACAAGAGAGACAGCATAGAAAGGTAGGCACTTAATCACGGTCTTATAGTAACCCCGACAGACCACAGATAAACGGGACAAGACTGACTCACACCGGGATTGATGGCAAGGAAGGGCAGGTAGTCGGTGGACAGCACAAGGTGCACTCTTGGCTCAGGGACAGGATCCACACGGTCCGAAAGATGCAGGGAGGTCTCTCAGCGCTCGGAGGTCGCGACTGGTTCTTCTTCAAGCTCGGGGCGCATCTGACGTCACGTCCGGTCAGTCGCTGCGTATATCCAGCGGGGAGTGACACGCCCTCGGCTCGTTAGCTCCGCCCCAGATGGAATCGGCCCGCCACTTCTTATTGGGTGCGGGGGGGTTACCGGGCTCCGCCCTTGACGAGGAGCTGACAGCCAGCCCCTTCGTGGTAACCCCGTAACCTGGAGGTAACCTGGAGCACATGGGCCATGGCGGCTAACCGAGCCGGAGTGAGGACGCCCACTCCCCGCACCGCGGCCGCGCCGCCCCCGCTGTGGTTGTAGTTGTTGTTGTTCCATGAGATGATGGGAGGATGCGGAGATGAGGTTGTGGGGAGGTATTGGGAGGTCCTAAACTCACTACTGGTGCCATACAATCACATTCTGGTGCAACGAAGAGTCAGAATTAATGGAAACGAGTCCTTAACTGACATAGACTAAGAATAACTAGCAAGATGTCCGAAAGTTGTCTACGTGAGATGCGGTGGACCTGGGCACGACATTTAATGGGGGAAAAAGGGGAAGGTCGGTTCTACAGAGTGTTGTTTACAGACAATGGGACTAGGGAATGGGGGATTGGGGATAGTTGGGGAGTATTGGGGAAATAGGGGAATATTTACAAGCGGATATGGAGGCCAAATCCCATATCCGCAACAATATATACAGTATGTATATAATTATATTTATTTATTTATATACCAGCAGGGGTACACGATGTTGTGGTATTTTGAAGAAATCTTTTTTTTTTTGTGGGGCTCTAAAACACTTCCCTACACTCTCTTAGGAACGGAGTTGGGGATCATTTAATATTACCTTTCACATAGCTAATAAGGCCTAAGCACTCTCGAGCACATAAAAAAAAAAAAGGAAACCAAAAAAAATTTCAACTTTATGTTTTCCAGATTTTCAAATTTATTTTTTGCTGAAAACACTCCTTGGCACTGGCTGATAAACCTCTGAAACTTTGAAGAAGACCCGTTTGGCCACCTGAGAAGAATAGTCACACAGACAGCAGACAAACAAACATCTGTCTCATTGTATATTAGCGGAGCCTATCCGTCACTTCGCTGATGAACCAATTAGTCATCCTGTTTGCCAAATACATTTTTTCATGCAAAGAGTGCTTTCTCAGCGTTGCCCAGGTAAAAAAGGGGAATTGTAATACCCTCTGCCACCACCACCAGGCGGTATTATATGGTACACATTTACATAGAGGCCCCCACTTTTCTTTAAAACATGTTAAATTCTTGTTCATTTTAAAAAACTGGTACTCTAGCTTTAATCTTGCATTTACAAGAGCCTTAAGGGTGAGCAGCACATCATATGACGAATCAGAAGCGTTTCCCATTTTTTTCTTCCTGGATTTGTAAATTGCAAACTTGGCCTGACCAATTAAAAAATTCATTAAAACCACATTTCTAAGGGAGGACGGTCCTAAAACACCATAAATAAAAACATTGTGATTGAAGAGGGAACCAAGCTTCACAAAGCGTTCCTGAAGGAATGTAAAAAGAGGTTGCAATCGTTCACACTCCAGGTATATATGCGGTAGGGTTTCAATGGATGCACAGAAAGGGCATAGATTAGAGTTAGCAGTAGAAAACCGGTTCAGTAAAACATTATAAGGTAAAATCCAGTGTACAAGTTTCCATTGAATATCTCCAACATACTTTGGAGTAGGCAAGAGATAAAAAAAACTTCGCCAATTGGGGCAATTGGGGTGTATTGGGGGTAAAAAAAACCCGCCATCGAAGCCTCGGGTGCTCAGAAAATGTTTTTGCGTATAAAATTTTAACGTACGCGTTGTACAAAGTTTTCTTTGGAAAGGCGGGAAGGGATAATGCAGTATCATCAGGGCTGTTCAGGCCAGGGGACAGATTAAGTGGCGGGCTGAAGACTAGGAGTTTGGGGAAGTCACCCGCTGTTTCCTCGGGGGAAGGGCCAAGTTCCTCGCAGGTATTACGGTACATTGTGGATATCCCTTGAAGGAACCGAGAGATGATCCTGACAGATTTTATTCCGGTTTTTTGTGCCACAGCGGCAGCACTCAACCAGCAGCTCCCAGACTCTGTCATGAGGTCTTTCACTCGCAGCAGCTTGGCATCAACAAAACGTTGAACGAGTCCCCTATTATTCAAGCTGTTTTCCAGGAAGGGGTTGTAGCATAGGGGCTCATTCAACAACATTTCCATGTTGTATGTTGCCATTTCACGGGAAAAGGACAGGGCTTGCCAGGCGTTCATCACCCCTTGGTAAAAGGTGGGCAGCAATGATGAATCGATTTGATGAGGGTTCATCAAGAAAAGTTCTCAGCAATAACCCAGCTTGCATGTAAGCTGCAATATGCAGTTAGCCAGAGGCCTCCAGAGTAGGGCTTCATCTCCATATACAAGTTGGCGCACGATATGAAGCCGGAAGACCATAATCCGGCTGCGGATATCAATAAGACCTTGGCCACCTTCAGTGAGTGGTAAGTACGCCACGGGGGGTTGGAGCCAGTGTTTCCCGCTCCAGAAAAAGTCGACAATGCTCTTTTGCAGTGTAATAAGAAGGCTCCCGGGCGGTTGTAGGCATATCATCTTATGCCATAGCATAGGGGCGACAAGATTGTTAATGACGAGAGTTCTTCCGCGGTACGAAAGTTGAGAAAGAAGTCCTTTCCAGCGGGCCAGTTTTGCCATTACCTTGTCTGGTAATCCCACCCAGTTCTGCTGCTCAAAGGTGTTGTCTCCTAGGAAAATACCGAGGTATTTAATGCCACTTTTCTGCCAGTTCACTCCTCCTGGTAGGACAATTGGCGGGCAATCTCCAGGTCCTATCCACAGGGCTTCACTCTTCTTCCAGTTTACCTGGCCTGAACAAGCCTGACAATATGTCTTTAGTGCCTGAGCCACCGCAGTGACGTCAGCACTATTTTTTATATAAATACAGACATCATCTGCATAGGAAGAGACTTTTAGCGGTGTGGTAAGAATTGATCCAGTGAAGCCAGAAATGTGCATACGTAATTGGAGCAGAAGAGGTTCGATGGCAAGAGAGTATAAAAGTCCAGATAGCGGGCAACCTTGCCGTACTCCCCGTTGTACAGCAATGGGGCTACACAATACTTGATTAATTTTAAGAACACTGGATATATTACAATGCAAAAGTTTAACGTACGAGATAAAAATAGGTCCAAACCCAAAATTCTCTAAAACTCTAAAAAGGTACATGTGGTCAATACAGTCAAAGGCTTTTCCTTGGTCAATGAAAAACAGACCAACGTTCATATTAAAATTGTTACAAAACCGAATGGTATCACGGATAAGAAAGATATTATTAAAAATAGTACGTCCAGGAATACAAAAGGATTGATGTTCTCCTATTAGTACATTCATAAAAGGTTTCATTCGATTAGACAAGGCTTTGGCTAAAATTTTATAATCCGTACATAAAACAGAAATAGGACGCCAGTTCTCTATAAGTTGAGTGTCCGCTTTCTTAGGAATTAAGGTGGTGACTGCTCTCCGGCAACTCCACGGCAGTTGTCCGTCCTCTAAACATTCATTCAATACCCGCAGTAGGTGAGGTCCAATGGCGTCCCAAAAAACCTGGAAAAATTCGCTAGTCAGCCCATCCAGTCCAGGGGCTTTATCAGGTTCCATGGCCTTCAAGGCAGCGGTGAGCTCAGTTAACGTAAGAGGATCCTCCAACTGCTGCTTCTGATCCTCCGCCAATGTTGGAAGGTTAGAAACAAGTTCCGATATTGCATCCTGGTTAATGTCATGCCGCATAAACCGTTGTTTAAAATGTTTCCGGGCGTATTCCCTGATTCTGCCATCTTCATAAAGGAGCTCCCCATCATGGAGCAAGCGTGTAATCATTGACGAAGAGGCCCCCCTTTTAAGGCTGAAGAATAATTTGGTTGGAGCATCAAGGTCGTGTATGTACCTCATCTTCAGGCGCAATAAAGCATTTTGTGCTCGCCTTTCAGATATGGAATTCAATAAGGCCGTTTTTCCATGAATTTGTTGCCTCATTTCCTGGTAGCTCACACTTGCAGTTCCCTGAAGCTGTTCCTGTAATTCCAGGATTTCATCTTCAAGTAAGGTTGTGGTTTTTCTTTCCTCTTGAACACCATACGCACGATATTGTTGGCAGAACAGTCTGATGTGTGTTATGGCATTATCCCACCATTGTCTGAGGTTTGAGAAATTCCCTTGGGAGGCAACTAGGATATTCCAAATTTCCGGAAAAATGTCCTTAAAGATACTATCATCAAGTAAGTTGTTATTAAATTTCCAAAAAGCACTCTTGTGTTTCGGGCAGGGGGCAGAAATTTTGAGAAATGTTGCGCTGTGGTCCGAGAATCCTGATGGGCAAATTTTGGATGACAGAACGAGGCGTTCAAGTGGAGGATTAATATAAAACTTGTCCAAGCGAGCAAGTACAATATTACCCTGAATGCATCGACACCATGTGTATTGCCTGATTGATGGGTGCTGTACCCGCCATATATCTGTCAAATTCATTTGTTTTAAAAATTTGGTGAGAGAGATTGTGGAGGCAGGATGGGGCTCTGCACTGTTCCTGTCTAGTTGGGGTTGGAGGGTGCAATTAAAATCTCCACCAATACAAACATGATTGTCTTGGTTTTTAGGGCGTTTTGGCTGTCGAGGGACGTTAGGTGTGTCCCAAGGTCATTAAAAAAAACTCGCCGAGCTACAGGCGTACTTGGGGCATAGATATTAAAAATAGTATAGAATTTTCCACAGTAGTGGAATTCTAGGGATGCTAGGGATCCCTTGTGTATTTCGTCGAATTTAAGCGATGAAGGCGAAAAGGAGGGGCTAAGAATTATTGCGACACCGCCTTTACGGGAGTCACCGTTACTAAAAAAGGACAGGCCGGGGAAGAGCCTACACCACTCTGCGACACAGCAGTCGTTGGCATGGGTCTCTTGTAAGAGGGCAATGTCAACTTTCTTCTGTAATCAAAAATCCCTTACTTGAACTTTACGGACAGAGCTACATCCTCCTTTAATATTCAGGCTACAAATGGAAAAACTCATTACAGCTACAAGGAGGAGTGACCACCACTCAATTTTTTGATAGCAGTTCATTCTTAGCTTTTTGCAACCACTTCTTTAAACGGTGACGTTGGGAGGAATTGAAATTAAAAAACGTGGGGCCGTTTTACCATCAATCTAGCGGAATGTATAAAATCAGGTAGCTCCGGAAAAAAGGTTTCTATAACAACATTCCTTTTTCGGAATGTGTCCTTAAGAAACCTTTTTATCTCGGAGGGAGGGATTGGAGGGGTTTCTTCTTCCTTAAGGCTACCACATTCACTAACAGAGTCATCTATATCAGATGGCTCAGATGGTGTGTCACACTGGTTTTCATCATTTATCTCCTCACCGTCATCACATCCCTCCACGTTATCGGATGGGGCATAGTCCATAGAGGGAGGGGACGGGGAGGGAGAGAAATGAGCCATCTTCAGGGGAGGGGGGGGGGGGGGGTACTAATTTTTGCGGTTCAACCATATCAGTTTCTAGGTCAGTAGACAAGGGCGAGGATTCATCCACATCTATGTCCTCCAATACCGAGAAACGATTTTCTGTGACGAGGGACAAATCTAGGGCAGAGAGGAGGGGCTGTCGGTTTTCAGTTGTAGGTTTTTTAAAGAGATGACCGTTTTCATCTGTTGTTTGCAGATGTCTTTTTCCTTTTGGGCAGACTAATTGAAACTCGTCCTGGTTAGTGGGAAGAGATTGCAAGGGTTTGGGGGAGGGGGGGGGGGGGGGGGGAAGGACGTGATCATTGGGAGGGGATTTCCATCGGCTACCACGGCGAGAGAGGTAGGATCAGTTATAGCAGGCAACAAGCTGTGATTGGACGGTGTCGCCTGGGGGGTGAGGTCTATCGTTGACAGGAAATGGCTGCAATTAGATCCTTCAGTAGAGGGAGGGGCCCCTGTTTCAAGGGGAGCAGCGGGGGGGGGGGGGGGGTTGGATCGGTGGTAGGAGGGCTTGGGTCGGTGGTGGACAGATTGGGATCAGTGGTGGTAAGGCTTGGGTCGATGGTGGGAAGGTTCGGGTCGGTGGTGGGAGGGCTTGGTTCGGCGGCAGGAAGGCTTGGTTCGGTGGTGGGAAGGTTTGGTTCGGTGGTGGGAAGGCTTGGATCGGTGGTGGGAAGGTGGGGGGGTTGCTTATTCCCGGTTCGGAGGGGAGGTTGTACTTGTGGAGAATTCTCTTTTCGGGGGCAGTCATGCTTAACATGCCCAAATTGTCCGCAGCCAAAACATTTTAGAACGTTGGTGGACACGTACACTGTATATTCGTTCTGTTGATGTTTTAATTTTATTATAAGGTTTAAATCCTTCTGGGAATTTTTTAAAATCATAAACACTTGCCGCCGGAATGAAACCACGTGCCTTAAATCGTTGTTTCGTGACCCGAAGGGAATCATGGAGATACGAGACACGATGGTACCGTATGGGGACAACTCTTTAATTAGTACATCGTCGGATACAAATGGGGGGCAATTGGATATCACGACTTTTATCGCTGGGCTATCTAGTGGGGAAATCATAACAAATAAATCTGGATCGATTGTCAAACCCTGTTCGACAATTTGTGGGACACAATCCGCGTCGGACAAAAAAATAATGATCCGCTTGTTCATCCGCGAAGCGGCAACAACCTTGTCGATCCCGACAACACGACCGGTTGCAAGGACAACGTCCTCGACACTAACCTCACGTTCCGGAGGTACACAAAAGAACCCGTGCTTACGGGTCAGGCTCTGAAAGGCCGTAAATCGAGATAGTGCAGCTGCCATACTGGAACAGCTGCACTTACAACCCCTCCCCAACTCGGGGAGGGTGAATATATAAAATAATCTTCCCTACCCGAACTCCGGGAATGGGAAGTAATCAGACCTCTCCGATTTCCCTAACTTCGGAAAAGGGAGGCAAAAAAACAAACTGAAGGAAAGAAAAACGAAAGGAAAAAAAGGAAATAGAGGTTTAAGATGAAGGAGCAAACACCGATCGGGCGACGCCCAAAAACGGCGAACCCTTACCAGCAATCACCCTGTGCTCTCCGGCTCTCTCTCCCGTCTCAACGTATATGGGAATCACCAGGAAGACTCCACGAACAGGCACAAGGACACAGAGGGGGGGGGACAGGGGGGGAGGGGGTGGGGAAGGGAGCAACAACACAGAGCACTCACAGGCCTCCACAAGCAGACGCCATGACAGTACAACCAGCATACAAACGGCCAGCAGGTGGCGACAGAGAGAGAGAGAGAGAGAGAGAGAGAGAGAGAGAGAGAGAGAGAGAGAGAGAGAGAGAGAGAGAGAGAGAGAGAGAGAGACAGAGACAGAGACAGAGACAGAGACAGAGACAGAGAGAAACAGGGAGAGATGTTTGCCTTTTATAGGTAGGTGTACATATCATGCATGTTTCACCCTACATCTGCCACCACCACCATTTGGCTCTACACAGTACACATTTACATAGAGAGTTTATGTCCCCTATGTGAGGCCGCAGCCAAATAGCCTATGGTTCTCCCCACAGAAAGTTGTATTTGTCGTTGTATTTGTAACCCGAGTTTGGAGTTTATAACTTAAAGCATGTGGTCGTGCATAGAACACACACAGAGAGAGAGAGATTTTTGCTTTTTATTGACATACAGTATACATATTGTTACGGTCCGCGGATTAGATGTTATTTTACCGAGCGGAGGTATAACCGCGGCCGAACAGTTGTTCCCCGACTAAACCCGATTCACCCAAACGTTGGCCGTATCACGCCACAGATACTCAATCTGGAAAACTCTAAAGCGACCGAATGCAAAGAGGAAGAAGAAGACGTACAGAAGAGTAACGGGGTTTATTATGTACACGTAAGCAAAAAGGAGCAGTCACGATTATGTACAGGGACATGAGACGCAGGTGACACAGTGCAAATTATTAACTTATATAACAGGCTTACTTAATACCCAGGACAGAACAAACGAAGACACAGACTCACGCGGGGAATGATGATAGGAATTGGCTGGAAGGAGAGGAAAGTCCACTGGGTCCGGCAGCACGATTCGCACGTTCTGCAGCCGCCGTTCCTTCGCGGCCCTGCTTCGAACTGCCGTTCAGGCCCCTAAGCGGCTGGCGAGCATTGCTGCTGCTGCTGCTGTAGACGCTGCCGCTGGCGCGCAAGGTGACGAATATCAGGCTTTGTGCTTCCCTGGATGATCTTCTGCTTTTGGAACCTCACAACTCAGCCCTGCTCTGACGACCCAGCTCTTTCCTTTCCACCTCACCACGCAGCTCAGCTAAGCCTTTCAGCTCCTCTCTTGGACTCATCTCTCCTGTCTCTTGTAAAAGCTCATCTGCTTGGGGAACGCCCTCCGGCGGGTTATATAGGCCCCGCCCCTCAACCTTTGCGAACCTCCACCAAACGCTCTTCCTCCGCCCTCTCAAACCAAACCCCTCGTGCTCGGTTGGTTGTTCGGGGCTGGCTCACTCCTCCCCTCTATGACGAGGTGGAGACACGCCCTTCTTCTCCGACCCTGCCTCGTGGTCAATGGTGGTTGAAGAAAACCGCCCAAAATGCAGTTGGCCATTGAAATGAAATGAAAGGGGATCTACTCTTATTTCACTTGGTGCAATAAAAACCATTTGGTGCAATGGAGTATTTAAATTAATGGGAGACACAGCCTTACCCTAAGACACATAATAAGGAAATAAACTACTGAACAAGGGTTTTATCGGGTCCTGCAATGTGGTGTTTCATGGAATAACTACCGAGACGCCCTTTGACCTTTACACTACGGAGGTATTTACAAGGGTCATGACATTTACAAAGGGTGATCTTTACAACAATTTACACTACAACAACAACAAAAAAAAAACATTCTCATATCCACAACAATATTATATATATATATATATATATATATATATATACTAGCTTGGCTCGGCTCGCTGCGCTCGCCTCACCAAGCGTCGATACTGAGGAACGGGCTTATTTTAACTGGGGCTAATGACTGTACCTGAGTTGCTGTGTTGTCATGATTTTCACCAATCATAATACAAACAATTACATTGCACAAATGTATTTGTTGTGTTTGTGATATTACATTTTTATAGGCAATTTAGGTTGAAGATTTAGGTTGAATGTTTTTTTTTCAAGAAAGAACCCCTCAGCACATACATAGGGGAGGGGTAGGTGCAGACTGGAAGTTTGGGACGATTACACCTCACCACCACGTAATTCAAAACACCTCACTACCAAGTAATTCAAAACACCTCACCACCACATAATTCAAACACCTCACCACCACGTAATTCAAAATACCTCACCACCAAGTAATTCAAAACACCTCACCACCAAGTAATTTAAAACACCTCACAGCCATAAAACACGTAATAAAAACACCTCACCACCACGAAATTAAAAACACCTCACCACCACGAAATTGAAAACACCTCACAGCCATCAAACACGTAATAAAAACACCTCACAGCCATAAAACACGTAATAAAAACACCTCACCACCACGAAATTAAAAACACCTCACAGCCATAAAACATAATAAAATCACCTCACCACCACAAAAATAAAAACACCTCACAGCCATAAAACACGTAATAAAAACACCTCACAGCCATAAAACACGTAATAAAAACACCTCACCACCACAAAATTAAAAACACCTCACAGCCTTAAAACACGTAATAAAAACACCTCACAGCCATAAAACACGTAATAAAACACCTCACCACCACGAAATTAAAAACACCTCACAGCCATAAAACACGTAATAAAAAACCTCACCACCACGAAAGTAAAAACACCTCACAGCCATAAGACACGTAATAACAACACCTCACAGCCATAAAACATGTAATTAAAAAACCTCACCACCACGAAAGTAAAAACACCTCACAGCCATAAAACACGTAATAAAAACACCTCACAGCCATAAAACACGTAATAAAAACACCTCACAGCCATAAAACATGTTATAAAAACACCTCACAGCCATAAAACAGTTAATAAAAACACCTCACAGCCATAAAACACGTAATAAAAACACCTCACAGCCATAAAACACGTAATAAAAACACCTCACAGCCATAAAACATGTTATAAAAACACCTCACAGCCATAAAACAGTTAATAAAAACACCTCACAGCCATAAAACACGTAATAAAAACACCTCACAGCCATAAAACACGTAATAAAAACACCTTACAGCCATAAAACACGTAATAAAAACACCTCTCAGCCATAAAACACATAATAAAAACACCTCACAGCCATAAAACACATAATAAAAACACCTCACAGCCATAAAACACATAATAAAAACACCTCACAGCCATAAAACACATAATAAAAACACCTCACAGCCATAAAACACATAATAAAAACACCTCACAGCCATAAAACACGTAATAAGAACACCTTACAGCCATAAAACACGTAATAAAAACACCTCTCAGCCATAAAAACACGTAATAAAAACACCTCACAGCCATAAAACACGTAATAAAAACACCTCACAGCCATAAAACACGTAATAAAAACACCTCACAGCCATAAAACACGTAATAAAAACACCTCACAGCCATAAAACACGAAATAAAAACACCTCACCACCACGAAATTAAAAACACCTCACCACCACATAATTCAAAACACCTCATCACCAACTAATTCTAAGCACCTCACCACCACATAATTAAAAACACCTCACCACCACGTAATTATAAATACCTCACCACCACATAATTAAAAACACCTAACCACCACGTAATTATAAATACCTCACCACCAATTAATTCAAAACACCTCACCACCATGTGATTTAAAAACACCTCACCACCACATAATTCAAAATACCTCACCACCACGTGATTCAAAACCACCACAACGTTATTAAAAACACTTCATAACCACGGAAACAAAAGTTTGAGGGAGTCGTTAAGTGAGAACACAGACACTGCCCAGATGTGTAGACTGTAGATATATAGATAAATGACTGTACCCGAGTTGCCGTTTTGTCATGGTTTAAACCAATCATAATTCAAACAATTATTTTGCACAAATGTATTTGTAATATACGTGATATCACATTTAATAAACAATTGAAGTTGAAAAAAAAAAATTCACCCCAAAAAAAAAATTGGAAAATTTTTCAAAGAAAATACCCTTAGGACATACCGACGGGAGAGATATGTGCATTCCAGAAGTTTGGTACGATTTCACAAAAGTTTGAGAAAGTAGTTCAGTGACAACACAGGACAACACAGGACAGACGCTGCACAGATATATATATATATATATAGATATACACACATACATAATTTCATAACACATCTGGCCACAAGTGTGCCTCACTGACCGGGTCTACAGTCGAGGTCCGCAGCATCATCCCGTTTCGGCACTTCAACCTCAATACGGTCAGCGAAGGGAAGCCAGCAGGGGCACATACGCCTCCACATGCAGGAACTACATTTGGATGCGTACGTACCCCAACCCCAGTCAGCGAGAACACAAACTACAACAAAACAACAGCTTCAATTACCAGCATCGACAGCACCGGAAAAAAAACATGGTGGAACACCCAACCAACCACCAACCCTTTTGTAACCTTCACCACTCAACAACAAAACACACACAGATTTGGCGCACCCAAGTGGAGGGGGAGGCAGAGATTTGGAAGACCCAGGTCGAAAAGGGGCCTGAGATTTGGCGGACCCGAGTGGAAGGAGGCCCTGAGAACGATGGGGACCTGTGGCGATAACGCTTTGGCATGTTTTGTCTTATTTTGCGTGGCATTGTGGGCTGTGCGTTGTGTGCACACATATTGTTTTTGTGTGTCATATGTTGTACAGTACTATGTTGTGTGCACCTGTCTTGTGTGTGATATATTGCACATATTTTGTGTGCGCGCACACACACACACACACACACACACACACACACACACACACACACGTATATATGTGCACAAACTCATACATGTATACACACACACACACATGCATATATGTGCACAAACTCATACATGTACACACACACACACACACACACACACACACACACACACACACACACACACACACACACACACACACACACACACACACAAACACACAAAACACACACAACCAAACAACTAGCCTCATAACATACACTGCTCAAAACAACAAGCATAAACACCTCCATTTCTCTTCCACACTTAGTCACTACCATACCCTTTTGGGCTGAAAGAACCCCCACCCAATCACCCTCCAACACACTGTTCGACCTGCCTCCATAAACGTCCTCCAAATGCAAAGTGAGCCTTTCAAGGCAGCTTGGGCCACTCTCTCGCACATCCTCCTTCTTTCTTTCTGTTCCACACACTCCAAATCGAGCAAGAAATGCATAAAAGGAATTGCCAAGTTACCCTCTACATCCCACTTCAAATGGCTGACACATAAACTCTCCAACCCTTCTGCTGATACTCCGCCTCCAGCTCATTGTACTTTCCTCTCCATCTCTCGTGCATCTCCTCCATGTTCTCTTCCCAAGGTATCGGTACTGACAATTTGCCCAAGATGACCTGCCATGTTGCACCTGACCAGATGACAATGCCAGGCCGCAACCTTGTAACGCAGGTCTCCTCCGGGAATACCAATTGCGGCTTTTGGTGTGCCACCACCTGCCAATAACAAGCATTTGACAGACATCTTGCCTTCCACGTCCCCCTCTTTCCACCTGTTATCACTTGGCCCTCTCTGACAAACAACACCTCTCTCCCATCGGCCTCCTTCTTCACTTCTCTCTCTCTCGAGATCTCATCACCTCTTGTTCATCAACATACATAAATATAGGCTACCTCCACCATGGTCATTTTGTTCAGTGTTGGGGGTCGGGTGGGATAACGGAGGATATTTTCTCACCTTCTTTGCCAGAAACATCTTGCCCCACATTGCCTTACAGGTAAGCCTGATGTTGGCTTAACGTTTAAAGTGGCTGGCTTCAGATCTTAGGGTCTTAAGATCGAGCCCTTGTCATGCCGTTTAATTAACACCAGGTGGGTTGACTCAGCCTGGAACCATCCTTCTGAGGTCGGCCAAATGAGTACTAGCGGACTGGTAATTTGGCACTGCATCAGAAGCACAGCGGCACCTTCAGAAAATGATGCAACCAAGCAGCTACAAGATGCACACGACAGACTCTCAATAAAATACCTTATACAATCAGTCTGCAGCAATCCAAAAGTGGCTTTGGACCTGATTAATGAGAACATTTTGGAGATAAAAACTACATAAGTTTCCTACTGGGAGAACCATGTCAACTATTCATCCAGTTTTTTTGGACTTGGTTGACAAAATCTCGATTTCATATTGATTATTTTTGAAAAGACTGCACAAATGTCAAGAATGTTACATGAAAAGACCAAGAATAAAAACCATGTTTCCATGTCCAGGAGATGATCATGTACATGCCGAATACTCAAGAATGCTGGTCGTTCAGATGGTGTCCTATCCTCCAATCTACTCGTACTTTCACACATAACAACTTCCCACATCTCGGAGCATTGTAATGGAAAATTTGAAATCAAATCACATGAGAACCATTCACACCATCATGGACTATCTTTTTATTATATATGTAAAAATGGTATAGTTATTGACCCCCCCCCCCCCCCTCTCCGATTACTTCCAGCATCTTCCAACTACGCTGGGCTAGCTGGTTTGGTTCAGTCCATTAAGAGGACAATATTAACACCATCATATATGGAGTAACGTTGTATCTTGGTACTGTATGTTGCCACTCCATTGGCACACTGAGAGATTGTTTCCAGGGACACTGCTAGAAGGTGACGAGCATGAGCCACATGGTTGATTATGGCTGGAATTTGGCCAAGGTGCAGGTGTTTGGGATTGGAGTACTCTTGTGAAAGGGAACATGCTCGCACATGGGATTCAAGTTGAATGTCCTATTTGAGTGATGCACTGAATGATAGAATGCCCTACCTGCGAAACACCACAATGACAGGACATAGTCGGGTCGAAAATTTAACAGAGACAAGACACCTGAAAGGCAAAGACTTTACTTCTGATATTTCGTGTCAGCCCTGTAATTTAAATCAAAACAAGGCCCCTCCGACCCGATAAATGCATCACTGCTGCATTGTTCCAATGGATTGCAAACCCACCTCCTGTTTTGTGAGGCAGTAATGCAAAGGTGAGGTTCTTTTGCAGCAGATGGACATTACTGCTCACAGATCATGCAACTCCTGCTGATGTGGAACGGGAACTGTGTGTATATATATATATATATATATATATATATATATATACAGTCACGTGAAAAAGTAAGTACACCCCATGTAAAGTTTTGACTTTTTCAACATATTTCAACATACAGCTATTTGATCTTCATTTGAACAATATTGATAGATAAAGGTGATATAATATAACAAATATCAAGAAAACATTTACATTTTGTCGTCCAATGTATAATTTATAAAACATAAATGCAAATTTCGCATGTGGAAAAAGTAAGTACACCCTTGGCTCTAATAGGTGGTATTGCCCCCTTTGGCAGAAACAACCTCAAGTAGGCGTTTATTATAACTGTCTACCAGTCTCTGACATCGACTGGGAGAAATTTTTGTGCGATGCTGTCTTTCAGCTGTGCGATGTTTGAGGGGTTTCTTGCATGCACAGCTCGTTTCAAATCCCCCCACAACATCTCGATGGGATTTAGATCCGGGCTTTGACTTGGCCATTCCAGAACCCTCCATTTCTTTCTTTTCAGCCATTCCTTGGTGGATTTACTGGTATGTTTAGGGTCATTGTCATGTTGCAAGGTCCACCTTCGGTTGAGCTTCAACTTCCCGACAGATGGCCTCACATTATCCTCAAGCACCCTCTGGTACAATGAAGAATTCATAGTGGATTCTATGATGGTGAGCTGCCCAGGCCCTGATGCAGCAAAGCTGCCCCAAACCATAATATTTCCACCACCATGCTTTACAGTTGGTATCAGGTTCTTGTGGTCAAATGCTGTCTTTGGTTTTCGCCAAACATGTCTTCTGGTACTGTGGCCAAATAGCTCTCCCTTTGACTCATCTGTCCAGAGCACATTGTTCGAGAAGTGCTGGTCTTTGCCTAGGTGTTCATTGGCAAACTTTACTCTTGCCCTGATGTTCTTTCTGGACAGCAAAGGTTTCCTCCTGGCACACCTCCCATGTAGATCAAATTTGTGCAGCCTCTTTATAATGGTAGACTCATGCACTTTGACATCAACAGTGGCAGGAACTACCTGTAGGTCTCGTGATGACATTCTGGGGGTTTTAGAGACTTCTTTCAGCATCTTGCGGTCTGCTCTCGTGCTGAACTTGCTGGGGCGGCCTGGCCTGAACAAGTTGGCAGTTGTTTGGAATCTTCTCCACTTGTAGATGATATTCCGGACAGTCGAATGATTGATCTCAAATTGTTTGGACCTCTTTTTAAATCCCCTCCCAGACTCGTAGGCATCTATAACCTTATTTCTGAAGGCCTCAGAGAGCTCTTTTGGTCTAGGCATGGTGACGCCACACACTTCAACAACAAAGAGCAAACCAAACTAAATGTCTGATGTTTAAATAAGACAGGTTCCTCCAAGATCCTCTCTAACGATACAACAACAACACGACATGCATTTTAAAGGCCATTTTCCCTGCTAGAGCGGGGGTTAGCCTTGCAGTCCCCATTACAATCTTCTTCATTTTGCCCTATTTTCTGCATCTCTCCTTGTTAACCCCCTTGCCCGCATTTCTTCTTCCACCATCTTTAGCCAAGTCTTTCTAGGTCTTCCCCGTCCTCTACTTCCTTCTACATTCTTTTTTTTTTTTTTTTTTTTTTTTTTGTATACAAGATCGAGGCTCGTGAAAGAGCGAACATTAATCACACAGAAAGACAAACAGACACACAAAACAAATAACATCGGGAGCGGTAGATAAGATGGGGAGAGAGGGGGAAGGACACAAACACAACATTTGAGAGCAGGGACCGAGAGACATGGAGACATCGAGAGAACTGTGGGAGGGAGAGGGCTTTGGGGGGCAGGCATGGGAAGGGGGGGGGGGGTGGGAGAGGTATAAAACATATGGACACTGCCAAGACTTCCAGGAAAGAAGTTGGAATTTCAAACAAGGTGGATCTGGGGTGAATTAGTGGGGGTAGAAAAGATCAAGGTTTTGGATGGGGGAAGATAAGAGATGGTGGTGAACAGCTGTTTTGAATTTCCATCACTCTTCTCAACCAATCACTTTCATCCTTCCTCAACACATGACCAAACCATCTCAACCTGTTCCTCTTCACAGCATCAATCACAGGCTCTATTCCCATCATCTTTCGCAATTCATCATTTGTCTTCCTCTCTCTCAACGATACTCCACACATCCACCGAACCATTCGCATTTCCACCCTTTCCAACCTTCGTTGCTGCTCTACGTTCATTACCCATGTCTCGCTCCCATAAATCATAACACTTCTCACACATGCAGCATACACCTTTCCCTTCAGCTTCAACGACACTCCCCTCCTCATCAGCATGCCACTCAGTTCCCGAAACTTCTTCAATGCACATCTCACTCCAGCAACCGTTGCCGAATCTGATCCACCTTCTCCATTCAGCATGTCTCCGAGGTAACAAAATGTTTTCACACCTTCCAGCTTCACGCCGTCTCCAAGATCCAACTCAACATTTCCTCCATCTGCAGCTCCCTCTGTGCCCACCTTACATTTGAATGTAGCTGCCACACTGGTTAATGACCCTCTCAGACCACTACATTTTTGATGAACCCACTCAGTGCACATTGTACATTGAATGGAGTTCACTCCGACACCCTTCCTACACACAGCACAGGGCCACTTCGCAGTTCTTTCCACCTCACCACATGCTTTACCACTTGTCATCACCTTCGTCTTTCCGATATTCACCTTCAGACTTTTTGTCTCCATACATTCCTTCCACTTGTTCATCTTTTCCTTCAGTCCATCCATACTTTCCGCAATCAACACCAGATCAGCTGCATTCAACAACTCCCACGGTAAATCCTCCTTTACGTTCTGAGCCAGCATCTCCATCACAGCTACAAATAGTCGTGGACTTAGTACCGACCCCTGATGCACTCCCACCTTCACCTCAAACTCACCACTGTTCCCGTCCTTCGTCCTTACAGCTGTGCGCGCTCTTTTGTACATTGCCATCACTACTCTGATCAACCATTCCTCCACTCCTAACTTCCTCAATGCCCATGTCAATACTTTGCCTGGAACCCTATCGAATGCTTTCTCCAGATCAACAAACGCAAGAAACAAATCCTCTTCTCCATGTACTTCTCCTGCAACTGCCTCACAATGAAAAGCGCGTCTGTCGTTCCTCTTCCTGGCATAAATCCAAACTGCATTTCGCCGATCTTCACTTTCTTCCTTATCCTCCTCTCCAACACCCTTTCCAAGTTTCCAAGCATTCCATGCTCCAATAACTTTATCGCTCGGTACGAGCCACACCCCAGAGGGTCACCTTTCCCCTTGTATAGAGGGACGAGGGTACTCAGTTCCCAAACCACTGGAATGCGGCCTTCTTTCACCACCAGATTACAGATCTCTGTCATTCTCTTCACACCCCAACTTCCTGCTGCCTTCAACATATCTCCCACAACTCCCGTCGAGCCTCCTGCTTTTCTACTCTTCATTGCTTTTATCGCTTCTCTAATTTATTGCTGCTAATAATACTTTTATTGCTATTTTATCCTCTCTAACGATGTTCTAATCATTTGCACCTGAGCTGGTGCACCTGATTCTAATAGGTCTGCCAAACCAGTTTCTCACACATTGTAATCTGTCTTGTCTTGTGCACCATGCTCTCGAGTCTAGACAGAGCAATGGGTCTGCCGAACCAGTTTCTCACACATTGTAATCTGTCTTGTCTTGTACACCATGGTCTAGAGTCTAGACAGAGCAATGGGTCTGCCAAACCAGCTTCTCACACATTGTAATCTGTCTTGTCTTGTACACCATGGTCTAGAGTCTAGACAGAGCAATAGGTCTGCCAAACCAGTTTCTCACACATTGTAATCTGTCTTGTCTTGTACACCATGGTCTAGAGTCTAGACAGAGCAATGGGTCTGCCGAACCAGTTTCCCACACATTGTAATCTGTCTTGTCTTGTACACCATGGTCTAGAGTCTAGACAGAGCAATGGGTCTGCCGAACCAGTTTCTCACACATTGTAATCTGTCTTGTCTTGTACACCATGGTCTAGAGTCTAGACAGAGCAATAGGTCTGCCAAACCAGTTTCTCACACATTGTAATCTGTCTTGTCTTGTACACCATGGTCTAGAGTCTAGACAGAGCAATGGGTCTGCCGAACCAGTTTCTCACACATTGTAATCTGTCTTGTCTTGTACACCATGGTCTAGAGTCTAGACAGAGCAATGGGTCTGCCGAACCAGTTTCTCACACATTGTAATCTGTCTTGTCTTGTACACCATGGTCTAGAGTCTAGACAGAGCAATGGGTCTGCCAAACCAGCTTCTCCCACATTGTAATCTGTCTTGTCTTGTGCACCATGCTCTAGAGTCTAGACAGAGCAATAGGTCTGCCAAACCAGTTTCTCACACATTGTAATCTGTCTTGTCTTGTGCACCATGCTCTAGAGTCTAGACAGAGCAATAGGTCTGCCAAACCAGTTTCTCACACATTGTAATCTGTCTTGTCTTGTACACCATGGTCTAGAGTCTAGACAGAGCAATAGGTCTGCCAAACCAGCTTCTCCCACATTTCAATCTGTCTTGTCTTGTGCACCATGCTCTAGAGTCTAGACAGAGCAATAGGTCTGCCAAACCAGCTTCTCCCACATTGTAATCTGTCTTGTCTTGTGCACCATGCTCTAGAGTCTAGACAGAGCAATAGGTCTGCCGAACCAGTTTCTCACACATTCTAATCTGTCTTGTCTTGTGCACGATGCTCCAGAGTCTAGACAGAGCAATGGGTCTGCCGAACCAGTTTCTCACACATTGTAATCTGTCTTGTCTTGTGCACGATGCTCCAGAGTCTAGACAGAGCAATGGGTCTGCCGAACCAGTTTCTCACACATTCTAATCTGTCTTGTCTTGTGCACGATGCTCCAGAGTCTAGACAGAGCAATGGGTCTGCCGAACCAGTTTCTCCTACATTCTAATCTGTCTTGTCTTGTGCACGATGCTCCAGAGTCTAGACAGAGCAATGGGTCTGCCGAACCAGTTTCTTGGCTCCGGTTATAATGCTGGAAAGGTTTTCACTCTGATGCAGTATTGTAATATGCTTTAATCAAACATTAAAATGAGCATTTGTGATCGATATAAATGCCAGATTGATCAGTGAATCGGATTGATCACTGTATTGTGGCTTATTTACATGACCAAAAGCTTGTAACAAAACAATCAGTTCAGTTAGAACTTTATAAGCGGAGACCGCATTATGGGCTAATTTCACATGATTATCTCGATTGCCTTCACTTGTATAGTTTGACATAAAATAGTAAGTGTAATACAAAAGTCCTCGGTTTTACTTTTATCAACATTATTCCTTGTTTTGTCTTTAAGATCCTTCTGCTTATGATGTATTGAGGTGGGAAAAATAATATGGTGGCAGGGATTGTCCTGGTTTAAGAGGTGTAAGTGAGACAGTGCTGTATTGTATCGAGAGAGCACATCACATTGAGGAGGAAATTAATGTAGACTATTCTGTGTGGATTGAGATTGGAGGTTGCTTTCATAGGGCTCTTTGTGTGAAGGAAGAGTATGTGAGCAGGTGAGAATGTGTTGGTTTGGTGCATGTGTTGGTTTGGAGGATGTGTTGGTTATTATGGGGGATTTTAATTTGCCAGGGTGCCGGAAAAGGGAAAAGGCAAAGCAGGTGAGAATTTTCTATCTCTTGGCCAACATTGCTTTTTAACCTAGTTTGTAGAGAATCAAATTATGTGGGGTGAGGTGTTATACATCATTCTAATATTGTGGAGGAGTTGGAAGTGGGAGAACATCTGGGGAAAAGCGACCATCTGGGGAATGTTGAGATGCGACATTCAGGATAGTGGTGTCAGGCTGATAGGATTTAGCGTACGAGAAGTAATTTGGGAACTTTACATTGGGTTAACTTAATGAGTGTGCAGTCTGAATCTGGGAGGTGGGCAACCTTCAAGGAGTAAACGTGGAGGGTGCAGAGAAGGCATATTCCAGTGAGATCTGCAGGTACAGTGCATTCAGAAAGTATTCAGACCCCTTCACTTTTTTCACATTTTCTTATGTTGCAGCCTTATGCTGAAATCGTTTAAATTCATTTTTTCTCTCATCAATCGACACTCAATACCCCATAATGACAAAGAGAAAACAGGATTTTAGAAAGTTTTGTAACTTTATTAAAAAGAAAAAACTGAAATATCACATTGACATAAGTATTCATACCCTTTTGCTATGACACTTGAAATTTAGCTCAGGTGCCTCCCATTTCTCTTTATCATCTTTGAGATGTTTCTACACCTTGATTGGAGTCCACCTGTGGTAAATTCAATTGATTGGACATGATTTGGAAAGGCACACACCTGTCTATATAGGGTCTCACAGCTGACAATGCATATCAGAGAAAAAACCAAGCCATGAGGTCGAAGGAACTGCCTGCAGAGCTCAGAGACAGGATTGTGTCGAGGCACAGATCTGGGGAAGCCTACAAAAAAAAATTCTGCTGCATTGAAGGTTCCCAAGAGCACAGTGGCCTCCATAATTCTGAAATGGAAGAAGTTTGGAACAACCAGGACTCTTCCTCGAGCTGGCCGCCCGGCCAAACTCAGCAATCGGGGGAGAAGGGCCTTGGTAAGAGAGGTGACCAAGAACCCGATGGTCACTCTGGCTGAGCTCCAGAGATCCTGTGTGGAGATGGGAGAAACTTCCAGAAAAACAACCATCACTGCAACACTCCACCGATCTGGGCTTTATGTCAGAGTGGCCAGACAGAAGCGTCTCCTCAATGAAAGACACATGAAAGCCCACTTGCAGTTTGCAAAAAAGCACCTAAAGGACTCTCAGACTGTGAGAAACAAGATTCTGTGGGCTTTTTACGATCATGTTTTACATGACACTATCATGTTTTACTTGGAGGATGTGTTGGTTTAGCGGAGGTGTTGGTTTGGCAAATGTGTTGGTTTGGTGGATGTGTTGGTTTGGCGGATGTGTTGGTTTAGCGCATGTGTTCGTGTCGCGGATGTGTTGGTTTGGCGGATGTGTTGGTTTTGCGGATGTGTTGGCTTGGCAGATGTGTTGGCTTGGCAGATGTGTTGGCTTGGTGGATGTGTTGGTTTGGCGGATGTGTTGTTTTGGCGGATGTGTTGGTTTGGCAGATTTGTTCGTTTGGCGGATGTGTTGGTTTGGCAGATGTGTTGATTTGGGGCATGGGTTGGTTTGGCGGGTGTGTTGGTTTGGGGGATGCGTTGGTTTGGCGGATGTGTTAGTTTGGCGGATGTGTTGGTTTGGCGGATATGTTGGTTTGGAGAATGTGTTGGTTTGGCGGATTTGTTTGTTTGGCGGATATGTTGGTTTGGAGAATGTGTTGGTTTGGCGGAGGTGTTGGTTTGGCGCATGTGTTGGTTTGGCGGATGTGTTGGTTTGGCAGATGTGTTGGTTTAGCGGAGGTGTTGGTTTGTCAAATGTGTTGGTTTGGCAGAGGGGTTGGTTTGGCGAATGCGTTGGTTTGGCGGATGTGTTGGTTTGGCGCATGTGTTGGTTTGGTGGATGTGTTGGTTTGGTGGATGTATTCATTTGGTGGATGTGTTGGTTTGGCGGATGTGTTGGTTTGGCGGATGTGTTGGTTTGGCGGATGTGTTGGTTTGGAGCATGTGTTCGTTTGGCAGATGTGTTGGTTTGGCGAATGTGTTGGTTTTGCGGAAGTGTTGGTTTGGTGCATGTGTTGGTTTGGTGGATGTGTTGGTTTGGTGGATGTGTTGGTTTACTGCATGCGTTCAAGTCACGGATGTGTTGGTTCATCGGATGTGTTGGCTTGGCGGATGTGTTGGTTTGGCGGATGTGTTGCTTTGGCAGATGTGTTGGTTGGGCGGATTTGTTGGTTTCGCGGATGTCTTGCTTTGGCGGATGTGTTTGTTTGGCGCATGTGTTCGTTTGCCAAATTGTGTCCATTTGGCTCATGTGTTCGTTTTGGCGCATCTGTTGGTTAGATGCATGTGTTGGCTTGGTGGCGGTGTTGGTTTGGCGCATGCGTTGGTTTGGTGGATGTATTCGTTTGGGGCATGTGTTGTTTTGGCGGATGTGTTGGTTTGGCGGATGTGTTGGTTTAGGTGCATGGGATGGTTTGGTGCATTTGCTGATTTGGCGGATGTGTTCGTTTGGCAGAGGTGTTGGTTTGGCGGATGTGTTGGTTTGGCGGATGTGTTGGTTTAGGTGCATGGGATGGTTTGGCGCATTTGTTGATTTGGCGGATGTGTTCGTTTGGCAGAGGTTTTGGTTTGGCGGATGTGATGGTTTGGCAGATGTGTTGGTTTGGAGAATGTGTTGCTTTGGTGCATAGGTTGGTTTGGCGGATGTGTTGTTTTTGGCGATGTGTTGGTTTGGTAGATGTGTTGGTTTGGTGGATGTGTTGGTTTTGCGCATGTGTTCGTGTGGTGGATTTGTTGGTTTGGCGGAATTGTTGGTTTGGCAGATGTGTTGCTTTGGCGGATGTGTTGCTTTGGCGGATGTGTTGCTTTGGCGGATGTGTTCGTTTAGCACATGTGTTTGTTTAGTGCATATGTTGGTTAGACCCATGTGTTGGTTTGGCAGAGGTGTTGGTTTGGCGCATGGGATGGTTTGGCAGATGTGTTGGTTTCGTGCATGGGTTGGTTTGGCGCATTTGTTGATTTGGCGGATGTGTTGGTTTGGCGCATCTGTTGGTTTGGCGGAAGCGTTGGTTTGGATGATGTGTTGGTTTGGTGCATGGGTTGGTTTGAAACGTGTTAATTTGGCGGATGTGTTGGTTTGGCTCATGGGTTTGTTTGGCGGATGTGTTGGTTTGGCAGATGTGTTGGTTTGGCGGATGTGTTGGTTTTGGAGAATGTGTTGGTTTGGCGGATGTTTTGATTTGGTGCATGTGTTTGTTTGGCGGACGTGTTGGTTTGGAGAATGTGTTGGGTTGGTGGATGTGTTGGTTTGGTGCATGTGTTCGTCGTTTGGTGGATGTGTTGGTTTTGTGCATGGGTTGGTTTGCCGCATGTGTTGGTTTGGTGGATGTGTTGGTTTGGTGGTTGTGTTCATTTGGATGAGGTGATGGTTTGGCAGATGCGTTGGTTCAGCGGATGTGTTCAATTGACGGATGTGTTGGTTTGGCGGATGTGTTCGTTTGGCGGATGTGTTCGTTTTGTGGATGTGTTAGTTCGGCGGATGTGTTCGTTTGGTGGATGTGTTGGTTTGGCGGATGTGTTGGTTTGGCGGATGTGTTGGTTTGGCGAATGGGTTGGTGTGGAGAATGTGTTGGTTTGGCGGATGTGCTGGTTTGGTGCATTTGTTGGTTTGGCGGATGTTTTGGTTTGGCGTATGTGTTGCTTTGGCGGTTGCGTTGGTTTGGCGGAAGTGATAGTTTGGCAGATGTGTTGGATTGGCAGATATGCTGGCTTGCATCATGTGTTGCTTTGGCGTATGTGTTGGTTTGGAGAATGTGTTGGTTTGACGGATGCGTTGGTTTGGCGGATGAGTTGGTTTTGCGGATGTGTTGGTTTGGCGGATGCGTTGGTTTGGCGGATGCATTTGTTTGGCGGATGTGTCGGTTTGGCGGATGTGTTGGTTTGGCGGATGTGTTGGTTTTGCGGAGGTTTTGGTTTGGCGGATGTGTTTGTTTGGCGGATGTGTTGGCTTGGCGGATGTGTTGGCCTGGTAGATGTGTTGGTTTGGTAGATGTGTTGTTTTGGCGGATGTGTTGGTTTGGCGGATTTGTTCGTTTGGCGGATGTGTTGGTTTGGCTAATGTGTTGATTTGGGGCATGGGTTGGTTTGGCGGATGTGTTGGTTTGGGGGATGCGTTGGTTTGGCGGATGTGTTCATTTGGCGGATGTGTTGGTTGGTTTGGCGCATGCGTTTGTTTGGCGTATATGTTGGTTTGGAGAATGTGTTGGTTTGGCGGATGTTTTGGTTTGGCGGATGTGTTGGTTTGGCGGGTGTGTTGGTTTAGCGGATGTGTTGTTGTGTTGGCGGATGTGTTGGTTTGGCGGATATGTTCGTTTGGCGGAGGTGTTGGTTTGGCGCATGTGTTGGTTTGGCGGATGTGTTGGTTTGGCGGATGGGTTGGTTTAGGGGAGGTGTTGTCAAATGTGTTGGTTTGGCGGAGGTGTTGGTTTGGCGAATGCATTGGTTTGGCGGATGTGTTGGTTTGGCGGATGCGTTGGTTTGGCGCATGTGTTGGTTATGGCGGTTGTGTTGGTTTGGTGGATGTATTCATTTGGCGGATGTGTTGGTTTGGCGGATGTGTTGGTTTGGCGGATGTGTTGGTTTGGCGGATGTGTTGGTTTGGAGAATGTGTTCGTTTGGTGCATGGGTTGGTTTGGCGGATGTGTTGGTTTGGGGGATGTGTTGTTTTGGCGCATGTGTTGGTTTGGAGGATGTGTTGGTTTTGCGGAAGTGTTGGTTTGGAAAAGGCGTTGGTTTGGTGGATGTGTTGGTTTGGCGGATGTGATTTTTTTTTTTTTTTTTTTTTTGTATACTGAATCGAGGCTCGTGAAAGAGCTAACATTTATTTCACAAACAAATCAACCAGACAATCAAAACATACAAAAAGAGGGAGTGGAAGACAAGATGGTGAGAGAAGGGGAAGCACACAAACACAACATTTGAGAGCAGGGAGAAGTGTGGGAGGGAGAGGGCTTGGGGGGAGGAGGCGTGGGAAGGGGGGTCGGGGGGAGGAGAGGTATAAAACACAAGGGGACCGAAATTAGCGGGGGTAGAAAAGATCAAGGTTTTGGATGAGGGAAGATAAGTGAAGGTGGTGAACAGCTGTTTTAAAGACCTGGAGGGTGGAGTGGGATTGAACAGAGTGAGGGAGTTTGTTCCAGAGGCGGGAGAAAAGAGGATTGAAGGAGTGAAGGTGAGCAGAAAGTCTTGATTTTGGAAGTTTAACCATAAGAGGGTTGCAGGCAGATCTTGTGCGACCTGTAGGAATATTTGGGGGACAGAGCCCAGAGAGAGCTGGGGGGGCAAGGCCAGAGAGGAGTCGGTAGAAGACGGAAAGACCACCAACATGCCTGCGCTGAGTGAGTGGAAGGCCCTTGGAGTTAGCTTCATCGTGGGAGATTCCAATGATTCTGAACGCTTTGGTTTCAACAGCGTGAAGACGAGCTAGGTGTGAGGCAGGAGCACCAGACCAGAGGGGAGAGCAGTATTCCATAGAGCTGCGGATGAAAGCCTTGTAAGTGGTGAGGAGCTCAGGTGTACCAAGGAAGGACTTCGCACGACGGAGGATGCCCAGTCGGCGACTGGCTTTGGAGGCCAGATTTGAAATGTGGTTTTCCTAGGAAAGATCATGGCAGATAGTGAGACCCAAAAGATTGAGTGACAGAACTTCTTGGAGAGGATTATTCAGAAAGTGGATGGGAGGGTTGTCCAGTCGGTCTTTTCGGAGAGACATCGTAAGAGTGTGAGATTTGTCAGGATTGAAAGACATGTTCCATTTGTTTGCCCAGTCTGTGATTTTGTCCAGGTCTGCAGAGAGTGAGGAGGCTGCAGACTGCCGATCTGAGGGATGAGGAATGGAGCGACAGAGAGTAGAGTCGTCAGCAAAGAGATAGAGAGGATTTTCAAGAGAGTCAGAGAGATCATTGATGAAGACCAGAAAAAGCACAGGGCCCAGAACACTGCCTTGGGGAACTCCAGCCTGAACAGGAAGAGGAGATGAGAGAAACCCATTCAGGGCCACACATTGACTACGACCAGAGAGGAAATCCGCCAGCCATGCGTGGAGATTTCCATGGATACCAAAGGAGGAGAGTTTGGTGAGCAGAGCGGGGTGCCAGACCGTATCGAAGGCACGTGAAATGTCAAGGGAGACAGCTCTAATTTCCTGTTTGGCGTTGAGGACCTCCATCCATTGTTGAGAAAGCAGAAGCAGCATGTCCAGAGTAGAGTGACCAGGTCTGAAACCAAATTGATGGTCAGAGATCAAGCCATTGGAGAAGAGGAAAGATTTGCATATCTGAAGCAATGATGGATTCCATGACTTTGCTGATAATTGGGAGAAGGCTGATTGGTCTGTAGTTGCTAGGATCTGTTTTTGCAGCTCTTTTGTGCAAAGCGGTGATGTTGGCTGATTTCCAAGCAGATGGCAGATGACCTTGAGCAAAAGAGAGGGTGAAGAGTACAGAAAGAGGGAGTGAAAGAGCGGTAGAACATGATTTTAGGACCCGTCGGAGGATGCCGTCAGGACCAGTTGCAGAATCAGAGTCGAGGGTTGACAGAAACTTTTCCACCTTGTCAGGAGGAAAGGACGCAGAGTTCAGGAGCAGCTGGGTACGACTGGGTACGGTGGGTACAGCAAAGGATGGGTTTGGGACACAAGATTTAGAGGCAAACACAGAGTTGAGGCATTCAGCTTTTTCACGTGCGGAGTCAGCCGTGTAGCCGTTTGAGGTGAGGGAGGGGATGGAGGGGTAACAAACACCAGAAACAGATTTGACCAGATGCCACCAGGATTTGGAAGAGGGAGACAGATAAGAGAGTTCGGTCTTGAGAACGGTGAGATATTGTTTCCTGGCTCTCCTGAGGGTGGACACACATTTGTTTCGGGCTTTGTGAAAGGAAATGAGATTTCCTTCCATTGGATTTGCTTTCCAGGAGACGAAAGCAAGTTGTTTCTGCGCAACAGCCTCACCACAAGAATCCGTGTACCATGGACGGGAGGAAGGGTATGACAACTGAAGACGAGATGGGATAAATCTGTGCATGAGAGAGAGCAATTTACTTTGAAAGAATTCCCAGGATGAGTTGATGTCAGAGGCAGTAGAGATGGGAGACCAGTCCAGATGATTGATGGCTGCTTGAAGACCGTGCCAGTTGGCCTGAGTGAAATGCCAGACTCGTAGACGCTGAGGAGGCTCTCTGAGAATGGACAGAGAGATGTCCACTTTTACAAGCACATGATCAGATGAGCCGATTGGAGCAGAAGAAGAGCAGCAGACATTTTCAGGGAAGTTAGTCATAACCAAGTCCAGAAGAGAAGATGCTCCGTTGACTGAGATCCGGGTCAGGAAATTGACAGATTGTGTCAGTCCCAGTGAGTCGCAGAAGTCCTTTGCTATCTGTCAGACGCAGAAGTCCCAGTGTGTTGGTTTACTGCATGCGTTCGTGTCACAGATGTGTTGGTTTATCGGATGTGTTGGCTTGGCGGATGTGTTGGTTTGGCGGATGTGTTGCTTTGGCAGATGTGTTGGTTTGGCGGATTTGTTGGTTTGGCGGATTTGTTGGTTTGGCGGATGTATTGCTTTGGCGGATGTGTTTGTTTGGCGCATGTGTTCGTTTGGCGCATGTGTTGGTTAGATGCATGTGTTGGCTTGGTGGCGGTGTTGGTTTGGCGCATGCGTTGGTTTGGTGGATGTGTTGGTTTGGGGCATGTGTTGTTTTGGGGGATGTTTGGTTTGGCGGATGTGTTGGTTTAGTGCATGGGTTGATTTGGCGGATGTGTTCGTTTGGCAGAGGTGTTGGTTTGGCGGATGTGTTGGTTTGGCGGATGTGTTTGTTTGGCGGATGTGTTGGTTTGGCGGATGTGTTGGTTTGGCGGATGTGTTGGTTTGGCGGATGTGTTGGTTTGGCAGATGTGTTGGTTTGGCGGATGTGTTGGTTTGGCGGATGTGATGATTTGGCGGATGTGTTGCTTTGGCGCATATGTTGCTTTGGTGGTTGCGTTGGTTTGGTGGAAGTGATAGTTTGGCAGATGTGTTGGTTTGGGGGATAAGCTGGTTTGGCTAATGGGTTTGTTTGGCGTATGTTTTGGTTTGGCGGATGTGTTCGTTTGGCAGAGATGTTCATTTGGCAGATGTGTCGGTTTGGCGGATGTGTTCGTTTGGTGGATGTGTTGGTTTGGTGATGTGTTGTTTTGGCAGATGTGTTGGTTTGGGGCATATGTTGGTTTGGTGGATGTGTTGGTTTGGTGCATGGGTTGGTTTGCCGCATGTGTTAGTTTGGCGGATGTGTTGGTTTAGCTCATGGGTTTGTTTGGTGTATGTGTTGGTTTGGCGGGTGTGTTGGTTTAGCGGAGGTGTTGGTTTGGCGGATGTGTTGATTTGGCGGATTTGTTTGTTTGGCGGATGTGTTGGTTTGGCGATCATGTTGGTTTGGAGAGTGTGATGGTTTGGCGGATGTTTTGGTTTGGCGGATGTGTTTTTTTGGCGAAGGTGTTGGTTTGGCGCATGTGTTGGTTTAGCGCATGTGTTGGTTTGGCGGATGTGTTGGTTTGGCGGATGTGTCGGTTTAGCGGAGGTGTCGGTTTGTCAAATGTGTTGGTTTGGCGATTGCGTTGGTTTGGCGCATGTGTTGGTTTGGCAGATGTGTTGGTTTGGAGAATGTGTTGGTTTGGTGCATAGGTTGGTTTGGCGGATGTGTTGGTTTGGGCGATGTGTTGCTTTGGCGCATGTGTTGGTTTGGCGGATGTGTTGGTTTGGAGGATGTGTTGGTTTAGCGGAGGTGTTGTTTTGTCAAATGTGTTGGTTTGGCGGTTGCGTTGGTTTGGCGCATGTGTTGGTTTGGCAGATGTGTTGGTTTGGAGAATGTGTTGGTTTGGTGCATAGGTTGGTTTGGTGGATGTGTTCGTTTGGTGGATGTGTTAGTTCGTCGGATGTGTTCGTTTGGCGGATGTGTTGGTTTGGCGGATTTGTTGGTTTGGTGGATGTGTTGGTTTGGCGAATGGGTTGGTTTGGAGAATGTGTTGCTTTGGCGGTTGCGTTGGTTTGGCGGAAGTGATAGTTTGGCAGATGTGTTGGATTGGCGGATGTGTTGGTTTGGCGGCTGAGTTGGTTTCGCGGATGTGTTGGTTTGGCGGATGCGTTTGTTTGGCGGATGTGTTGGTTTGGCGGATGTGTTGGTTTGGCGGATGTGTTGGTTTTGCGGAGGTTTTGGTTTGGCGGATGTGTTTGTTTGGCGGATGTGTTTGTTTGGCGGATGTGTTTGTTTGGCGGATGTGTTGATTTGGCGGATGTGTTGGTTTGGTGCATGTCTTGGTTTGGCGGATGTGTTCTGTTGGTGGATGTGTTGGTTTGGCACATGTGTTGGTTTGTCGCATGTGTTGGTTTGGCGGATGTGTTGGTTTGGCACATGTTGGTTTTGCGGATGTGTTGGTTTGGCGGATGTTTTGGTTTGGCGGATATGTTGGTTTTGCGGTTGTGTTGGTTTGGCGGATTTGTTGGTTTTGGAGAATGTGTTGGTTTGGCCGATGTGTTGGTTTGGCACATGTGTTGGTTTGGCACATGTGTTGGTTTGGCACATGTGTTGGTTTGGCACATGTGTTAGTTTGGCTGATGTATTGGTTTGGCGCATATGTTGGTTTGGTGGATGTGTTGGTTTGGTGGATGTTGTGGAATGAATTTACTCTAACAAACTCACTAAGCTTCAGTTTATTGCAAATTATCGTTTGTTGTCACATGTGCGGAGATGGTTGCTTGCCATACGCCAAGCTCGCCTCTGAAATAGCAAGATTAAATCATCATAGTTATACAAAATGCTCCGAGGTCGGTTTAGAAAGCCCTCGGTTAATCAGCAAAGAGCGTCTTCACCCCTCTTGGTTTCAGTTGAATAACAAGCCATAAAATCTGATTAATGCTTGGGCAAGCTTAGCAAAACTAGTCCATATACGGTCTGCATCAGAGAAATGGGCAACCTTCAAGGAGCAAATGTGTCCGGTGCAGAGTAGGTTTCTTCCAGTGTGGTATAAAGGTCGAAGCTGAAAGAGACCAACGTGGTTTTGCAAAGCTAAGCAATGTAATTAACAAGGCACCACCAGGTTTAAGAGGAGGGAGACAAGTTTGAAAGTTCATTCTTGATGTTGGACTGATGGTGTTTTCTGGCTCTCCAGAGAGTGGACACACACTTGTTGTGGAGTTTTTGGAATGCACTGAGATTACCTTCAGTCGGATTTGCCTTCCAGGAAGAAAAGGCAAGTTGTTTCAGAGCAACCACCTGTGTCACCACAGGATTCAGTGTACCATGGCAGGAAAGAGGGGTAAGATAATTGAAGACGGGCTGGGATGAATTTATGAAGAGAACAAGGTAAACATAATCAGGGAGGCAAGTGATAATTATCAAAAGAGCAGTCTGGCTTGGAATACTGTTAATAAAATAACAGGAAGAAAATCAAAGATACTGGTAGGATTAAAGGTGATACCCCAGATGAGAGAAACAAAGCTCTTAATAGATCATTTTTGAAAGCTACTTGGTCAGCCTCCAATCCTTGAAGACCAATAAATTCAACGGATTATACCAGATATATTACCTACCAGCGGAACCAACGTCGCTTCACCGATATTCCAATTAGTCGTCCGGTTTGCCAAAAGAAATTCACCCGTGCAAAGAGTGCTTTAACGTCAACGTTACCCAGGTAAAAAAGGGAATTGTAATCCATATAGCACCCACCGCCACCACCAGGTGGCACTGCACGGTACACATTTACATTGATAAAATTTATGCCCCCGCAACCCCCGACATCTCTGCGTGAAGCCATGGCCACATAGCCGATGTTACCCCTCACATAAAGTTGTATTTGTACCCTGAATTTCGAGTTTGTTGCTTAAAATATGTGGTCGTGCATAGAACACGTGCAATACATACAAAGAGAGTGAGAGAGAAAGAGATTTTTGCCTTTTGTCGGTATAGATTGAGACTGGAATTTTCACCAAGGAGGAACTTAACAGATCTATCAAGCAACTCACTGACACCATAGCAGCTGGTAGAGATAACAAACCAGCAGAACTCTGGAAAAGTCGAGCTTTTGATAATCCTCTCCATAGAATTTGCAATAATAAATCCGTACATGGATCCGATTTTCTGGAAAAATCAAAATGGTTTTAGACAAAGTCGATCAATGATCGCCCAGATCCTCTCACTCAGATGCATGATCGAAGGTATCAAGTAAAACATCTCCAGGCTGTTATGACATTTATAGACTTTCAAAAATCTTTCTGTTCAACCCATCGTGAAAAAATGTTCAACATCTTGAAAGCTCATTGGATAACAGAATCAATAGTGAAAGCAATATCTGCACCTAACACTGACACGATGGCGAAAGTTATCACATGAGAAGGGGAGACCGTTGGGAGAGGGGGTTGGCGTGCACCCCTGGAAATCAATAATTTCTTATGGGCGTTTTGATATTGGAAAAAATGCGTAGAAAACGATTTGCTATGTTGAAAAGTTGTCCGGATGTCCCACGTGCCATTTTTATGCAAATTAACCGCCATTTTGGATAAATCTGTTATTCACCATATCTCCGCCAATATTACAGATAACTGAACAAATAAGGTGTCTAGACCTATGTTTTGAGGGTCAAAGATCATTATTAGACCAGTCTTGAAATGACCACACGTGTCCTTGGCATGTTAACATTGAAATTAAGAGTGCCAGAATTATCGAAAATTTGAATTGACGCTCTGTCTCGACCGAAACTTCAGTGATCTCCACTATCACATGCTTCACTCATCATCGCTTTCATCAAAACTGTCAAAGTCAAATTCGTCCTCTTCTCCCTCCTCCTCCTCATCATCCTCTTCCTCTTCATGATCAATCGTGTCCAGGAGATCAACCAGTGACGTTGGTAGCACCGGGCCACATGACCACAACGGTTACAACACTCCTTCGCCAGTCCTCATCCATCCCTGCCCCTGATCGTAGGGTTTAGGCTTTTCCAAAATGGGTACGTCAGCTCGTTTGTGCAAGCAGACGCGGTGATTCACACGCTGGGCATGTAGCTTCAAAGCGGACTGGCAGGGAGGAAGGCGAGCCAGGTCGACCTTAGACTTGGAAGTGAGTTTCTCGTTCTCGCCTACCATCTTGCGGAGCAGCCTGGCTCGGACAACATCCACTGAAGAATCACGACTTTGGTGTATCAACTTTCAGGCTGCGCTATTGCGACTTGCCCATTTTAGGCAGCGTTCAGACATTGGGGCTCTGGGACCCAGGCTTGACCTCCTGCACCATGATTCCCCCAGCACTGTTGACAATGTTGCTGCCGTGCACATTCGTAGTGATTTTATTCAAGTTGTCTCACTCACAATGAAATACCACGTGGTACCAAATACCACGTTGCCCTCTCCTGTCACGATTTAGGGTGTCAGATAGGTTGAGACTTCATCTAGGGCCTTGGCCAGGGTGGTTTCCATCTCTAAACCAAAATCGTAGGTCTCGGAGTGGCCAAGCCTTGTGCAATATCTTGGTGAGCTGCTTGCTCCGGAACAAGTGCCTGACAGTCACACAGAGAAGCATGTGTTTTGGTAACTTCCATTTTCCCTCTGACACTGCACGGCATATGTCTTGCCCGATGGAGAATACCAGGCGCTTCATCTTTTCGCTCGTCTCCATATCTTCCTTGCCGGACATAACCATGCTGACCTTGCTGAGGAATTGCATAACCATTCTCCAATGCATTTCTCCACGCATTCTCCAAATCTTCAATGCAGTTAGCCCTTCATCTAGCAAAATTCCCTTATTAGTCCCCTACCGGTGTACACCGGAGGGGACTATAGGTTTGCACGCCGTCCCTCCGTCTGTCAGTCCGTCAGTCTGTCCGTCTGTCAGTCCGGCACACAAAGAACAGTTTTCCGGACTTTTTTTCTAAACTCTTAATGCTAATGATTTCAAACTTGGTACATGGTTTCCTCATGATAAGTTACAGATCAAGTTTGAACTTCACGACGTTTCGATCATTTTTAACAAAGTTATGGCACTTTGAACTTTGGGAATTCTGATGATCCTTTAAAATCCTCAGTGCATTGGAGATGCTAATTGCCAGATGCCAGATGAAGGGCTAACTGCATTGGAGATTTGGAGAATGCGTGGAGAAATGCATTGGAGAATGCATTGCCTGCATCGGAGATTATTTTCCTGTTGAAACCTGCCCGGACTACGAGAGGGTATACCCGTGGAGACCATTTCCTTTGGGTCCCCAGGTAATTTTGAGAATAAATTAACCTAAGGACAGAAACTAAAAGAACAGGAATTATTAATGAAAGCAGATTTAAATTGATCAATTGTTTCAATTAAATTGTCAAGTTTGTCACGATCCTCAGTGCCATTTTAAGTTTTAATTTCCTTTAAAAAGATATTCTCTGCAATAATAGGACCGATTGAGATCAAATTTTCACGGTAGGGGGACTCGGTCTGTAGAATATTTTAATGGTAATTATGACGTCACAGGCTACGTGGTTCGGCCGCCATATTGTTTTTCGTGAAAACACGAAAACCCCTTTTTCTCTGCAACGGCTGAACAGATCGAGGCCAAACTTTGCAGGCAGAATCGCATACCCATGACGAACACAAAAGTCAGTGAGCATGCCGTCATGCGTCACATGGTTTCAGAGTTATGACGTTTTTAAGCATGAAACTTTAAAACCGAGCCCCTCCCTCATTTTTGATCCAATCGAGGGGAAACTTCACAGATCTGTTCAGCACGTCAATCTACTATAATGTCTTTTTGGAATATGCGATAGGGCACGTGGTTTGGCAGATATCGTTAATTAAAGGAGAAAAAAAAATGGATATCTCTTGAATCGCTAGTACCTCAGACCGTGAGTTGGTAATTATATAATTCACACAGTGAAATACGTGCAGGCCGCTCCACGGAGCGACCTTGCGGGCTTATCAACGAGGCGAGGCGTGACACACATGTGTCTCAGCATACCTCAGATCAAGTTTGAAAACCAGCATCGACCTTGCATAAATTTGCATATTCGATCATTTTTGACAAAGTTATGGCACTTTAAACTTTGGTAGGGGACATGTATTGCAGCGCAATACTCAGAATGCTTGTTGGACTTAGGTGTGGAATGACGTTTTCCGCATCGCAACCCCTATGTTAGACAGCATAGTCCTGTTGGGGGGTCCTTGATGATAAATATGGTGGATTTATATAGTACTCATAATGGGTCATGTAACTATTAGAAAAGTTCGTCGGTTTAACCCTGAGATGCAGGGATTGGGCCTCGGAGGCCCACAAGGTTTTTTTTTTATTTTTTTTTATTTGTTGTAAAATTTAATTTGAAACCTATGTTATACAATTTTTTCTTTCTCTGAGCCTCATTATATGCTCTTATAATTTGGTTACCTTTATATTCCCCCTCTACATTTTTTTCCCAAGTTGAACTCTCCTACACGTTATTCATAATAATTTTTTCCTCATCCCTTTTAATTTATCTATCAATAAATTCACAAGCATATGCCGTCGTTCTCAATCCCATGAAGTATTATCCTTATCATAAATATCATATCTTCATAAATATCTCACAAATATCTCTCGTATCGATTTTTCCTAAAATAAAACATGAAACTGCTTGTATCCATATGCAGTATATAAATTCCACTCACATATTTACTTTAATTTATCAATTAACTACTTTTATCAAGCATTGATGCTCCCACACAGACAGGTCCAATCATCTCATCACTCTTTCACTCACACGAACAGCACACAAATTTTTTATTTCTTATTATTTAAATTTTAAAACACCTTTACCCTTTTTTAAACTTGGTCCATTCATCAACCTGGATGTTTATCTTCAAGCTATAGTAAGTCTTATATTTTCTTTCCCCTTCTTATCAGTTTTTTTTTTCCCAAATACAGCATTATTTGTTAATTTACGAAACTTTTTTTCCCCCAAGATCTGTTTTTTTCCCCCAAGATCTGTTTTTTTCCCCCAAGATCTGTTTTTTTTGCCCCAAGATCTGTTTTTTTTTCCCTCCCCAATATAAGTTTGCAATCAACGACTTTATCCAAACTTCATAATGCATCGAATCCTCCTTTTTTGTCTTTTCCTTTCGAATGACCGCAGAAAATATTATTTTCAAGTCTTTTGCTGTAGAACACAATTTTCTTTCATTATTTTCGTCTCCCTAATGTGAAGCTTGATATCTGGCTCATCCGAACATTGTTAACTTCGTGTAAATGTAAGTTTCTGGCCAAAAGAGGTGTATGGATGTGTGTCACATGGAGGTAGTAAGTTTCGTTGTTGCTAGACACTGGGTGTTGAGCAAGCTACGTGTTGAAAGAATTGCAGTGTTGGAAAGGCACAAGGAAAATCAGGAACAGGGGGAAAATCAACAACAGATCGATCAACAACCATTTTTAAATTGCATAACTCCACATAAATCAACATATATCAAGGCGATCTCTCGTCTACGTTGCCATCGTCTCCGTTCGCTCTCCCTCAGTGAAACTCGTGCATCAAAGCTGGCCCGGCATTCCTTGGAATTCTTTTCAAAGTTTGAGCACCGAAACATGTTCTGGCAGCATGTTAGTAGCAGCACTTTGGTGTGGACCCATCTTGCTTGTAAGCACTTTTTCTGTTCAAAGTTCTCCATGTACTCAAAAGTCCCCAGGCTTGGGTCAATAAACTTGTGTTCAGGCTTGCTGTAACTCATCAAGATGTACGTAACTCTTGTTGTTCACTGTTTGATGCAACTCTTGTTCACTGTCGGTTCAGGTAAAATGTATTTTAGGACCAAAGTTCGTGCGTTCCAGGTATTTTCAAAGTCCGTTATTTCACGTTCCATAACATCACCAACCAGTCCGGCCTGGCAGTCACAGCTTGTCCCATTCACCAACGCTTCCCTGTATGATTGGCACACTCTCACAAATCAACTCGTCCAACTCGTGTATGTGTGATTTGTGGTGGGTGGGGCAGGTGTTTGAGCTGCTCGCACTGTTTCCCCAATTACTCGTCCACACCCTTTAAAACCATGTCATATTTCCCTCTCAATGGTGAAAGATCACTCAACATTTAATAATTAACACATATCCCAATTTGCATTACCATCCTCACTAAAATGAATTGACTTGTGTCACAACCCCAGTGTGTCCATCAATTATCCGAGGGTCCAGTCTAACAGACACACAGACAAAACTCAAGGCCCCATGTAGCCAGATTGACACCAGATGTTCCACAGGTATCCATTCCCCTCAGCCTGGCACGAATTATGCAATGCAAACAAGCACCTCACTAGAATTATGAGATGTAATTCACAATGAAATGCCAGGGATCATTTTGTCCCCCAGAGTAAATTTTGCTGATGAATTTTGTGCCAACATCATGCAGAACACAGGCCTCAACATAACCCAAGCGACATTAATTTCCCCGAATTTGACCCATTGCTGACAGCAACACCAGCTCTCTCCGACAACCCACACATTGATCATACGACTGAGCTGTTAATAACTCCAATTGACCCTGGCTGATAATTCAATAACACACGGCAGGTGTAACTACAGATAGACCACACAGACTACAGTCACTCCTGCCACCAGCCATAGCCATTCCCACGGAAAACCCAGGCAGCCATGTCCCTGCCAAAATCACACAAGATACCAACCACATACTGTATGTAATTATGTAGACAGCTCCAACAACCAACATATACTATACCCCAAATCGCTTCATCCACCCTAGAGTTAAAATATACACCTGGACGCCACAATTTCTAACTTCACAAAGCAAAACATCTCATACATCTCAAAATGTTTCGCACAACAAATCACACCAACCCCCATTACATATGTCCATCTTTTCAATGTGTCACTGTCATTGAGACACAGCGCAGAGCCTTTTTGCTTAGCATGACTCATGAATGACGCGTGGTCCTTCTCACGAGAAAGTCACCACAATTCCGGTTAACCAACAAGCCACAACATACACCCAAAAAAGTATGTGACCATATACACTGAACAGCAATAGAAACGTCACTTCATAAAAATAATTCCTGAACATTTCCCATAGAAATATCAATGCATTTCGTTTAGATATCTCGTTATTTACATTAGTCTGTATCTAAATTTAATCCTAACTACCGACAGTGGTGCACACGTGAATAAAAACAGGTCACCAAAACGCAGGCAAAAAAACGACCATGGTACAAAGTCGTGCATGATTCCCATGGAAATCAAAATGCACGTGCGTCTCCTTGTGACTTTCCCTATAAAAGGCACCCCAAAACGTGTGTTCATCATTCGTGTTTCGATGCCAGCGCCATGCCCAGACTTACGAGGATTCAGAGAGACCGGGCTATTGGAGGATTGCATGCTGGACAGACTGCACGAATGGTTGCCAATGCTTTCCATGTCAACGTGAGAACCATCTACAGGTTACAGGAACGATACCAGGCCACCAACAGCACCGATGACCGCCCACGCAGTGGCAGACCGAGGGTAACAACACCACGACAGGATCGACAGATTGTGCGTCATCACATCCAAGATCGCTTTACCAGGGCTACAAAAACTGCAAGACAAACAGTTGGAACCCACCAGAGACACATTAGTGGTGATACAGTTCGTCGACGTTTGAAGAACAGGGATGTCCGTTGTCACAGGCCGTATCGTGGCCCCATTCTTACAGCTCGACACTGCCGTGACCGACTACAGTGGGCCACGCAGCATCAAAATTGGCGTTACCAGCAGTGGAGAACCGTTCTTTTCTCAGACGAAAGCCGATACTGTGTTTCCATGGCAGATGGCAGAGTGAGAGTTTGGCGTAGACGTGGGGAACGCTACTCAGATGACTGTGTGATGGAAAGAGACTCGTGGGGTGGTCCAAACATCATGGTATGGGATGCTATTGCTCTCAATCACAAAGTCGGTCCTATGGTGTTCCAGAATATTGGTCCAGGAAGAGGCAATAGTGTCACAACTGCTCGCTACATCGATTAAGTCCTCAGACCTCACGTTGTGCCACATTTTGGACGTCACGGAAATCATGTCCTCCAGCAGGACAACACCCGTGCCCACATTGCCAGAGCAACAAGGGACTTCCTGCAACAGAATGGCATCCAAACCATGCACTGGCCTGCGCTCAGCCCCAATTTAATCCCGAAAGAGCACTTGTGGGACGAGGTTCAAAGAAGACTGAATGACGTTCGACCAAGGCCGAAAACTGCAGCTCAACTCAGTCAGGCGTTTCTCCGAGTGTGGGCCCAAGTGACAAATGTCTTCATCAACCGATTAATCCACTCCATGTACAGACATTGTATGGCTGTCATCAATGCTCACGGGGGTCACAAAAGATACTGATTTTGACCTCCCTTGTTCTCACCTGGTCTTGTGTTTTTCTTATTCAGAACATTTCACATTATTGTTTGAACTGTGGTGACCACACCTGTAATGTTTCATGTTGATCCTAAATCTCAATTCGTGTTGATCATGACTTGAAAATAAAGACTCCAAAATATTGATTCTGACTGCCGTTTCTTTTGCTGTTCAGTATATAACAACAGCTTGATCCAAAATCCACAAAAACACATCCCGGCCCTCCAAGAGCTCACCAAGCAGTTCCAGTTTCATATAAGACATACATACACTCATCATATACACATGAAAACATGACAATGCATGAGAACCAACAGCAGACTGACATGTACCTCTCACAGGAAGGTTCGTATAATCACAATCGATCAGGCACAAAACGTTTGCGAGTCGTTACTCATAAACGCGGATGGATCGAAAAATACGTGGCCACTTCCGATGCAAGAGATGGTATATGCTCACTTTTGTTGTTGTGTTACGACACGAGGTATTTATTGAGATGCATGTTCAATAAATACACTCACTGATTCAAGACCAGCTTTAACCACAATCCTCGTGGATGACAGCCTTCAGCTTCAAACCTCAGGTTGCCACAATTCGACCTGCAGGCACACCTGTCGAGACATTGTCAGACTGTCTGCAAAGCCACATCCAGGACCTCACGCACGTCATATCGTGAGTCAAACTTAATTTACGTAATTATTTATTCCTCCGTGCGAATTCGCCGTATCCACACCGATATGCGAAGCACTTTCGGCACAGATTCTCAACAATTTATATAGTTCATGATTTAACTCTTCTATTAATGCAATTGCATGGTTTTGGCTCCTTAGTCTCAGCAGGATAGTGTAGAAGTACACATACTTGCCACTGAGCTGTTTATACCTTGGGTTCAAATCCTGATCCAGCTCTAAACTGTCATCTCGGTGTTTTGCAGGCAGGGTTGTTCACATGCGTGTGCGTGTGCATGCGTGTGCCGTCCCTCGGATGGACGTTAAACCGGCATTAGTTGGAGGATGTTAAAGATTCCATGGTGTCCTTCACAAAGAGTAGGCAAGCTATCGCCGGTATCCTGAATAAATGACTAATTCCTGCACGAATTGACTACTGCGAAGGCAAAGGCAAACCACCCAGTACAACCCTTGCCAAAAAGACTTCTTTGCCACATGCTCTGTCAAGACATGTTCTCAAAACTCAACAACTCAAAATTAATTAAAGGCTCTCAATGCAGGTGCCTCGCTCATGAAGATTACATCAATGACGACGTGTTCATCTTATTATTTCATCAAACGTATCAAATTTCGTTGACACAACGTTTGACGCACATGAACTCGAACCATTGCAAACGCAGACAAATATGCAAACAATATAAATAAATACCACTGTATGAACAATAACAATTTGCAATGATAATTAATCATTTGTATTAATGATAATTAAATAATTCGGTGAAGGCTGGAAAGGTGGAAATGCGAATGGTTCGGTGGATGTGCGGAGTATCGTTGAGAGAGAGGAAGACAAATGATGCATTGCGAAAGATGATGGGAATAGAGCCTGTGATTGATGCTGTGAAGAGGAACAGGTTGAGATGGTTTGGTCATGTGTTGAGGAAGGATGAAAGTGACTGGTTGAGAAGAGTGATGGAAATGAATGTAGAAGGAAGTAGAGGACGGGGAAGACCGAGAAAGACTTGGCTAAAGATGGTGGAAGAAGAAATGCGGGCAAGGGGGTTAACAAGGGGAGATGCAGAAAATAGGGAAAAATGGAGAAGATTGTCATGGGGACCGCAAGGCGAACCCCCGCTCTAGCAGGAAAAATGGCCTTAAAATGCATGTTGTTGTTGTTGTTGTTGTTGTTGTTGAACAATAACAATTTGCATATTTCACAAAGTTAGGATTTTTGAAAGGGATCGAGTTACAGGAGAGATACAGTTTGATTAAATGAGATGCGGATGTGACACATGGGCGTCACTATTCAAAATGGCTCTTCATGTCCATCCTATCACTTATCTCCACCAAGCCGAACCATTAATGTTTTGTATTCCACTGATAGGCCACATCTGGATCCAGACCAGAACCAAAATCGAATCAAATTTTTTCTTCTCATACACCCAAACCAGTCCACCACATTTCATCAGAGTCCATTGACAACCTTTTGAGATAATTATTCTGTTCACAGACAGAGGTGACAAACACAACCTGAGTCCATCTTCAGTGGCACAGGTAATAACAAAAATGAAAACCAGGCCTCCCCTCCGTCAATATCCCTGCATGGCAGCTATTGTCTTCTTGAGCTGACTAAGGAACAGATTCAGATTCCGAACATTTTGGACATCTTTTCACCACACACTTAAAGCTGTCTCAAAATTTGTGGTGATGTCCAATGTCATATTCCAGAGACCGGTGTCATTATCCTTGAAGAAGCTGCAGTTGTCAACATGGTGAAACCAGCTGGTGCCAAAACCTTTGATGACTATGCATTGAAGTTATTCATACCGTACATCCAGGGCCAAATCATAAGGGCTAGTCAAGTGAACATATTATGGGATTGTTATTTTGGGAACTGCCTGATATCACAGACAAGCAAGCATAGAAAAGGAGCTCGGATGAGAGTTCAAGGGTCAAATTGCCCACCTGTAAAGGGCCAATTCACATGAGATTTACAATGAAAAGCCACAGACTTCACATCACTCGTGAAACGTAAACAACGCAAATGCCTGTCCACAACTCAAAAATGCCTGTCCGCAGCTCAAAAATGCCTGTCCGCAGCTCAAAAATGCCTGTCCGCAGCTCACCCTCCATTCTGTCTGCCTCAAGGGTACGTAGTGAGCTGTCTGCAGCACACAATACAGCAGGATTGATTCATTTTACATCGAGAACTAGTTGAATGGCTCAATTTAACGGTACACATGTTTTAAAAGTACATCTTTATAGGATAACTCTGAATTTTTTGTTTCCTTTATATCAAATAACTACTTTACATGCGATTTCACTTCCGAATCTTAATTATCCACCTGGACTCTCTTTTGCTGACACGAGTCGAAGAAGATTCTTACTCAGAACCATACGAATGGACCACATGGGGGGGGGGGGGGGGGGGGGAGAGACCATCAGGCTACGGACACTCTGCGCTTAGGATGTTATATAAACATCCCAGCAGCCGCTCACACCACCGAATTGTATACATTCTTCCGTGGAAAATCTCACTACCTCGCTGGCTTGAAGCCATGTCCTGTCCAAATGCGAACATATCTGTCTACATGTCCAAGCCTTTCTGCAGAATGCCTTTCCTTTCAAACATAGATGTGGTGGATTTCAGTCGAATCCCAGTGTCAGGGATTTCATACATTTGGCTCTGTTGCTGGAGCAGCCCTTGAGCATTCTGGGAACTGAGCAGAGTTGGCAAAAACGACCCGTGGCCTCTAATAACATGGCCTGTTGTTGAAATGTTCAGGCTATGACCTTGGGCAAAAGCTGCGTGGACGAGAAGACAGCAGCTCGAGAGCTTTTCCTTTACTAAAACAGCCCCAATTATTATTCTTTCCGTCTTGTCTTTGAAGTTTCCTTTCATTATTTCCTGTGGAGTATAAAAACCCTGGCCTGATATGTTTTGACTGAGAAACTGGTCCGTTTCTGGCTTATACGGCAGCTCTCCCATGCACATGTATGTATCCCCGGTACCTTTAATAAATTCTCCTGTAACTGTCTGAGGTCAAATTATCAACCCTGGTGGGGTGGGGGGGTGGGGGAATTCCCAGCATAGACATGCATACAAATCTTGTATTTCGAAATTTAACCTTTTAACAATTCAGATACATTGTTTCACCCATACAATGGAACTTGGAACTTGAATACAAAAATCATATTTCTTAAGGAAATAGTATTTGAGGGAGGACTGCATATTTTATACCAAGACACAGATCGTCCGGTAGGAGGAAGAATGTCACGGTGATTATTACATTTTAGAAGACCAAGTCGAAAACGCAAGAGAAGCTCATTCCTGCGTTCGCTCAAGAACTACATACTAAAATGACGTAGTTGTGCATAGGACTGAATAGGTGGAACGCAATAAACCGGTGCACACATTTCTGGAGTCTTTCAATCTCATCACTCTGAGCCCTTGTAATGGTGGTTCGTGTGCTGGTTGCAGTTATCTGGTACTCATTTTGCCTACCTCGGAAGGATGACAGGCTGAATCAACCCCCCTGGCGTTAATTAGTCCGTGTAATGACAGAACCCCACACGGGCACACCGAACTCCAGCAAAGAGTGAATGTACACTTTGTATGTTTCAAGAAGATCAAGGGCGCTCACATGGAATTTCTTCAAAATACAAAGAGCGAACAGTCGTCGAGCAGCATGAGATGCCACCTGATAAATTTGACTATTCCACTTCAGATCAGATTGGACTATAACACCAAGGAGAGTGAGCAATTGAACTCTTCGCAGAGGGATGTTATCAATGACAATGATAAGGGAAAATGCTTACTAAGCACACAGGCTTTTCGCAAAAGTGAAAAGTGGTTTCAAGACAAGCACACAGGCACATAATCCGACAGATAAACCAATATACAGTACTAGCAGAAGTACCCGGCATTGCAGGGCGGGGGAGGGGAGGGGGAGGGGAACGGGGGGGGGGGGGGGGGAGCGAGCCCCTTGGCAAAGCGAGCGATTTTTTTTTTCATAGCGTCATAGCGTCATAGCGTCATAGCGTTTCATAGCGTCATAGCGATTTCTTTTTCATAGCGTCATAGCGTTCATAGCGTCATAGCGTCATATCGTTCATAGCGTCATAGCGTTTCATAGCATCATAGCGATTTTTTTTTTTTCATAGCGTCATAGCGTCATAGCGTCATAGCGGTTTAGTAAAGCGCGATGCTGCGCGCGCTAATGCTTACGCAAGGAGCAAGCGGACAACGCGGTTCATAAAAGAGTCTTTATTGAAAGTACTCAAACTGCAGCACGAAGCTGCTCAGGGCTGCGCGCCCCGTGTATATCGTGAGGCCACGCCTCTCTCCCTGGCGTGGCCCATCCCCACTTGGTGTGCGGGGTGATGTCACCACGTCAGTGCTTTCGTGTCCGCCACACGCGCCCCCCCAGAATCCCCGCGCACCTGAAGGGTCAGTTTGCGGGGCAAACGGATGACCCGGCCGAAGCGCCCCCTGGCGACTGGCACCCACGTTACTGGCACGTTACTGGCATGACTGGCACGTACTCCGCCGTTATGAACAGCAGGCTGCTCGAACGGCCGGCGCTCATCGCCAATATTGAGCGCCGGCCCGGGCGTTTCCCGACCTGTTGAAGGAGCATGGCGGATGACATTGCCGAGCCTCGTGGCCAAACTTGGCGTGGAACCAGCACCAGGTGGTGGAGCTGGAGGAGTGTGGCTGGCTCCGCCAGGCCGGTGGAGTTGGCGGTTTTCCCCGCGGTGGCGGTTTTCGCCGTGGCGGTGGGCGGGGCGTGGCGGCGGTCACGAGGGGCGTATCAGCATGCTGCGTATGCTGTGTAAGCTGATGCTGTGGATCAGCATCATCAGCAGCATCAGCCTCGAGGTCCGTGACGGCCGCACCGACTCTCGCCCGCGTATCCGAAGCCGCGAAGTACCTGTCCGCCTCGGCTGCCAATGCTCGGGGTTCCGTTAGCCCGGTCCCGGCCAACGCGAGGCGAACCTGCGCTGGAAGTTGGCGACGGAAACGCGCCCGGAATAGAGAACCGGGGGCTTCATCGCCCAACAGTGACAGCATATGGTCCATTCGGACCGACGGGCGCGTGTCACCGAGCTCAGGGAGATCCAGGAGGCGGTCGGCCCGTGCGTCGTCCGTGAGGCCGAACGTGGCTAGGAGTAGCCGCTTGAGTGCCTCGTACTTGTGGCCGTCCGGTGGGTGGCGAAGGACGGACACAACTCGAGCGGCCGTGCCGGGCCCGAGGGAGGCGACGACGTGGCAGTAGCGCGTGTCGTCACCGGTGAGGCGCCGAAGCTGAAATTGGGCTTCGGCTTGAACGAACCAGACTTCGGCCTGGGCCTCCCAAAATTCGGGAAGTTTAATCGCCATTGCCTTGTCGTTTGCCATTGCAATGGCGTCGTGTTCGGAAGGATCGCTACGGCAGATCCAACGTCGAGGTCACCATATAAAGCGCGATGCTGCGCGCGCTAATGCTTACGCAAGGAGCAAGCGGACAACGCGGTTCATAAAAGAGTCTTTATTGAAAGTACTCAAACTGCAGCACTAAGCTGCTCAGGGCTATGCGCCCCGTGTATATCGTGAGGCCACGCCTCTCTCCCTGGCGTGGCCCATCCCCACTTGGTGTGCGGGGTGATGTCACCACGTCAGTGCTTTCGTGTCCGCCACAATAGCGTCATAGCGTTCATAGCGTCATAGCGTTTCATAGCGTCATAGCGATTTTTTTTTTCATAGCGTCATAGCGTTCATAGCGTCATATCGTTCATAGCGTCCTAGCGTCATAGCGTTCATAGCGTCATAGCGTCATAAAGTGATCGCTCTGAGCGAATCAGCGCCCACCTGCTCTGATTCCGTTGATTCCATGCGCTGAAATGCGCTGAGGTAAATATGAATAAAAAATATGGATCGTCAAATATTTTGAGTTCGGCCATGTTCGTCCCACGCTCAATGGCCATGTCTATGTCAAATATCAAGCACGTAAGCCTCTCCGTTTAGGAGTCTATCGGTAACATTACACACACACACACACACACACACACACACACACACACACACACACACACACACACACACACACAAACACACACACACACACACACAAACTGTGTTTTATATATATATATATAGATATCTCCATGCACCTTATGAATACACCTCCAAATTTAAATTGCAACCTTTGAATCACACAATTACACATTACATATTACCACGTGATACCAATACAAGGAAAACACTATTCAAACACCCTAGACCTCCAGTCTACAACAACAGAATTACTACCAATTAGCAATCTGGGTCCTGTCTCTTGGCGAGGACAAATTCCTAATTAGACCAATTCTTTCCAAAGTCTAACTGCCCGTTGGAACTCCACACAAATCAGCAATCTCAGTTCTGTCTGCAGGCGAGAACTTCAACTGCTAATTGCACTCTGTAATCTGCGTCCTGTCTTCAGGTGAGGAGAGACTACACCTTGCTCACCACCTGGGGAGCAATTAACACCACCTGGCTTTTTTGCTTGATCAAAGCACAGGACTCCAACCTGTTAACCACTGCAACACCGCAGCCACCGCGGTAACACCTTTTCCATCGTGGAAACACTATTCAATACATGAACACATAACCGACAACGACAACACCTACTCCCCTGAAGGCAATAAACACTTCAATTTGTTTCTACATACGTTACCCGCAGGAACCCCAGGAGAGAGTCACTCGGTCCCACTGTGGTCCCCCCTCGAGCACCATGAGCGTTAGTATCCCATCCTCGTCGCCAAGTTGTGGAATTTTTTTATTATCAATCTTTCCTCCATTTATCGTGGTTTAATCTGAAGCATTTATGACACTCAGGAGAAGGAGAAAGCATGGTATGATTTTAATTACAACAGAAAAACATGGATACTCAGGAACAATGAACACATACAGGACTATGTATCACCAGCTTATTTCTCCCCGAGTCCTTGTGCACAACCCATTTATATAGTGTTCAGCTGTTTATTTTAGAGAAGGTGGTTGTGAGAGTTTGAAGTTGTTGAGGCAAAAAGCTGAGAGGGGGGGGGGGGGGGGGGGAGGAGGACGGTGGAGAAGGAAGCAAGGGGCCTTGAGGTGATATCAACATTGACATCACAAAGTTGGGCTCCCAAGATCTATCCATTAAACCCTGTTGGTTACTGAGCCAACAACATTCCCCAAGGCCCAAATTTCCCAGATATTAGCTTGTAAACATGCAATTCTCCCTCCGTAAGCCTCCGTGTGGCCACCATAAATTGGCCTAGGTGGCCCGGGTTGCCACCTGTGTCAAATTCGTCGAGATATCTTCATCGATGTATTCGGTCGTTACTTGTCATTATTATGCAATCTCAAAGAAGTAAACTTGCCATGGGTCTAAAAGGCATCACGGCAACGGTTGATGCGACTTCAGTTTCCCTCACCTGGAGTTACCTGCAGCGTTTGCTGTGCAGCATGAGAGATGGTATTAAAACCAAAGATACAAGAGCAGAGCAAGATAAACCACTCGGCCGTGTATGGGAAGTATCCAATGGGCATGCTCGGCCGCCATTTTATAGTAAGCAACTGCGCAAGCAACGCTAGCTTAGAGCAGGGCATGACACAACATTAGACCCTATAGGCCTATCTACAATCATGGGCATCCAAAGGGGAGGTTGCGTGGGAGAAGGGCATCTGCCCCCTTTTTCCCCTTACGGTGAAGCACGTAAAATAAAGATAGCAGGTCCTTTGGACCGACTTTTATGTGTTCCACACTCCACCTTAAAACGCGATTTTAATGTAAAATCTCACCAAAAAATTGTGCAAATTCCTTCTTATACACATCAATAGGCTCAAATTTACCGAATTATGTATGTTTCAGCGAAAACTTGTGGTGAATTATCGTTTTTGTGAACTTAATGTCTGAGAGCTTCAACAGGAAAAGTCACACAATTTATCCCCCCCTTTTGTTTTTTTGCCTCCCCCCCCCCCCCCTTCTGAAATGTATCTGGCGAATGCCCAGGGGTGGATCCAGGAATTTGAAGAGGGAGGGGTGCACGAGGCCATAGCGTTGAGGGGGGGGGGGGGGAAGGAGAGTCTGGGGGTCCACCAGGAAAATTAAAAAAATTTAACATCAGAAACGGTTTTTTTTTTTTTTGTTTTTTTTTTTTGTATACAAGATCGAGGCTCGTGAAAGAGCTAACATTTATCACACAAAAAGACAAACCGACACACAAAACACAAAAAACAAGGGGAGCGGCAGACAAGATGGGGAGAAAGGGGGAAGGACGCAAAAGAGAGGGGGAAGAGGGGGAAGGACACAAACACAACATTTGAGAGCAGGGACATCGGGAGGACTTGGGGGGAGGTGGGAGAGGAATAAAACATATGAACACTGCAAGGACTCTGGGGTGAATTACCGGGGGTAGAAAAGATCAAGGTTTTCGATGGGGGAAGATAAGAGATGGTGGTGAACAGCTGTTTTAAAGACCTGGAGGGAGGAGTGGGATTGAAGGGAGTGGGGGAGTTTGTTCCAGAGGCGGGAGAAAAGGGGAATGAAAGAGTGAAGGTGAGCAGAGAGCCTAGACTTTGGCAGTTTAACCATAAGAGGGTTGCAGGCAGATCTTGTGCGACCTGAAGGAATATTGGGGGGACAGAGCACAGAGAGAGCTGGGGGAGCAAGGCCGGAGAGGAGTCGGTAGAAGACAGAAAGACCACCAACCTGCCTGCGGGGAGTGAGTGAAAGGCCCTCGGTGTTGACTACATCGCAGGAGATTCCAATGATTCTGAAAGCTTTGGCCTCAACAGCGTGAAGCCGAGCAAGGTGTGAGGCAGGAGCACCAGCCCAGAGGGGGGAACAGTATTCCATTGAGCTGCGGATGAAAGCCTTGTATGTGGTGAGGAGTTCAGGTGTGCCAAGGAAGGACTTCGCACGACGGAGGATGCCCAGTCGGCGACTGGCTTTGGAGGCCAGCTTGGAAGGACTGGCTTTGGAGGCCAGTTTCATGTGTTCTTGGAGGTTTCTGCAGTTTCTTGCGTTCTTCCCTGGTCAAAGAGTTCAGCATATTCGCGATGGCTAATGGCCAGATGGATGAACCGGTGAACCGACTTGCCCAGCTGTTCCTTCTACTATGAATTGATGAATTTTGTATGTGTGTTTTTATGTGTGTGTGTTTGTGTGTGTGTTTGTGTGTGTGTGTGTGTGTTTGTGTGTGTGTGTGTGTGTGTGTGTGCTTGTGTGTTTGCGTGTGTGTGTGTGTGTGTTTGTGTGTGTGCTTGTGTGTTTGTGTGTGTGTGTGTGTTTGTGTGTGTGTGTGTGTGTGTGTGTGTGTTTGTGTGTGTGTGTGTGCTTGTGTGTTTGCGTGTGTGTGTGTGTGTGTGTGTGTGTGTTTGTGTGTGTGCTTGTGTGTTTGTGTGTGTGTGTGTTTGTGTGTGTGTGTGTGTGTGTGTGTTTGTGTGTGTGCTTGTGTGTTTGTGTGTTTGTGTCTGTATGTGTGTGTTTGTGTGTGTGTTTGTGTGTGTTTGTTTGTGTGTGTGTTTGTGTGTTTGTGTGTGTGTGTGTGTTTGTGTGTGTGTTTGTTTGTGTTTGTGTGTGTGTGTGTTTGTGTGTGTGTGTGTGTGTGTGTTTGTGTGTGTATGTGTGTGTTTGTGTGTGTGTGTTTGTGTGTGTGTGTTTGTGTGTGTGTGCTTGTGTGTGTGTGTGTGTGTGTGTGTGTGTGTGTTTGTGTGTGTATGTGTGTGTTTGTGTGTGTGTGTGTGTGTGTGTTTGGTTGTGTTTGTGTGTGTGTGTGTGTGTGTGTGTTTGTGTGTGTGTGTTTATGCGTGTTTGTGTGTGTGTGTTTATGCGTGTTTGTGTGTGTTTGTGTGTGTGCGTGTCTGTGTGTGTGCGTGCATGCGGCATGTTTTTGTGTAGTTCTACTGGAGCTTGCTAATGTGGAATTTCTGATTTGTGTAGTTCTTCCGAAATGATTGCTATGATCTCCTGAGTTAATTAGGCTAATTAACTACAAATAATCCGGAAGAATTTCCGTAACGAAATTTATGCGAAGAAAGCATGGTTATTACCGTCCTACTTGAATTGTTTTATTACAAAGCTAAAGTGATTAAAAACCTCTGAGTGTTGGTAAGCTGCCTGGAATGTTCCTTATTCAAAATAATCTGGGCACGAGGGCCGTTCCAGGATATTCATAGCTTATAATTTATTATCAAAAATCCGAAGGGGGATGGGGGGGGGGGTGCGCACACCCTGCATCCTCCACCCCCCCCCCCCTGGACCCATCTGTGATGCCCATGCCTACAATGTAAGTTAGAATCCCAATCTCCATAGTCATGCCATCCAAAAAAAAACAACTTGCCATATCTTGCGTACCACAGTTGTGGGAGCAGTTTCAATCAGAGTTTGAAATGAAATATTTATCCACTTCTCGTCTGAACCAGGAGGTTGAAGAGAACCTCTTCTCAACCATAAAGGAGGAAAGGTGGGTGCCGAGACAATCCATCTGAAAAGGAATTCAGATGTGCGTTGAGGCTGGCGATGGTCGCTGAATTAATCAAACCGGCTTCTGGAGCAAATTGCTCACCAGACTCGGACAAATTCATTCTGACACTGCAGAGTCTCACCAACAAGAAAAGAACGAGTCGATCAGTGCAGTTTGTCACACCTGTTCAGCACAGATAGAACAAGAAAGAGCAATCAGAGATTGCAAACCCTCGCCAGGATATATTTTCAGTGTTTTTTAAGGCTTTTGTGTTAAAACAAATATGGCAGCCGAACCACGTGACCGATGACGTCATCATTATTTTTTTCTCCACTAATTTATTCCCAGATTATGCTCAAGAAATTTTATCTTGATCGGATGAAGTTTTGTACTTGTCAAATTATGACGTCATAATGGAGACACGTGTGACATCATCATTAACAGATGTTATTCCACATGGAGAGTTCTTTACAATGAGCCATGTCTCAATTTTTTTCTATTCAGCACTTTCGGAGATATAGAGGTACAAATGTTTTCGGTTTTTCCAAGATGGCGGCCGAACCACGTGACCAATGACGTCATTATTATTTTTCTCCACTAATTTATCCCTAGATGACGCTCAAGAAATTTCATCTTGATCGGATGAAGTTTTGTACTTGTCGAATTATGACGTCATAATGGAGGAAGCTATAACATCATCATTAACATATTTTATTCCCCATGGAGAGTTCTTTACAATGAGCCATGTCTCAATTTTTTATATTCAGCGCTTTCAGAGATATAGAGGTGCAAAGTTTTTTGGTTTTTCCAAGATGGCGGCTGAACCACGTGACCTATGACGCCATAATTAACATAAAAAATTATACAGGTGGACTTGCACCCATGGTGAAAATTACCTGTCAATCGGACCAACGGTTGCAGAGAAAATCATATTTATTCTGTGCGGACAAACAGACAAAGACAAACGGACTCAAATGCAATACCCTCTCCTCAGGCGAGGGTAATAAATGTTGCAATTCGTAATGTTCAACTCAGACCTCCTCAGCAGACACTCCACCATACATCTCTGGTTATCTGTGTTGCAGGATCCTCAGTGGACATGAATTGCTGTCATTGTGTCTGGTTTGCAGAAAGGCTCTTCTCAGAAGTGGCGCTGAATTGGATGATCCAGCCCTGCTCTTCATTCACAACAGGGCATACGATATCCAAGTCTAACTTTCGATCTCTGATAGTCCCATCAGATGAGTTCCTCACTTTTTGTTCACACTGTGAGGAAGCGTTTCGCACTGAATTCAGTAAATCTAAGATGACGAGAAACAATATCTGTCTCCTGCTCAATGAAGCCATGCATCAGCTGGACGTCTACAAGGGTTTGTACGGTTGCAGTGAGCAAAGGAAATCCACAATAGTTGCAACATTTGTACATGTCCATCATGCCACTGTCAAGAGAAAGTGTAGAAAAGTTCAAAAGGTGTCGCACAAATAAGAACCAATATATGGACAGTTGCAAGTGGTTCTCGTAAAGATGTTGGACAACGTGCACATGTCGGGCAGTGCGGTAATCTTCATCTTGATGAAGCAGAACTTATACGGAAGAAAGAAAGTGAGGTCAATTTACATACACTTGACGGAAAATGTTGGTTGATCATTTTGTTTGTATCAATAGAAACTGTAAATTTGATGCTTGAAATTGAAGGATGTATATTGTGGATATTTTGCAAGTTATTTTCTTCTTAGTAAGTCTTTGATGGATGGTTCAAAGAAGGGGAATATGGACTGATGCCATATATTTTAATTTCCTACCCATCCCTCGCCCTCAAAACAAATTATTAGAAAAAAAATGAAACTTAATAGAAAAGCAACAAGACAGCACCAAGGAGACGTCAACACTGTTCCAGAAATTTACATGTTGCAGTTTAAACACAGTCGAATTTTTTTTTTAGCCGCGTCGCAGACGCTGCTCATAGAGTGCCCTCTGCTGTTGTTGTTGTTCTTCTTCTTGTTCTTCTTGTTCTTCTTGTTCTTGCAGAGAAGACAAAACCTCAAAGCTCCACCCATTCTGGGAACCATAGCTCCACCCATTCTGGGAGAGCCTTCATATAAACAAATATCCACCATTTTATTAACTCGCATAGCTTTGAGGCCTGTTTTGTAGGCCCGTGGTGTCTTCCTCTCTCACACAGTTTTATTTCAAATCAAATTCGATATATCATTTCATTTTTCACAGTCGCTAACATAGTTTTAGACTCGGTTGAAAAAAAACGGGAAGAAAATCCGATGAAAGTTGCCCTTTATAGAACGAAATGAATTCTCAAAGGCCTGTAATTTCAAGTCCATTGAGATTTTTTTTTTTAAATCGCGGCATGGTCGGTCATACACCACCCGAAATAAGAGACGGGAAAATGCCGAGATATATATGTTTTGTTTAAATCGCGGCATGGTCAGTCATACACCGCCCGAAATAACAGACGGGAAAATGCCGAGATATATTAAAAATTCGTCCATTTGATGACAATCGTCACGATGAAATATTTAATTTATACGTCGTCACAATAATGTGGAGAGAGGAGCATAGCTTCGTTCACGTGTCGCCACATAGGGGAAATTGCCGAGATATATATATTTTAAATCGCGGCATGGTCAGTCATACACCGCCTGAAATAACAGATGGGAAAATGCCGAGATACATATATTAAAAATTCGTCCATTTGATGACAAACATCACGATGAAATATTTAATTTATACGTCGTCACAATAATGTGGAGAGAGGAGCATAGCTTCGTTCACGTGTCGCCACACACGGGAAATTGCCGAGAGATATATTTTTTAAATCGCGGCATGGTCAGTCATACACCGCCTGAAATAACAGCCGGGAAAATGCCGAGATATATTAAAAATTCGTCGCCACACACGGGAAATTGCCGAGATATATTTTCACTTTGCACAAAAATAACATCAAGTAATCGAATCAATAGGAATGTCCTGTGCCTATAACATCGACGTTATAGGCACAGCTGCATCTAGGCATTGTGTAACATCGACGCGGCTTTTGTTTTAATTAAAACTTTTTGTACTTGTTTTCTTTTTAATTCCTATCTTGTTATTTAAAAAACACCAGTGATTCTACCATCGTCACCAAAATAAAACATTTCACTCATAATGCAATTAATCCCATTCATTTACACACAAAAACTATGTAGAAAAAAACTGCCTTTAAATTGATATTCCGTCCCCTCCTTTGCACCAAAGGGAAAAAACCCTTCACCATTGAGTGCTACGTCAGTGACACATGGGTCATCGAGCACCGCAGGTAAGTTGCTTTACTAAAATGGCGGCCTTTCCACCCCAGTGCGTACTTCACTATTTTATATGGGTTTATGGCCGAGTGGTTCATCTTGCTTGCATCACTTATCTTGCATCACTTACGAGTGATGCTTTTGAACCCTTAATTGTATCACGAGTAAAATAACTCTCTCCGTGTTATTTTCACACTTGCTAATCCGATGTTGATTTAGGTTAGACTCAACTGCAAAACAATTCGGAGGAATTCCCACGTTTTATTGCCGGTTCCCGCCTTGGGAAGGTGTATATATAGCACTAGCAGCTTGAACGTACGTTCCACCTTTTGGCATTTTCCTCTGGCCACTTCGAATGATAAAATAAAGTACCGGTATTCGTAAGATAATTGACAGTAATATAAAGAGTAAAGTGATTTCCCTCTCACCCTTGATTGATTGCTCCTCTGACTATATTGTTATTGGAATGGTAGCACCTGCAATGAACCTTGCAGGAGCTACAGTTCCAACGGCGGACATTTTGTCCTCTTGCTTCTTCTCGTTCTTGGATCTGAGCATGAACGGTTGTGTGCCGACATTTTGTCTTCTCGTTTTGGAACTGGTGGTGAACGGACGCATTTTATTGCTCTTGAGTAAGGAAGCTTCATCGCGAACGGTCATGTTCCGACATCTTGCTAGTGATCATGAGGAGGAAGAGCTGCGGACCGAGAACTGCGGTTTTCCACGCACGGACGACGAAGACGAGCGTGGCTGGGCGAACGCTGGTGTGTGAGGCCTAGTTCGCGCCCACGGCAGTGCAGTGAGCACATTTTCGTGCCAAGGCCTCAGACGATTTTTTAAGATTCCTGACGAGCTACACCAGCCGATTGGAGATAAATGCCACAAATCACACCTATTTATTTTCCAGTTATTTTATCCTTTGTCCGTATTTGGGTCTGTGTGGGAGCGATCCAATTAGGAATATAGTTTTATCGTGTTTTCTTTGTTACCAGCATTTTCTTTAATAAATCCGGTATTTTTGTACATTTTAATTCCGTGTCGGTTTGACTTGATTTATTGCAGGGTCGAGGACGTTGGGTGGACTCATGAAGGTAAGCTCTTCGGTATTGCAGTTATTTGGCGATTTGATCAATTGAGGCCATTTTGGCAGTTAGGGGTCAATCTAATGAAGATGGAAATTGAAATTATTGTTTTTTTTCTTCAATAAAGAAAACAAATTCTCAATAAAGAAATTGAAAGATAATCTTTGGTATTTTAACCTCTTCAAAAACAGTCATTGTAAGGAATCGTGGACTCAAGATAAGAGGACATCAAGCACTGTGAATGTGTCACCTGTCACCTGAAGACTGGTGATTTGTGTTGCATACACTCGTGAGACTAATGATTTGAAATATGTTACCTGCGGTTGTGAGGCCTTCAGAATCCTCAAGTGGGACGCTCGATTTTTCATTTTTGGCATGAGATCATCTTGCGCTCAAAATATGAAGCGGTCATTCTTTGCAGTAGTCCAATGCCAGTGTTCTTCAATCACCTGCTGGAGTGGGCGGATAAATGAATCGATATATTTCGGCAGCGACTGTGATATATTTCTGGTCAAAATCTCCTTGTGAATAACAACACGCAGTGTCGTGGGATCTTATTCAGCATTCAAGTGCGCCGTCTAAGTATAGGCAAACTCGCCCCCTCACCCTCAATGCTTAATTGTTGTTTGAGGCCGGGAACATGAAAGGTATACCTCTTCTTTTCAAGTACAAGCTGATATTCTCTTTTTTTCGCCTTTTTTTCTTCTTTATTCCCAACCTGGAGAATGATGACGACACAGATTGTATTTCTGGTCTGTCAAATAAATGGTGATTGCATGCTGAACATATTTTTGCCATTTTAACATATTTAAGAGATGTGGGGAGAAGTGAACAAAGATATCAGGCAAGAAGTAAAAGTACAAATGCTTATCTTTATGAATGGTGTACCACAGGATACGTATATGTCCATGAGACATCGCAGGGGTGGGGGGGAGATGACTTACGATTTTCACCCGTACACGTAACACAGTGCGAGTGGAAAAATCACAGAACCGTTGGAAAGTGCCAGTAAATGTAAATTTACATTAAAAACCACAAATGCTTAAGTAAGAAAAATAAACCTCAAACAATATCTAGCGTTTGAAAATTGTAATTTCTATAACTGTAAACTAAGAAATAAACATGACGATGACAATAATGTCTGTAAATGAAAAAAATAAAAATAAAGTGTCCGTAAATTAAAATGTGCGTAAAAAACCATAAACACATCCGCAAAAAAAAAAATCTCAATCCATATCTAGCATTTTAAAAGTGTAATTTCTATAACTGTAAACTGTGAAATAAAAATCTCAATGAAAATTTACGGAAAAACCGTAAACGCGCGCATAAAAAATAAAAACCTCATGTGATATCTAGCCGCAGGTCGGTGATGCTGTCGACATTCATAAAGCTTCTATTTATTATGTACCTATGTTGAAGCACGGATCATTATTACTTTCACAATGTATAAGCACACCCCACTGGGACATACAGTGACGTGAAAAAGTAAGTACACCCCATGTAAACTTTGACTTTTTCAACATATTTCAACATACAGCTATTTGATCTTCATTTCAACAATATTGATAGATAAAGGTGATATAATATAACAAATATCATGAAACATTTACATTTTGTAGTCCATTGTATAATTTAAATGAACATAAATGCAAATTTCGCATGTGGAAAAAGTAAGTACACCCCTACATTTATCACTACTTCAAATACCTAAAATTAGAATCAGCTGCACCAGCTCAGGTGCAAATGATTAGAACATCGTTAGAGAGGATCTTGGAGGAAGCTGTCTTATTTAAACCTCACACATTTCGTTTGGTTTGCTCTTTGTTGTTGAAATGTGTGGCGTCACCATGCCGAGATCAAAAGAGCTCTCTGAGACCTTCAGAAAGAAGGTTATAGATGCCTACGAGTCTGGGAAGGGATTTAAAAAGATCTCCAAAGAAATTGACATCAACCATTCGACTGTCCGGAAGATCATCTACAAGTGGAGAAGATTCCAAACAACTGCCAACTTGTTCAGGCCAGGCCACCCCAGCAAGTTCAGCCCGAGAGGAGACCGCAAGATACTGAAAGAAGTCTCCAAGAACCCCAGAATGTCATCACGGGACCTACAGGTAGCTCTTGCCACTGTTGATGTCAAAGTGCACCAGTCTACCATTAGAAAGAGACTGCACAAATTTGATCTACATGGGAGGTGTGCCAGGAGCAATCCTTTGCTGTCCAGAAAGAACATCAGGGCAAGACTAAAGTTTGCCAATGAACACTTCTGGAAGACCAGCACTTCTGGAACAATGTGCTCTGGACAGATGAGTCAACGGTAGAGCTAGTTGGCCACAGTACCAGAAGACATGTTTGGCGAAAACCAAAGACAGCATTTGACCACAATAACCTGATACCAACTGTAAAGCATGGTGGTGGAAATATTATGGTTTGGGGCAGCTTTGCTGCATCAGGGCCTGGGCAGCTCACCATCATAGAATCCACTATGAATTCTTCATTGTACCAGAGGGTGCTTGAGGATAATGTGAAGCCATCTGTCGGAAAGTTGAAGCTCAACCGAAGGTGGACCTTGCAACATGACAATGACCCTAAACATACCAGTAAATCCACCAAGGAATGGCTGAAAAGAAAGAAATGGAGGGTTCTGGAATGGCCAAGTCAAAGCCCAGATCTAAATCCCATCGAGATGTTGTGGGGGGATTTGAAATGAGCTGTGCATGCAAGAAACCCCTCAAACATCGCACAGCTGGAAGAATTCTGCATGGAGGAGTGGGAAAAAATTTCTCCCAGTCGATGTCAGAGACTGGCAGACAGTTATAAGAAATGCCTACTTGAGGTTGTTTCTGCCAAAGGGGGCAATACCACCTATTAGAGCCAAGGGTGTACTTACTTTTTCCACATGCCAAATTTGCATTTATGTTTATTTAAATTATACAATGGACTACAAAATGTAAATGTTTCATGATATTTGTTAGATTATATCACCTTTATCTATCAATATTGTTGAAATGAAGATCAAATAGCTGTATGTTGAAATATGTTGAAAAAGTCAAAACTTTACATGGGGTGTACTTACTTTTTCAAGTGACTGTACATATATATATATATATATATATATATATATATATATATATATATATATATATATATATATATGTATATATATATATATATGTATATATATATATATGTATATATATATATATATATATATATATATATATATATATATATATATATATATATATATATAGATATATATATATATATATATATATATACAGTATATATATATATATACATCTGTGTAGCGTCTGTCCTGTGTTGTCTTGTCAATGAACTACTTTCTCAAACTTTGGTGAAATCGTACCAAACTTCTGGTATGCACATATCTCTCCCTTGGGTATGTCCTAAGGGTATTTTGTTTGAAAATGTTTCCAATTTTTTTTTTTTGGGGGGGAATTTTTTTTTTTCAAATTCAATTGTTTATAAAATGTGATATCACGTACATTACAAATACATTTGTGCAAAATAATTGTTTGCATTATGATTGGTTTAAACCATGACAAAACGGCAACTCGGGTACAGTCATTTATATACATATCTACACATCTGGGCAGTGTCTGTGTTGTCACTTAACGACTCCCTCAAACTTTTGTTTCCGTGGTTGTGAAGTGTTTTTAATGACATTGTGGTGGTTTTGAATCACGTGGTGGTGAGGTATTTTGAATTATGTGGTGGTGAGGTGTTTTTACATGACGTGGTGGTGAGGTGTTTTTAAATCACATGGTGGTGAGGTGTTTTTAAATCACATGGTGGTGAGGTTTTGATTTACGTGGTGGTGAGGTATTTATAATTACGTGATGGTGAGGTGTTTTTAATTATGTGGTGGTGAGGTGTTTTGAATTAGTTGGTGATGAGGTGTTTTGAATTACGTGGTGGTGAGGTGTTTTGAATTACTTGGTGGTGAGGTGTTTTTAAATGACGTGGTGCTGAGGTGTTTTTAATTTCGTGGCTGTGAGGCGTTTTTGTAGTGGTGAGGTGTTTTTATTACGTGTTTTATGGCTGTGAGGTGTTTTCAATTTTGTGGTGGTGAAGTGTTTTTAATTTTGTAGTGGTGAGGTGTTTTTATTATGTGTTTTATGGCTGCGAGGAGTTTTAAATTACTTGGTGGTGAGGTGTTTTGAATTACCTGGTGGTGAGGTGTTTTGAATTACATGGTGGTGAGGTGTTTTGAATTACATGGTGGTGAGGTGTTTTGAATTACGTGGTGGTGAGGTGTTATCGTCCCAAACTTCCAGTCTGCACCGACCCCTCCCCTATGTATGTGCTGAGGGGTTCTTTCTTGAAAAAAAAACATTCAACCTAAATCTTCAACCTAAATTGCCTATAAAAATGTCATATCACAAACACAACAAATACATTTGTGCAAAGTAATTGTTTGTATTATGATTGGTGTAAATCATGACAACATGACAACACAGCAACTCAGGTACAGTCATTATTCTCAGCTAAAATAAGCCCGTTCTTCAGTAACGACGCGCTCGCCGAGCCAAGCTAGTATATATATATATATATATATATATATATATATATATTGTTATGTCTGTGTGGTAGGCAGTGATATGTAGTCAGGTAGATTTGTGTAGGTATCATGCTCCGGATGTCGGGTAAGAATCATCAGCATGTAATAAGTTTTGTTTTGCCGAATGTCGGATAAGTTGTATATCTGTCGACGTCACGAGGGGCGGGGTATGTTATTTAGCTTAGGGCATAAGGATAAATTATCCCCTTTACGTCCTACCCTATGTGATTTACATCCTTTTTCCTATATAGCACTCAATAGACACGAGTGAGGAAATGCCCATCAATTGCACTAAATAATAACCATAAAAATATATTTGTTCGTAGTAATCCTCTTACTTATGTGTTGAAAACTAAAAAAATTTGGTACATATTTGAACCATTGTGAGTATCTTGTTCGTAGAACATTTGAAGGTCCATCGTACAAACTTTTGAGCAGTTGTTTAATTGGTTCTTTCATCTGTCTGCAGCAAGCATAGACACCCTATGGTACTGGAACAAACACCTCTCCAACATCCTCAATGTTATCAGCTGTACGCAGTTTCACACAACAGGTTTCTTGGTGTGGAACAGGGAATACATCCAATGTGTTTTTCGCCAATTTAACCGCAAAATAGTGGAGATGGCAACTTTGGTTTTGCCACAAGAGATTACCTCCATGGTTGCATGTGTCTGATGGCGATAGCTCTTTTGAGGTGTTTGAGCAAGGCATCTTGCATTGGTGGAAGGATGTCAACATTTGCCTTTATCTTCCAAAAGAGATTACCTCTTCTATATAAGAGAGCCGTTGGTCTGTCTGTGTGTCGCCATTTTCCTCAGAGATGGCTGAACGGATCTTCGTCAAACTTTCAGAGGTTCATCGGTGAGTGCCTGTGAGTGTTGTAGGCCAAAAAAAAGTTTTGAAAAAAAAGTTCGTTTTTTTGGATTAAAATAAATAAATAAATAAATTAATAAATCGCTCGACAGTGCCTAAGCCTTTTTAAATTAATGATAGTTATATACAAGTACACATTCGCATAAATAAATACAAAACAATCACCAAACATTTGAACACAAATAAATCAAACAATTCCGGAAGTGTACGAAGTTGGTAGGAAGGCTTCTTCTTCTTCCTGATCGGCATCACACTTAACTCAGAAACGTGATGAACGGCACATTCATCAGCATATATTCAACGAAAAGGTGGTGAACCCCCTTCCACTCCCCCCACTCCCTTCCTCGCCCCTCCCTCTCCTGCCTCCTGCCTTCTCCTTCCTCTCCCCCTCCCCCCCCCCCCCCCCTCCACACAGAAACTAGCAAGATAAGTTAGAGACATATAGTTGACAGACAAATAATTTAGCATTGGACCTAATTTCAGGTTTGGACACCAAGCTCGGTCTGGGCATTGAAGATGATGACGGAGTACCTGAGACCGTGGCAGGACAGGGATCGACAGAAGATATGCCCCCACTGGAGGATGATGATGATGATACTTCCTTCATGGAAGATGTTGAATAAACTTTGCTTATGTCTGGCAATAGTTTTGATTGGTATTACATACAGTCGTGGCCATAAATATTGGCACTCTTGCACTTTTTTCAAATAATGTGGCATTTCAAATGATGTGGATCTTTTCTATCCCCGATAATTTCACCCAAATTCCACTTTTTGAAATACCAACTTCTGTCCTGGAAGTCCTTGGTGTCCTTGTGTTTTATACTTCTCCCACCCCCCCCCCCCCTTCCCACGCCTCCTCCCCCCAAGCCCTCTCCCTCCCACACATCTCCCTTCTCTTAAATGTTGTGTGCTCTCAAGTGTTTGCGTGCTTCCCATTCTCTTGTCTTCCGCTCCCTCTTTTTATATATTTTGTTTGTCTGGTTGATTTGTTTGTGAAGTAAATGTCAGCTCTTTCACGAGCCTCGATTCAGTATACAAAAAAAATAAAAAAAATAAAAAATATCTCAGCCAAAGTTATTGTCGCAAGAGGCAACAATGTCTACCCTGCATGATATTCCGCGTGCAGACTCCGCAACCGATGCCTTTGAATGGCCTTTCACTGCATCTGGAGAGCCAAATGAACGGTTTGGAATCAATATCGCCATTATAATGTGTTGAAGTTTTCATTACGTTGGCCTTTTCTTGCCAAGCCAACTCATCTGCTTTCACTTCTAATGCTCATACAGATAGCATCACCGATTGAATTTGATGTGAAAATCAATAGTGCTTCAAAGTGTTTCAGTGGCCTAACAAAGCCAACTTTATCACCCAAGTATTTTTGCACTCTTTCCTTAAATTTATTTTTGCGTTGGACTCCAGGGTCTACATCAAATTCTTACACAAGAAACTTGGAATGTGTTGCCGTCACACATTTGGCAATGAATATGTCTCTCTTATTTCCTAGGCCTAGACCGAGTTCTTCCATTGGATTAGTAAAATATTTGCCCTTGTGAGTTGGCTTCTTACCCCACCTGCCTCGTTCTCTGCCTACTCTACCTTTTTACAAAATATACATTACGTTTTTTTCTCTCTCTCTCTCTCTCTCTCTCTCTCTCTACAAGTGTTGTGAGGCTCATGTAAGAGAAAGGTTAAATTGATAGTGGGGATAGCCGTGCAATAATTGGACACAGGCAGCAAGGGAATAAACGAACAGGAAAGAAAATATCATGGACGCCTCTTCGCGGTGGTTGTACCCCCCAATGCAAGTCGGGGGGCCAAATCTCCCTGATTTTGTTGTGCCCGGATACGTCAGGGAATCGCGGTTACAGTCAGAGTACCAATCGGTCCCCATGGACCGGCCCTTTCCCTATTGTCTCTCTCTCTCTATCTCTGTCACGGCCCTGAATTCCTGAAGGTGAGGGTACACTATCCTGGATGTGGTGGATCTCTGGGTCGCTCCTGCGAGATTGATCGGCTGTCTCTATGCCGTGTACTTGTTTGAGAGAACTATCCAGGGCTATACAACAACAGCATCAACAACAACAAATAATAGGAAAGGAAGGGAGAGAGGGAGAGTGAAGAGGAGGAAACACAGAAACTAGCAAGTAAGAGGATTGTGTTCGGAGAGGTTTATGGAGGTAAAACAATTCATGGGTGTTGCTCTCTGCTATTCATAAAATTAATGGGGGATAACATGAGTCTGCTTGAAGTCCTGGAGGGGAAGTGTGAGGAATTTGTTCTCTGCTGTTATTAGGTCATTGACTCCAGGCTAATCTGCAGCACATTGGTGTTACATGATGATGCAGAGGTAGCCACTTACCTTTGAACCGTTTATAGTACGTGTTTGATTCCGACCTGACGATAAACTAACTGTCCGATTGGCGATTTTCAGGCAGGGTGTCTGTTGCATCAATGAATACACTGTCCTTCGGATATGTAGTTTAACCTGGCCACCTGTCTGCTAGCATTGGCGGAAGTTAAATATTCCATGGTGACGTTCACGAAAAGTAAGTGAGTTATTGGGTCAAAATCGTTCCCCACAAGAACATGGGAATAATTGAGGCCATTGAATAACAATAGCAGTAGTTGTAATAGCAGTAGTAGTAGTAGTAGTAGTAGTAGTAGTAGTAGTAGTAGTAGTAGTAGTAGTGCTTTTGTTGGAAAGGTTACAGAGATTTGCGTTCAGAGCTCATGCAAGCTCAGGCAAACATATGTTCCCAGTTTAATGTCGCTCAATTCCTCATCTCTGCAAGTCCATGGTTTGAACTACAGTAGACAAGGTAGAGCATTTTGAAGAGAAAGCACTACCAAGACAGATAAGGGGAAGGTAAAAGAACGCCAAAGAACACCAAAAAAAAAGAATGCCAAAGAACACCAAAAAGAATGCCAAACAAGTACACATACATTCAAAGTACACCGCCCCATGCCAAATAATTAAATATGCTGCAGCGCGGCATTGCCGGGGCGCCTCCGGCGCCCGGCAATACCGCAGTGCAGCTCATTAAGGCTGCATTGGGAGGGAGAGGTGTACACTAATTGATTGATTAATTGTATAATTAAAATCAATAAAAGATTATCACAAAATATTTTCATAATCAATTGGCTAATCGCATAACTAAACCACTAGTGCTTCATCCGAAGATGTATCTTTTAGAAATTTAATTAAATAAGTCATTTATAAAAAATTAAATAATTAATTGATTACTCAATAAATAATTAATCGATTAATCAATAAATAATTAATAGATGAAATGATTAATCAATAAATCAAAAATATCCTTGATAGCCACATCACTTGGTCACTTATGTCCAAATATTAGCTTCCCAGCTCAAAAGGTGCCTGAGATATTGGCCAAATGAGAAAGAAAATAAATAAATGATTAATAATGAAAATAAATAAATAATAATCATAAAAAAATTAAATTGGTAATCAATTTGGTCAGAGAACACATAAACTACCACTATTTCATCAGAATCTGTAACTTAAAAAAAAAATTTTTTTGGGTCATTAATCGAATAATTAAATAATTAATCGATTAATTGATTAATTAATAAATCAAAAATATCCTTTGCAGCCAAATCACCTGGTCATTGGCATGTCCAAATATCAGCTTCCTAACTCAAAAGGTGCCTGAGTTAATAATGGTCAGAAGAGAAATGAAATTTAATTAATTAAATAAGTACTTAATTAAACGCTAATAATTAAATAACTCCTCAATTAATTGATTATTCAAAAAACAAAAAATACCGTATTTGACAAAGGACTTGCTCACGACTGTGCCGAAATTTCAGCTTCCTAGCTCAAAGGATGGCTGAGATATCGTCCGGACAACCAAGAAAGAAAGCAAGAAAACAAACAAACAAGTACACATACATTCAAAGTACACCGCCCCATGCCAAATAATTAAATATACTGCAGCGCGGCATTGCCGGGGCGCCTCCGGCGCCCGGCAATACCGCAGTGCAGCTCATTGAGGCTGCATTGGGAGGGAGAGGTGTACACTAATTGATTGATTAATTGTATAATTAAAATCAATAAAAGATTATCACAAAATATTTTCATAATCAATTGGCTAATCGCATAACTAAACCAGTAGTGCTTCATCCGAAGATGTATCTTTTAGAAATTTAATTAAATAAGTCATTTATAAAAAATTAAATAATTAATTGATTACTCAATAAATAATTAATCGATTAATCAATAAATACTTAATAGATGAAATGATTAATCAATAAATCAAAAATATCCTTGATAGCCACATCACTTGGTCACTCATGTCCAAATATTAGCTTCCCAGCTCAAAAGGTGCCTGAGATATTGGCCAAATGAGAAAGAAAATAAATAAATGATTAATAATGAAAATAAATAAATAATAATCATAAAAAAATTAAATTAGTAATCAATTTGGTCAGAGAACACATAAACTACCACTATTTCATCAGAATCTGTAACTTAAAAAAAAAAAAATTTTTGGTCATTAATTGAATAATTAAATAATTAATCGATTAATTGATTAATTAATAAATCAAAAATATACTTTGCAGCCAAATCACCTGGTCATTGGCATGTCCAAATATCAGCTTCCTAACTCAAAAGGTGCCTGAGTTAATAATGGTCAGAAGAGAAATGAAATTTAATTAATTAAATAAGTACTTAATTAAACGCTAATAATTAAATAACTCCTCAATTTATTGATTATTCAAAAAACAAAAAATACCGTATTTGACAAAGGACTTGCTCACTACTGTGCCGAAATTTCAGCTTCCTAGCTCAAAGGATGGCTGAGATATCGCCCGGACAACCAAGAAAACAAGAAACCAGAGTGAAAACTGAGTACTCTCTTTCAGCGTGCGTCACTGCCGAGCCCCCTTTGGTGCCCGGCAATGACGATTTGCAATGCCTGGAGATGGCATAGGAAAGGAGCGGTGTACAACAAGTACAAATACATTCAAAGTACACCGCCCCATGCCAAATAATTAAATATGCTGCAGCGCGGCATTGCCGGGGCGCCTCTGGCGCCCGGCAATACCGCAGTGCAGCTCATTGAGGCTGCATTGGGAGGGAGAGGTGTACACTAATTGATTGATTAATTGTATAATTAAAATCAATAAAAGATTATCACAAAATATTTTCATAATCAATTGGCTAATCGCATAACTAAACCACTAGTGCTTCATCCGAAGATGTATCTTTTAGAAATTTAATTAAATAAGTCATTTATAAAAAATTAAATAATTAATTGATTACTCAATAAATAATTAATCGATTAATCAATAAATAATTAATAGATGAAATGATTAATCAATAAATCAAAAATATCCTTGATAGCCACATCACTTGGTCACTCATGTCCAAATATTAGCTTCCCAGCTCAAAAGGTGCCTGAGATATTGGCCAAATGAGAAAGAAAATAAATAAATGATTAATAATGAAAATAAATAAATAATAATCATAAAAAAATTAAATTATTAATCAATTTGGTCAGAGAACACATAAACTACCACTATTTCATCAGAATCTGTAACTTTAAAAAAAAAAATTTTTTTGTCATTAATCGAATAATTAAATAATTAATCGATTAATTGATTAATTAATAAATCAAAAATATCCTTTGCAGCCAAATCACCTGGTCATTGGCATGTCCAAATATCAGCTTCCTAACTCAAAAGGTGCCTGAGTTAATAATGGTCAGAAGAGAAATGAAATTTAATTAATTAAATAAGTACTTAATTAAACGCTAATAATTAAATAACTCCTCAATTAATTGATTATTCAAAAAACAAAAAATACCGTATTTGACAAAGGACTTGCTCACTACTGTGCCGAAATTTCAGCTTCCTAGCTCAAAGGATGGCTGAGATATCGCCCGGACAACCAAGAAAACAAGAAAGAAAACAAACAAGTACAAATACATTCAAAGTACACCGCCCCATGCCAAATAATTAAATATGCTGCAGCGCGGCATTGCCGGGGCGCCTCCGGCGCCTGGCAATACCGCAGTGCAGCTCATCGAGGCTGCATTGGGAGGGAGAGGTGTACACTAATTGATTGATTAATTGTATAATTAAAATCAATTAAAGATTATCACAAAATATTTTCATAATCAATTGGCTAATCGCATAACTAAACCACTAGTGCTTCATCTGAAGATGTATCTTTTAGAAATTTAATTAAATAAGTCATTTATAAAAAATTAAATAATTAATTGATTACTCAATTAATAATTATTCGATTAATCAATAAATAATTAATAGATGAAATGATTAATCAATAAATCAAAAATATCCTTGATAGCCACATCACTTGGTCACTCATGTCCAAATATTAGCTTCCCAGCTCAAAAGGTGCCTGAGATATTGGCCAAATGAGAAAGAAAATAAATAAATGATTAATAATGAAAATAAATAAATAATAATCATAAAAAAATTAAATTATTAATCATTTTGGTCAGAGAACACATAAACTACCACTATTTCATCAGAATCTGTAACTTTAAAAAAATTAATTTTTTTGTCATTAATTGAATAATTAAATAATGAATCGATTAATTGATTAATTAATAAATCAAAAATATCCTTTGCAGCCAAATCACCTGGTCATTGGCATGTCCAAATATCAGCTTCCTAACTCAAAAGGTGCCTGAGTTAATAATGGTCAGAAGAGAAATGAAATTTAATTAATTAAATAAGTACTTAATTAATCGCTAATAATTGAATAACTCCTCAATTTATTGATTAATCAAAAAACAAAAAATACCGTTTTTGACAAAGGACTTGCTCACTATTGTGCCGAAATTTCAGCTTCCTAGCTCAAAGGATGGCTGTGATATCGTCCGGACAACCAAGAAAACAAACAAACAAGAAACCAGAGTGAAAACTGAGTACTCTCTTTCAGCGTGCGTCACTGCCGAGCCCCCTTTGGTGCCTGGCAATGACGATTTGCAATGCCTGGAGATGGCATAGGAAAGGAGCGGTGTACAACAAACAAGAAAGAAACCAGAGTGAAAACTGAGTACTCTCTTTCAGCGTGCGTCACTGCCGAGCCCCCTTTGGTGCCCGGCAATGACGATTTGCAATGCCTGGAGATGGCATAGGAAAGGAGCGGTGTACAATAAATAAATGATTAATAATGAAAATAAATAAATAATAATCATAAAAAAATTAAATTATTAATCAATTTGGTCAGAGAACACATAAACTACCACTACCACACATCAGAATCTGTAACTAAAAAAAAAAATTTTTTTTTGTCATTAATGGAATAATTAAATAATTAATCGATTAATTGATTAATTAATAAATCAAAAATATCCTTTGCAGCCAAATCACCTGATCATTGGCCTGTCCAAATATCAGCTTCCTAACTCAAAAGGTGCCTGAGTTAATAATGGTCAGAAGAGAAATGAAATTTAATTAATTAAATAAGTACTTAATTAAACGCTAATAATTAAATAACTCCTCAATTAATTGATTATTCAAAAAACAAAAAATACCGTTTTTGACAAAGGACTTGCTCACTATTGTGCCGAAATTTCAGCTTCTTAGCTTGAAGGATGGCTGAGATATCGCCCGGACAACCAAGAAAACAAACAAACAAGAAACCAGAGTGAAAACTGAGTACTCTCTTTCAGCGTGCGTCACTGCCGAGCCCCCTTTGGTGCCCGGCAATGACGATTTGCAATGCCTGGAGATGGCATAGGAAAGGAGCGGTGTACAACAAGTACACATACATTCAAAGTACACCGCCCCATGCCAAATAATTAAATATCCTGCAGCGCGGCATTGCCGGGGCGACCCCGGCGCCCGGCAATACCGCAGTGCAGCTCATTGAGGCTGCATTGGGAGGGAGAGGTGTACACTAATTGATTGATTAATTGTATAATTAAAATCAATAAAAGATTATCACAAAATATTTTCATAATCAATTGGCTAATCGCATAACTAAACCACTAGTGCTTCATCCGAAGATGTATCTTTTAGAAATTTAATTAAATAAGTCATTTATAAAAAATTAAATAATTAATTGATTACTCAATAAATAATTAATCGATTAATCAATAAATAATTAATAGATGAAATGATTAATCAATAAATCAAAAATATCCTTGATAGCCACATCACTTGGTCACTCATGTCCAAATATTAGCTTCCCAGCTCAAAAGGTGCCTGAGATATTGGCCAAATGAGAAAGAAAATAAATAAATGATTAATAATGAAAATAAATAAATAATAATCATAAAAAAATTAAATTATTAATCAATTTGGTCAGAGAACACATAAACTACCACTATTTCATCAGAATCTGTAACTTAAAAAAAAAAATTTTTTTGTCATTAATCAAATAATTAAATAATTAATCGATTAATTGATTAATTAATAAAGCAAAAATATCCTTTGCAGCCAAATCACCTGGTCATTGGCATGTCCAAATATCAGCTTCCTAACTCAAAAGGTGCCTGAGTTAATGGTCAGAAGAGAAAGGAAATTTGATTAATTAAATAAGTACTTAATTAAACGCTAATAATTAAATAACTCCTCAATTAATTGATTAATCAAAAAACAAAAAATACCGTTTTTGACAAAGGACTTGCTCACTATTGTGCCGAAATTTCAGCTTCTTAGCTTGAAGGATGGCTGAGATATCGCCCGGACAACCAAGAAAACAAACAAACAAGAAACCAGAGTGAAAACTGAGTACTCTCTTTCAGCGTGCGTCACTGCCGAGCCCCCTTTGGTGCCCGGCAATGACGATTTGCAATGCCTGGAGATGGCATAGGAAAGGAGCGGTGTACAACAAGTACACATACATTCAAAGTACACCGCCCCATGCCAAATAATTAAATATGCTGCAGCGCGGCATTGCCGGGGCGCCTCCGGCGCCCGGCAATACCGCAGTGCAGCTCATTGAGGCTGCATTGGGAGGGAGAGGTGTACACTAATTGATTGATTAATTGTATAATTAAAATCAATAAAAGATTATCACAAAATATTTTCATAATCAATTGGCTAATCGCATAACTAAACCAGTAGTGCTTCATCCGAAGATGTATCTTTTCGAAATTTAATTAAATAAGTCATTTATAAAAAATTAAATAATTAATTGATTACTCAATAAATAATTAATCGATTAATCAATAAATACTTAATAGATGAAATGATTAATCAATAAATCAAAAATATCCTTGATAGCCACATCACTTGGTCACTCATGTCCAAATATTAGCTTCCCAGCTCAAAAGGTGCCTGAGATATTGGCCAAATGAGAAAGAAAATAAATAAATGATTAATAATGAAAATAAATAAATAATAATCATAAAAAAATTAAATTATTAATCAATTTGGTCAGAGAACACATAAACTACCACTATTTCATCAGAATCTGTAACTTAAAAAAAAAAAAATTTTTTGTCATTAATCGAATAATTAAATAATTAATCGATTAATTGATTAATTAATAAATCAAAAATATCCTTTGCAGCCAAATCACCTGGTCATTGGCATGTCCAAATATCAGCTTCCTAACTCAAAAGGTGCCTGAGTTAATAATGGTCAGAAGAGAAATGAAATTTAATTAATTAAATAAGTACTTAATTAAACGCTAATAATTAAATAACTCCTCAATTAATTGATTATTCAAAAAACAAAAAATACCGTATTTGACAAAGGACTTGCTCACTACTGTGCCGAAATTTCAGCTTCCTAGCTCAAAGGATGGCTGAGATATCGCCCGGACAACCAAGAAAACAAGAAAGAAAACAAACAAGAAAACAAACAAGAAACCAGAGTGAAAACTGAGTACTCTCTTTCAGCGTGCGTCACTGCCGAGCCCCCTTCGGTGCCCGGCAATGACGATTTGCAATGCCTGGAGGTGGCATAGGAAAGGAGCGGTGTACAACAAGAAAACAAACAAGAAACCAGAGTGAAAACTGAGTACTCTCTTTCAGCGTGCGTCACTGCCGAGCCCCCTTCGGTGCCCGGCAATGACGATTTGCAATGCCTGGAGGTGGCATAGGAAAGGAGCGGTGTACAACAAGTACACATACATTCAAAGTACACCGCCCCATGCCAAATAATTAAATATGCTGCAGCGCGGCATTGCCGGGGCGCCTCCGGCGCCCGGCAATACCGCAGTGCAGCTCATTGAGGCTGCATTGGGAGGGAGAGGTGTACACTAATTGGTTGATTAATTGTATAATTAAAATCAATAAAAGATTATCACAAAATATTTTCATAATCAATTGGCTAATCGCATAACTAAACCACTAGTGCTTCATCTGAAGATGTATCTTTTAGAAATTTAATTAAATAAGTCATTTATAAAAAATTAAATAATTAATTGATTACTCAATAAATAATTAATCGATTAATCAATAAATACTTAATAGATGAAATGATTAATCAATAAATCAAAAATATCCTTGATAGCCACATCACTTGGTCACTCATGTCCAAATATTAGCTTCCCAGCTCAAAAGGTGCCTGAGATATTGGCCAAATGAGAAAGAAAATAAATAAATGATTAATAATGAAAATAAATAAATAATAATCATAAAAAAATTAAATTATTAATCAATTTGGTCAGAGAACACATAAACTACCACTATTTCATCAGAATCTGTAACTTAAAAAAAAAAATTTTTTTTGTCATTAATCGAATAATTAAATAATTAATCGATTAATTGATTAATTAATAAATCAAAAATATCCTTTGCAGCCAAATCACCTGGTCATTGGCATGTCCAAATATCAGCTTCCTAACTGAAAAGGTGCCTGAGTTAATAATGGTCAGAAGAGAAATGAAATTTAATTAATTAAATAAGTACTTAATTAAACGCTAATAATTAAATAACTCCTCAATTAATTGATTATTCAAAAAACAAAAAATACCGTATTTGACAAAGGACTTGCTCACTACTGTGCCGAAATTTCAGCTTCCTAGCTCAAAGGATGGCTGAGATATCGCCCGGACAACCAAGAAAACAAACAACCAGAGTGAAAACTGAGTACTCTCTTTCAGCGTGCGTCACTGCAGAGCCCCCTTTGGTGCCCAGCAATGACGATTTGCAATGCCTGGAGATGGCATAGGAAAGGAGCGGTGTACAACAAGAAACCAGAGTGAAAACTGAGTACTCTCTTTCAGCGTGCGTCACTGCCGAGCCCCCTTTGGTGCCCGGCAATGACGATTTGCAATGCCTGGAGATGGCATAGGAAAGGAGCGGTGTACAATAACACATTTATACAAATAAGAGCAAAATATCTTGTGGGGAGACCGTACAAAGTGCATCATTTATAGTCCAGGTTTCCTTAAACTTTTGAACAGTGTTACTATATTCTGCCGCCTTGTACTCCGAAATAATGCGTGAGCGTATTAAGCCCTTCAGACATACAGAACTGTGTTCCACCACATCTTTCTCAATTTTTGCCTTCCTGGTTTTATATATTGCCATTTTTGCACAGGCTAAAATAAAGTTAACAAGGAGATCTCGTGACTTGCTTAGTTTCTTTACCGGGTGCCCGATGATAAAAAGTGTTGGAGAGAAGTGAAGCCAGAAGCGCAAGAGAAGATTTTTCATCAGTAAGAACACTGGTTCAAGACGGTGGCATTGAAGGTATATGTGAAATATAGTTTCCCTTTCACCACAAAAGCAGCAATCCTCTGAGACGTTAGTGAAGTGCCGCATCATAGATCCAGAGCTCAGTGCACCATGTAGCAACCTCCAACTTAAGTCTGCCATCATTCTTGGCGTTGGGTAGAGATAGAGTGAATCCCAACGTGGATGAACAGTCGAAGGAAGTGGAAGAATCTCACGCCAGGGAGTATCCAGTCGGGTTGCAAGAGCTATATAATGGAGCGAGTGGATCACTAGCAGGTATATATTTTTCCTTGATAGCCCACAGAACGACATTTCCACTGTGCCAGGGGTCTTACTCATATTGTTTGCAGGTATTGGCTGAGAGAGCTCGCAACATCGTGGTCGGATTTTAAAATCCATGGAGTTACCGATGGACATCTGTCCAGATCCATCACCCTCTTTGGGATTCTCTAGATATTCCAGACAATCGGGAGGCAAGGAGCTTTTGACCTCTTCAAGTATCCTGGAGGGGATCCTGATTGTCCTCAGGCCCATTTTCGCTGCGAGTTCCTTGGGTAAAAGCGTTCTCTTACCATCGTTCAGAAGGTCTCCCACTGTGGATATGCTACCAGCTAAGAGGCTCCTTCTTACTGAAAAGGAAGCCAGAGTTGGGCCCTGTAGAAGAGGGTTGAGAATGAGCGGTTCTTCTAACAGGTCCTTGCCTGGATAAGGAACTGTTCTTTGTACGTCGACTACATTCCAAGCCTTCAGCATTTCTTGATAAAAAGGAGGCAATGTAGCACTAGACAGGCTCCGAGATGTAATGATGAAAAGATTCCTTTTGTACCCAAGATTGAGCACTTTGCTGAAGAAGTATGATGCCAGTGAGCACCATTGCGGTGCAGGGTTCACATGTAGGTAACGTTGTATGGTCTTCAGCCTGGATGCGTGGTAGTGGCTTCGAAGGCAGGGAAAAGACTGTCCACCTTCTGAAAAAGGCAAGCTCAGAATGCCCAGGGAAACCCAGTGTTTACCATTCCAAAAGTAGTCCAGTAGCTTCCTCTGCATCTTAACCAGAAACTCCTCTGGAGTGCTTATGCAAGAGAGCCTGAATACTAACTTCGGAATTATAAACTGTTTAATAAGGAGTGTTTTTCCCCTCAGAGACAGGACTTTTAGTAGTCCACTCCAGTCTCTCAACTTTGCTTCGATCTTGTCCCCTAAAGTGTTCCAGTTAATGAGTGGTGAGGACCCATGGGAAGTGGATAAGTGCACCCCCAAATATTTGAGCTCATTGCGACTCCAGGTCAATTTCTGAAAAAGTGTTGGTAACTCCTTTACCTGCATTTGTCCAATTAGAAGCCCCGAGCTTTTCCTCCAATTGATTGTAGCAGACGATGCTGCTGAATAGACCTGCTGACAATCATAAACTATTTGCATATCCCTTGCATTACTGGCAAACACGAGAACATCATCTGCATCGCAGAAAGTTTGAGGTTGACCGTGTTGTGTGGCACCACAATGCCAGTTAGCCTTCTTCTCATCAAACAAAGGAAGGGTTCGATACATAGGGAATATAATTGGCCGGACAGGGGACATCCTTGTCTTATTCCGCTCTCAAATGGAAAGGGCACGAGCAAGAAACCGTTGACTTTGACTAGGCATTCTGCCGACATGTACAACGTCTGAATCATGCCTACAAATCTCCTCCCCAACCCAAATGTTAGCAAGGTTTCAAACAGATACTCATGGTTCATCTGGTCAAAGGCTTTCTCCTGATCCAAGGAAAGAAATCCGACTTGAGTCCGAGTCATGTCCGCATACTGTATCAGGTCTCTGACAAGGGATATGTTGTCATGTATTGTCCTGCCTGGAATGGCATAAGATTGGTCCGGGCTGACTAATTTTGTCAGGACTGGTCCGAGACGGAGTGACAACATTTTAGCCATGACCTTATAATCCACACACAGCAGAGACACAGGGCGGTAATTCTTCAAGTCTCTCAAGTCACCCTCCTTGGGAATCAAGACCAGCATCGCTCGACGCCAAGAAAGGGGCATTATACCTGTATCACATGCTTCCTGAGCTACGCTTAGGTAATCAGGTCCAACCAAGTCCCATACTTTTGTATAGAATTCATATGATAAGCCATCCATGCCAGGGGCTTTATCTCTTGATAGGCTGTGCAGGGCGGTTTTCAATTCTTCCAGAGATAATGGAGTCTCCAGCTGCTCCCGGTCTTCTACAGAGGCTTCAGGAAGACTACTCCACAAAGTGCCACCTGCACCTGCATCTGTGCTCTTACCCGAATACAGCTGAGCGTAAAAGGCTCTAATTCGTTTTTGAACACCCTCAGAGCCATTGAGCAAGAGACCATCTTCTGCGAGAACACTCGCTATAGCCCTGAATTGACCTTTGCGTTTTTCCACCCCTTTGAGATAATTCAGGACATATTCATCCTCAGAAATAAACTGCAAACGAGAGCGCACATATGCCCCTCGTGCCTTCACACGACTACATGCTTTAAGGGTGCTCTTTTTTTCTTGGTATGCCTGCAGTTCAGTAGAGGTAAGTGTGGCCAGGTGCTTCTCAAGGTGCAGCAGTTCCTCTTCCAGTCTTTTGATCCCTAACCCAAGTGTTTTGCTCGATCCATACGAGTATTCCTGACACAGCAATTTCAATCGTACCTTGCCTACATCCCACCAGAATCCAAGTGAGCAAAAATCTCCTTTTTTATTCCTCCAGGCTTGCCAAAAATTCAAAAAGATTGACAAAAAGGCTTCATCCTGACTTAAAGCATTGTTCAGGTGCCACAAGCCAGGGCCTCGCCTTGTTTCCGCCAGGGAAAACTTAATCCAGGCCAAGTTGTGATCTGTGAAATGGGCAACTTTTATGCCGGAGTCACTGACACTCTTACACCAACGGTGAGACACGTAAATTCTATCGAGCCGGGATTGTGATATATGACCACCTCTGATACTCGTATACGTGAATGTTCTGTCTGTGGGGTGTTGTATGTGCCAAGTATCCCTCAAGTTTAACAGTGTTATGGTTTGTTGTAATATTCTTACAGAGGGATTATGCGGCTCCTGACCTATTCGATCAAGGGAGGGGTTTAGAGTGCAATAAAAGTCTCCTCCAAGAATTACACACTCTTCACCAGGCAAGGTGAGCATGAATCTCTGCAACCGGTTGAAGAAAATCCTCCTTGCAACTCCTACACAAGGTGCATAAATGTTGACGAAATTGACAACAAATTCTTCAAACTTTGCTTTTATATGTAGCAACCGCCCCACACTGGCTTCCTTTACAACAAGTATTTCAGGTTTCCTCTTTGGTGAAAAGAGGGTAGCCACTCCACAAGATGTGTCCGTTAAGTGACTGAAAAAGGCCAAGCCTTCCCATTGGTTTTCCCATCGGGATGCAGCCTCTGGGGTCGTGTGGGTTTCCTGCAAAAAGGTTACTTCAAGTTTTTCCTTCACACAGAATGACAATACCTGGTGCACACGGAATGCATCCTTACAGCCATTGACATTCAATGATCCTATTCGTAAGTTTGATGTCATTATTGTATTGAGAGTTTTGTTTCTGTGAAATTCATCCTCCTAAACGAATTTATATTCAGGCCCGTAACTCAACAACTTTGCTAGAAACTTCCTGACTCGGGCTTGTTCGGCCGAGCCTGAAGTCCTTGTTTTATGTCCCTCTCTCCTTAGTGCATACAAGGAATGCACTAGCAAGTCATAATCTTTCCACCGTTTCAGCGCATTTTCCACTTTCTTCCTGCTATGCAAGCTTTGTTCCAGGAACTCGAATATCTCCTGGCTGGGAATGCAGGAATGGCGTCCTGCCGGTAGGTCTGTCTCTAAACCAGTCAGTGACCCTTGATAGTCTTCACCATCACCAATACTTTCCTCATCATCGCTGTCTGGAGGTTCAAGATCCTTCTCCTTTGGTGTACTTGTACAATGTGTCAAGTCTTCTGCCATGTCGTCTCTCAAGGCTGACTTGGCATAATCTTCTGGCGCAGAGGAACGCTCCTTTCGCTCTGATGCGGCGGACGTTGCTACACCTGTGGGAATGGATGCCTCCTCCTCAGTTGGTATAGGAGATCCAACCTTTTGGGGTCGTAAAATAGAGATGTGCTCAACTATTCCCCTTTCTGCGCCAACAGTGAGTGAAGTGACATCACCTGAGATGTCGGTCAGTGCCAGCAACTTTATTGATGCTTGTGTGTCTGGTTCCCTCTCTCTGTCTGTCCCACCGATGAATGCTACTTCAGAATCCTTTGAAACGTCGGTGTTAATCCTTCGGTTCAGAACTGCTCTTGTAGATGTTTCAATCCCTGGTTTATTTTGAAGCTTCGTTGCAGTTGTTATTATTGGATGCATTTTCTCAGGAGCCAACATCACAGTATCGTTTGGCCCTGTCAAGTCAGATACCTCTACGTTGTTTGTCTTTACCGTGCTGGGTTTACTACCTGACGGTCTCCCTTCCTGTTCATTCTTCAAACTGTCTTTGGGTGGATCTGAGAGAGAAGACTCTCCATATCCTGTCGTTTGATGAATAGTTTCCTCTTCTTCTTCTTCTTCTTCCATTTCTTCAGATTGGGTTACCACTCTTTTCTCCTTCAGAATACTAGGCTTTACAAATCCCTTTGACACATTACTTCCCGTGTCATCCTCAATTGTACCAGGGTGTTCCGTGGTCCCATCCTCTGTGGGTTCTGATTTCCTCTTCTGTGCTCTCTTTGCCTTCCCTGCTCCCACTGCCTGCCATTGATTTATGGCAGCGGAAGAGTTGGGATGAGAAGCTGGTATAGAACTTTCTTGAGGGTCCACTGCCCTCGAGCACAAAGGAGCAACCGCCTCTCTTAGGTTACCTACAGTGACGCTGGGATCCTCTCGAGGCTGATCTGGACGTTGAGGAGCTGCAACCTCTTTAATGATGGTGGGGCAGTCTGCTCTCCTGTGATCCTTCGCTTTGCATACAAAACAACGGGGTTCGTTTGTCATATAAAACACCCTGTAATTCTTTCCGTCAAAAGGAATAACAAACGACCCCTCACATTCAGCATCCTTTCCCAATTCAATGGATACTTGTCTTTTAAAAGACCAGACATGTTGTAGGGAGGGCTCATGACAGCCCAAAGACACAGGCTTGATGGGTGATCTCAACACTCCCAGTCGTTCCAGGAAAGGCACCACGACATTGTCAGGCACGTAAGGAGGTATATTAGATATAATTATCCTTGTACCAAGACTTGAGAGCGGCTCGACTTGTACAAAGAGTCCTCCCACACTAATCCCTTTCTCAATGGCTTTGTTTGCTGCAGCCTCTGAGTTAAGAAAGAACACAGCTTGTCCATACATTTTCGAGGCTGCAACTATCGTTGCTGGATCAACCACACTAGCGAGTGCGTTCACATAGGCCTCTATTTGGGTGATTTGTCCCAACTCGCATTTCACCCCGTGCTTCCTTGTTAACGCCTTAAATGGGTGGGCAGGGCGGTTCCCACCTGCACCAGAGGTAGCAGCGGCCATTTTTGCCCATGTACCATCCAGAGGCATGATTGCTATGAACGGTATATTTCCCGTCAAATGAAAATGGGGGAAAAAAAAAAAAAAAAAAAAAAAATCAATGAGCTCGTTCGCGAGCTTCTGCTTATTTTAGCACGACCGTACCGGTATGCTAATGATTTGCTCAAAAGGATAAACAAACACGCGTTGAGCAAATAACTTATCGGCTTAATCGCCAAAACTATGCAAATTTAGCACAGAAAGTCAAGGGTCATTAAGCAAAAACAAGGAAGTCAAACAGTTTGTGATACGCCACAAATCGGGCGCGGCAAATCTAGTCCCACACGGGTGCGGCCGCATGCCGCGGCTAGGCCCGAACACAAAGGGCTAATAACTCAAACGGGACGTCAAAGTAAAGTAACAAAATGAACCAACTCGGTTCAAATAACCCAAATAAACCAAAAACAAGTACAGATACATTCAAAGTACACCGCCCCCATGCCAAATAATTAAATATCCTACAGCGCGGCATTGCCGGGACGCCTCCGGCGCCCGGCAATACCGCAGTACAGCTCATTGAGGCTGCATTGGGAGGGAGAGGTGTACACTAATTGATTGATTAATTGTATAATTAAAATCAATAAAAGATTATCACAAAATATTTTCTTAATCAATTGGCTAATAGCATAACTAAACCACTCGTGCTTCATCCGAAGATGTATCTTTTAGAAATTTAATTAAAGAAGTCATTAATAAAAAAATAAATAATTAACTGATTAATCAATAAATAATTAATCGATTAAATGATTAATCAATAAATCAAAAATATCCTTGATAGCCACATCACTTGGTCACTCATGTCCAAATATTAGCTTCCCAGCTCAAAAGGTGCCTGAGATATTGTTCAAATGAGAAAGAAAATAAATAAATGATTAATAATGAAAATAAATAAATAATAATCGTATAAAAATTAAATTATTAATCAATTCGGTCAGAGAACACATAAACCACCACCATTTCATCAGAATCTGTAACTTTAAAAATAAATTTTTTAGTCATTAATCGAATAATTAAATAATTAATCGATAAATTGATTCATTAATAAATCAAAAATAGCCTTTGCAGCCAAATCACCTGGTCATTGGCATGTCCAAATATCAGATTCCTAACTCAAAAGGTGCCTGAGTTAATGGTCAGAAGAGAAAGGAAATTTGATTAATTAAATAAGTACTTAATTAATCGCTAATAATTAAATAACTCCTCAATTTTATTGATTAATCAAAAAAAAAAAATACCGTTTTTGAGAAAGGACTTGCTCACTATTGTGCCAAAATTTCAGCTTCCTAGCTCAAAGGATGGCTGAGATATCGCCCGGACAACCAAGAAAGAAAACAAACAAACAAACAAGAAACCAGAGTGAAAACTGAGTACTCTCTTTCAGCGTGCGTCACTGCCGAGCCCCCTTTGGTGCCCGGCAATGACGATTTGCAATGCCTGGAGATGGCATAGGAAAGGAGCGGTGTACAAAAATACCGTTTTTGACAAAGGACTTACTCACTATTATGCCGAAATTTCAGCTTCCTAGCTCAAAGGATGGCTGAGATATCGCCCGGACAACCAAGAAAACAAGAAAGAAAACAAATAAATGATTAATAATGAAAATAAATAAATAATAATCATAAAAAATTTAAATTATTAATCAATTTGGTCAGAGAACACATAAACTACCACTATTTCATCAGAATCTGTAACTTTAAAAAAAAAAATTTTTTTGTCATTAATCGAATAATTAAATAATTAATCGATTAATTGATTAATTAATAAATCAAAAATATCCTTTGCAGCCAAATCACCTGGTCATTGGCATGTCCAAATATCAGCTTCCTAACTCAAAAGGTGCCTGAGTTAATAATGGTCAGAAGAGAAATGAAATTTAATTAATTAAATAAGTACTTAATTAAACGCTAATAATTAAATAACTCCTCAATTAATTGATTATTCAAAAAACAAAAAATACCGTATTTGACAAAGGACTTGCTCACTACTGTGCCGAAATTTCAGCTTCCTAGCTCAAAGGATGGCTGAGATATCGTCCGGACAACCAAGAAAGAAAACAAACAAACAAGAAAACAAGTACACATACATTCAAAGTACACCGCCCCATGCCAAATAATTAAATGTGCTGCAGCGCGGCATTGCCGGGGCGCCTCCGGCGCCCGGCAATACCACAGTGCAGCTCATTGAGGCTGCATTGGGAGGGAGAGGTGTACACTAATTGATTGATTAATTGTATAATTAAAATCAATAAAAGACAAGTACACATACATTCAAAGTACACCGCCCCATGCCAAATAATTAAATATGCTGCAGCGCGGCATTGCCGGGGCGCCTCTGGCGCCCGGCAATACCGCAGTACAGCTCATTGAGGCTCCATTGGGAGGGAGAGGTGTACACTAATTGATTGATTAATTGTATAATTAAAATCAATAAAAGATTATCACAAAATATTTTCATAATCAATTGGCTAATCGCATAACTAAACCAGTAGTGCTTCATCCGAAGATGTATCTTTTAGAAATTTAATTAAAGAAGTCATTTATAAAAAATTAAATAATTAATTGATTACTCAATAAATAATTAATCGATTAATCAATAAATACTTAATAGATGAAATGATTAATCAATAAATCAAAAATATCCTTGATAGCCACATCACTTGGTCACTCATGTCCAAATATTAGCTTCCCAGCTCAAAAGGTGCCTGAGATATTGGCCAAATGAGAAAGAAAATAAATAAATGATTAATAATGAAAATAAATAAATAATAATCATAAAAAAATTAAATTATTAATCAATTTGGTCAGAGAACACATAAACTACCACTATTTCATCAGAATCTGTAACTTTAAAAAAAAATTTTTTTTGTCATTAATCGAATAATTAAATAATTAATCGATTAATTAATAAATCAAAAATATCCTTTGCAGCCAAATCACCTGGTCATTGGCATGTCCAAATATCAGCTTCCTAACTCAAAAGGTGCCTGAGTTAATAATGGTCAGAAGAGAAATGAAATTTAATTAATTAAATAAGTACTTAATTAAACGCTAATAATTAAATAACTCCTCAATTAATTGATTATTCAAAAAACAAAAAATACCGTATTTGACAAAGGACTTGCTCACTACTGTGCCGAAATTTCAGCTTCCTAGCTCAAAGGATGGCTGAGATATCGCCCGGACAACCAAGAAAACAAACAAACAAGAAACCAGAGTGAAAACTGAGTACTCTCTTTCAGCGTGCGTCACTGCCGAGCCCCCTTTGGTGCCCGGCAATGACGATTTGCAATGCCTGGAGATGGCATAGGAAAGGAGCGGTGTACAATTATCACAAAATATTTTCATAATCAATTGGCTAATCGCATAACTAAACCATTAGTGCTTCATCCGAAGATGTATCTTTTAGAAATTTAATTAAATAAGTCATTTATAAAAAATTAAATAATTAATTGATTACTCAATAAATAATTAATCGATTAATCAATAAATAATTAATAGATGAAATGATTAATCAATAAATCAAAAATATCCTTGATAGCCACATCACTTGGTCACTCATGTCCAAATATTAGCTTCCCAGCTCAAAAGGTGCCTGAGATATTGGCCAAATGAGAAAGAAAATAAATAAATGATTAATAATGAAAATAAATAAATAATAATCATAAAAAAATTAAATTAGTAATCAATTTGGTCAGAGAACACATAAACTACCACTATTTCATCAGAATCTGTAACTTAAAAAAAAAAATTTTTTGGGTCATTAATCGAATAATTAAATAATTAATCGATTAATTGATTAATTAATAAATCAAAAATATCCTTTGGAGCCAAATCACCTGGTCATTGGCATGTCCAAATATCAGCTTCCTAACTCAAAAGGTGCCTGAGTTAATAATGGTCAGAAGAGAAATGAAATTTAATTAATTAAATAAGTACTTAATTAAACGCTAATAATTAAATAACTCCTCAATTAATTGATTATTCAAAAAACAAAAAATACCGTATTTGACAAAGGACTTGCTCACGACTGTGCCGAAATTTCAGCTTCCTAGCTCAAAGGATGGCTGAGATATCGTCCGGACAACCAAGAAAGAAAGAAAGAAAACAAACAAGTACAAATACATTCAAAGTACACCGCCCCATGCCAAATAATTAAATATGCTGCAGCGCGGCATTGCCGGGGCGCCTCTGGCGCCCGGCAATACCGCAGTGCAGCTCATTGAGGCTGCATTGGGAGGGAGAGGTGTACACTAATTGATTGATTAATTGTATAATTAAAATCAATAAAAGATTATCACAAAATATTTTCATAATCAATTGGCTAATCGCATAACTAAACCACTAGTGCTTCATCCGAAGATGTATCTTTTAGAAATTTAATTAAATAAGTCATTTATAAAAAATTAAATAATTAATTGATTACTCAATAAATAATTAATCGATTAATCAATAAATAATTAATAGATGAAATGATTAATCAATAAATCAAAAATATCCTTGATAGCCACATCACTTGGTCACTCATGTCCAAATATTAGCTTCCCAGCTCAAAAGGTGCCTGAGATATTGGCCAAATGAGAAAGAAAATAAATAAATGATTAATAATGAAAATAAATAAATAATAATCATAAAAAAATTAAATTATTAATCAATTTGGTCAGAGAACACATAAACAAGTACACATACATTCAAAGTACACCGCCCCATGCCAAATAATTAAATATGCTGCAGCGCGGCATTGCCGGGGCGCCACCGGCGCCCGGCAATACCGCAGTGCAGCTCATTGAGGCTGCATTGGGAGGGAGAGGTGTACACTAATTGATTGATTAATTGTATAATTAAAATCAATAAAAGATTATCACAAAATATTTTCATAATCAATTGGCTAATCGCATAACTAAACCAGTAGTGCTTCATCCGAAGATGTATCTTTTAGAAATTTAATTAAATAAGTCATTTATAAAAAATTAAATAATTAATTGATTACTCAATAAATAATTAATCGATTAATCAATAAATACTTAATAGATGAAATGATTAATCAATAAATCAAAAATATCCTTGATAGCCACATCACTTGGTCACTCATGTCCAAATATTAGCTTCCCAGCTCAAAAGGTGCCTGAGATATTGGCCAAATGAGAAAGAAAATAAATAAATGATTAATAATGAAAATAAATAAATAATAATCATAAAAAAATTAAATTATTAATCAATTTGGTCAGAGAACACATAAACTACCACTATTTCATCAGAATCTGTAACTTAAAAAAAAAATTTTTTTTTGTCATTAATCGAATAATTAAATAATTAATCGATTAATTGATTAATTAATAAATCAAAAATATCCTTTGCAGCCAAATCACCTGGTCATTGGCATGTCCAAATATCAGCTTCCTAACTCAAAAGGTGCCTGAGTTAATAATGGTCAGAAGATAAATGAAATTTAATTAATTAAATAAGTACTTAATTAAACGCTAATAATTAAATAACTCCTCAATTAATTGATTATTCAAAAAACAAAAAATACCGTATTTGACAAAGGACTTGCTCACTACTGTGCCGAAATTTCAGCTTCCTAGCTCAAAGGATGGCTGAGATATCGTCCGGACAACCAAGAAAACAAACAAGAAACCAGAGTGAAAACTGAGTACTCTCTTTCAGCGTGCGTCACTGCCGAGCCCCCTTCGGTGCCCGGCAATGACGATTTGCAATGCCTGGAGGTGGCATAGGAAAGGAGCGGTGTACAACTACCACTATTTCATCAGAATCTGTAACTTTAAAAAAAAAAATTTTTTTGTCATTAATCGAATAATTAAATAATTAATCGATTAATTGATTAATTAATAAATCAAAAATATCCTTTGCAGCCAAATCACCTGGTCATTGGCATGTCCAAATATCAGCTTCCTAACTCAAAAGGTGCCTGAGTTAATAATGGTCAGAAGAGAAATGAAATTTAATTAATTAAATAAGTACTTAATTAAACGCTAATAATTAAATAACTCCTCAATTAATTGATTATTCAAAAAACAAAAAATACCGTATTTGACAAAGGACTTGCTCACTACTGTGCCGAAATTTCAGCTTCCTAGCTCAAAGGATGGCTGAGATATCGCCCGGACAACCAAGAAAACAAGAAAGAAAACAAACAAGAAAACAAACAAGTACAAATACATTCAAAGTACACCGCCCCATGCCAAATAATTAAATATGCTGCAGCGCGGCATTGCCGGGGCGCCTCAGGCGCCCGGCAATACCGCAGTGCAGCTCATTGAGGCTGCATTGGGAGGGAGACGTGTACACTAATTGATTGATTAATTGTATAATTAAAATCAATAAAAGATTATCACAAAATATTTTCATAATCAATTGGCTAATCGCATAACTAAACCACTAGTGCTTCATCCGAAGATGTATTTTTTAGAAATTTAATTAAATAAGTCATTTATAAAAAATTAAATAATTAATTGATTACTCAATAAATAATTAATCGATTAATCAATAAATAATTAATAGATGAAATGATTAATCAATAAATCAAAAATATCCTTGATAGCCACATCACTTGGTCACTCATGTCCAAATATTAGCTTCCCAGCTCAAAAGGTGCCTGAGATATTGAACAAATGAGAAAGAAAATAAATAAATGATTAATAATGAAAATAAATAAATAATAATCATAAAAAAATTAAATTATTAATCAATTTGGTCAGAGAACACATAAACTACCACTATTTCATCAGAATCTGTAACTTTAAAAAAAAAAAATTTTTTGTCATTAATCGAATAATTAAATAATTAATCGATTAATTGATTAATTAATAAATCAAAAATATCCTTTGCAGCCAAATCACCTGGCCATTGGCATGTCCAAATATCAGCTTCCTAACTCAAAAGGTGCCTGAGTTAATAATGGTCAGAAGAGAAATGAAATTTAATTAATTAAATAAGTACTTAATTAAACGCTAATAATTAAATAACTCCTCAATTAATTGATTATTCAAAAAACAAAAAATACCGTATTTGACAAAGGACTTGCTCACTACTGTGCCGAAATTTCAGCTTCCTAGCTCAAAGGATGGCTGAGATATCGTCCGGACAACCAAGAAAACAAACAAACAAGAAACCAGAGTGAAAACTGAGTACTCTCTTTCAGCGTGCGTCACTGCCGAGCCCCCTTTGGTGCCCGGCAATGACGATTTGCAATGCCTGGAGATGGCATAGGAAAGGAGCGGTGTACAACAAGTACACATACATTCAAAGTACACCGCCCCATGCCAAATAATTAAATATGCTGCAGCGCGGCATTGCCGGGGCGCCTCCGGCGCCCGGCAATACCGCAGTGCAGCTCATTAAGGCTGCATTGGAAGGGAGGGGTGTACACTAATTGATTGATTAATTGTATAATTAAAATCAATAAAAGATTATCACAAAATATTTTCATAATCAATTGGCCAATCGCATAACTAAACCACTAGTGCTTCATCCGAAGATGTATCTTTTAGAAATTTAATTAAATAAGTCATTTATAAAAAATTAAATAATTAATTGATTACTCAATAAATAATTAATCGATTAATCAATAAATAATTAATAGATGAAATGATTAATCAATAAATCAAAAATATCCTTGATAGCCACATCACTTGGTCACTCATGTCCAAATATTAGCTTCCCAGCTCAAAACGTGCCTGAGATATTGGCCAAATGAGAAAGAAAATAAATAAATGATTAATAATGAAAATAAATAAATAATAATCATAAAAAAATTAAATTATTAATCAATTTGGTCAGAGAACACATAAACTACCACTATTTCATCAGAATCTGTAACTTTAAAAAAAAAAAATTTTTTGTCATTAATCGAATAATTAAATAATTAATCGATTAATTGATTAATTAATAAATCAAAAATATCCTTTGCAGCCAAATCACCTGGTCATTGGCATGTCCAAATATCAGCTTCCTAACTCAAAAGGTGCCTGAGTTAATAATGGTCAGAAGAGAAATGAAATTTAATTAATTAAATAAGTACTTAATTAAACGCTAATAATTAAATAACTCCTCAATTAATTGATTATTCAAAAAACAAAAAATACCGTATTTGACAAAGGACTTGCTCACTACTGTGCCGAAATTTCAGCTTCCTAGCTCAAAGGATGGCTGAGATATCGTCCGGACAACCAAGAAAACAAACAAACAAGAAACCAGAGTGAAAACTGAGTACTCTCTTTCAGCGTGCGTCACTGCCGAGCCCCCTTTGGTGCCCGGCAATGACGATTTGCAATGCCTGGAGATGGCATAGGAAAGGAGCGGTGTACAACAAGTACACATACATTCAAAGTACACCGCCCCATGCCAAATAATTAAATATGCTGCAGCGCGGCATTGCCGGGGCGCCTCTGGCGCCCGGCAATACCGCAGTGCAGCTCATTGAGGCTCCATTGGGAGGGAGAGGTGTACACTAATTGATTGATTAATTGTATAATTAAAATCAATAAAAGATTATCACAAAATATTTTCATAATCAATTGGCTAATCGCATAACTAAACCAGTAGTGCTTCATCCGAAGATGTATCTTTTAGAAATTTAATTAAAGAAGTCATTTATAAAAAATTAAATAATTAATTGATTACTCAATAAATAATTAATCGATTAATCAATAAATACTTAATAGATGAAATGATTAATCAATAAATCAAAAATATCCTTGATAGCCACATCACTTGGTCACTCATGTCCAAATATTAGCTTCCCAGCTCAAAAGGTGCCTGAGATATTGGCCAAATGAGAAAGAAAATAAATAAATGATTAATAATGAAAATAAATAAATAATAATCATAAAAAAATTAAATTATTAATCAATTTGGTCAGAGAACACATAAACTACCACTATTTCATCAGAATCTGTAACTTTAAAAAAAAAAAATTTTTTGTCATTAATCGAATAATTAAATAATTAATCGATTAATTGATTAATTAATAAATCAAAAATATCCTTTGCAGCCAAATCACCTGGTCATTGGCATGTCCAAATATCAGCTTCCTAACTCAAAAGGTGCCTGAGTTAATAATGGTCAGAAGAGAAATGAAATTTAATTAATTAAATAAGTACTTAATTAAACGCTAATAATTAAATAACTCCTCAATTAATTGATTATTCAAAAAACAAAAAATACCGTATTTGACAAAGGACTTGCTCACTACTGTGCCGAAATTTCAGCTTCCTAGCTCAAAGGATGGCTGAGATATCGCCCGGACAACCAAGAAAACAAACAAACAAGAAACCAGAGTGAAAACTGAGTACTCTCTTTCAGCGTGCGTCACTGCCGAGCCCCCTTTGGTGCCCGGCAATGACGATTTGCAATGCCTGGAGATGGCATAGGAAAGGAGCGGTGTACAACAAGTACAAATACATTCAAAGTACACCGCCCCATGCCAAATAATTAAATATGCTGCAGCGCGGCATTGCCGGGGCGCCTCTGGCGCCCGGCAATACCGCAGTGCAGCTCATTGAGGCTGCATTGGGAGGGAGAGGTGTACACTAATTGATTGATTAATTGTATAATTAAAATCAATAAAAGATTATCACAAAATATTTTCATAATCAATTGGCTAATCGCATAACTAAACCACTAGTGCTTCATCCGAAGATGTATCTTTTAGAAATTTAATTAAATAAGTCATTTATAAAAAATTAAATAATTAATTGATTACTCAATAAATAATTAATCGATTAATCAATAAATAATTAATAGATGAAATGATTAATCAATAAATCAAAAATATCCTTGATAGCCACATCACTTGGTCACTCATGTCCAAATATTAGCTTCCCAGCTCAAAAGGTGCCTGAGATATTGGCCAAATGAGAAAGAAAATAAATAAATGATTAATAATGAAAATAAATAAATAATAATCATAAAAAAATTAAATTATTAATCAATTTGGTCAGAGAACACATAAACTACCACTATTTCATCAGAATCTGTAACTTTAAAAAAAAAAATTTTTTTGTCATTAATCGAATAATTAAATAATTAATCGATTAATTGATTAATTAATAAATCAAAAATATCCTTTGCAGCCAAATCACCTGGTCATTGGCATGTCCAAATATCAGCTTCCTAACTCAAAAGGTGCCTGAGTTAATAATGGTCAGAAGAGAAATGAAATTTAATTAATTAAATAAGTACTTAATTAAACGCTAATAATTAAATAACTCCTCAATTAATTGATTATTCAAAAAACAAAAAATACCGTATTTGACAAAGGACTTGCTCACTACTGTGCCGAAATTTCAGCTTCCTAGCTCAAAGGATGGCTGAGATATCGCCCGGACAACCAAGAAAACAAGAAAGAAAACAAACAAGTACACATACATTCAAAGTACACCGCCCCATGCCAAATAATTAAATATGCTGCAGCGCGGCATTGCCGGGGCGCCTCCGGCGCCCGGCAATACCGCAGTGCAGCTCATTGAGGCTGCATTGGGAGGGAGAGGTGTACACTAATTGATTGATTAATTGTATAATTAAAATCAATAAAAGATTATCACAAAATATTTTCATAATCAATTGGCTAATCGCATAACTAAACCAGTAGTGCTTCATCCGAAGATGTATCTTTTAGAAATTTAATTAAATAAGTCATTTATAAAAAATTAAATAATTAATTGATTACTCAATAAATAATTAATCGATTAATCAATAAATACTTAATAGATGAAATGATTAATCAATAAATCAAAAATATCCTTGATAGCCACATCACTTGGTCACTCATGTCCAAATATTAGCTTCCCAGCTCAAAACGTGCCTGAGATATTGGCCAAATGAGAAAGAAAATAAATAAATGATTAATAATGAAAATAAATAAATAATAATCATAAAAAAATTAAATTATTAATCAATTTGGTCAGAGAACACATAAACTACCACTATTCCATCAGAATCTGTAACTTTAAAAAAAAATTTTTTTTTGTCATTAATCGAATAATTAAATAATTAATCGATTAATTGATTAATTAATAAATCAAAAATATCCTTTGCAGCCAAATCACTTGGTCATTGGCATGTCCAAATATCAGCTTCCTAACTCAAAAGGTGCCTGAGTTAATAATGGTCAGAAGAGAAATGAAATTTAATTAATTAAATAAGTACTTAATTAAACGCTAATAATTAAATAACTCCTCAATTAATTGATTATTCAAAAAACAAAAAATACCGTATTTGACAAAGGACTTGCTCACTACTGTGCCGAAATTTCAGCTTCCTAGCTCAAAGGATGGCTGAGATATCGCCCGGACAACCAAGAAAACAAGAAAGAAAACAAACAAGAAAACAAGTACACATACATTCAAAGTACACCGCCCCCATGCCAAATAATGAAATATCCTACAGCGCAGCATTGCCGGGGCGCCTCTGGCGCCCGGCAATACTGCAGTGCACCTCATAGAGGCTGCATTGGGAGGAAGAGGTGTTCGCTAATTGATTGATTAATTGTATAATTAAAATCAATAAAAGATTATCACAAAATATTTTCTTAATCAATTGGCTAATAGCATAACTAAACCAGAAGTGCTTCATCCGAAGACCTATCTTTTAGAAATTTTATTAAATGTCATTAATAAAAATTAAATAATTAATTGATTAATCAATAAATAATTAATCAATTAATCAATAAATAATTAAGCAATTAAATGATGAATCAATAAATCAAAAATATCCTTGATAGCCACATCACTTGGTCACTCATGTCCAAATATTAGCTTCCCAGCTCAAACGGTGCCTGAGATATTGGCCAAATGAGAAAGAAAATAAATAAATGATTAATAATGAAAATAAATAAATAATAATCATAAAAAAATTAAATTATTAATCAATTTGGTCAGAGAACACATAAACTACCACTATTTCATCAGAATCTGTAACTATAAAAAAAAAGATTTTTTGGTCATTAATCGAATAATTAAATAATTAATCGATTAATTGATTAATTAATAAATCAAAAATAGCATTTGCAGCCAAATCACCTGGTCATTGGCATGTCCAAATATCAGCTTCCTAACTCAAAAGGTGCCTGAGTTAATGGTCAGAAGAGAAATGAAATTTAAATAATTAAATAAGTACTTCATTAAACGCTAATAATTAAATAACTCCTCAATTAATTGATTAATCAAAAAACAAAAAATACCGTTTTTGACAAAGGACTTGCTCACTATTGTGCCGAAATTTCAGCTTCTTAGCTTGAAGGATGGCTGAGATATCGCCCGGACAACCAAGAAAACAAACAAACAAACAAGAAACCAGAGTGAAAACTGAGTACTCTCTTTCAGCGTGCGTCACTGCCGAGCCCCCTTTGGTGCCCGGCAATGACGATTTGCAATGCCTGGAGATGGCATAGGAAAGGAGCGGTGTACAACAAACAAGTACACATACATTCAAAGTACACCGCCCCATGCCAAATAATTAAATATGCTGCAGCGCGGCATTGCCGGGGCGCCTCCGGCGCCCGGCAATACCGCAGTGCAGCTCATTGAGGCTGCATTGGGAGGGAGAGGTGTACACTAATTGATTGATTAATTGTATAATTAAAATCAATAAAAGATTATCACAAAATATTTTCATAATCAATTGGCTAATCGCATAACTAAACCAGTAGTGCTTCATCCGAAGATGTATCTTTTAGAAATTTAATTAAATAAGTCATTTATAAAAAATTAAATAATTAATTGATTACTCAATAAATAATTAATCGATTAATCAATAAATACTTAATAGATGAAATGATTAATCAATAAATCAAAAATATCCTTGATAGCCACATCACTTGGTCACTCATGTCCAAATATTAGCTTCCCAGCTCAAAAGGTGCCTGAGATATTGGCCAAATGAGAAAGAAAATAAATAAATGATTAATAATGAAAATAAATAAATAATAATCATAAAAAAATTAAATTATTAATCAATTTGGTCAGAGAACACATAAACTACCACTATTTCATCAGAATCTGTAACTTAAAAAAAAAAAAATTTTTTTGTCATTAATCGAATAATTAAATAATTAATCGATTAATTGATTAATTAATAAATCAAAAATATCCTTTGCAGCCAAATCACCTGGTCATTGGCATGTCCAAATATCAGCTTCCTAACTCAAAAGGTGCCTGAGTTAATAATGGTCAGAAGAGAAATGAAATTTAATTAATTAAATAAGTACTTAATTAAACGCTAATAATTAAATAACTCCTCAATTAATTGATTATTCAAAAAACAAAAAATACCGTATTTGACAAAGGACTTGCTCACTACTGTGCCGAAATTTCAGCTTCCTAGCTCAAAGGATGGCTGAGATATCGCCCGGACAACCAAGAAAACAAGAAAGAAAACAAACAAGTACACATACATTCAAAGTACACCGCCCCATGCCAAATAATTAAATATGCTGCAGCGCGGCATTGCCGGGGCGCCTCCGGCGCCCGGCAATACCGCAGTGCAGCTCATTGAGGCTGCATTGGGAGGGAGAGGTGTACACTAATTGATTGATTAATTGTATAATTAAAATCAATAAAAGATTATCACAAAATATTTTCATAATCAATTGGCTAATCGCATAACTAAACCAGTAGTGCTTCATCCGAAGATGTATCTTTTAGAAATTTAATTAAATAAGTCATTTATAAAAAATTAAATAATTAATTGATTACTCAATAAATAATTAATCGATTAATCAATAAATACTTAATAGATGAAATGATTAATCAATAAATCAAAAATATCCTTGATAGCCACATCACTTGGTCACTCATGTCCAAATATTAGCTTCCCAGCTCAAAACGTGCCTGAGATATTGGCCAAATGAGAAAGAAAATAAATAAATGATTAATAATGAAAATAAATAAATAATAATCATAAAAAAATTAAATTATTAATCAATTTGGTCAGAGAACACATAAACTACCACTATTCCATCAGAATCTGTAACTTTAAAAAAAAATTTTTTTTTGTCATTAATCGAATAATTAAATAATTAATCGATTAATTGATTAATTAATAAATCAAAAATATCCTTTGCAGCCAAATCACTTGGTCATTGGCATGTCCAAATATCAGCTTCCTAACTCAAAAGGTGCCTGAGTTAATAATGGTCAGAAGAGAAATGAAATTTAATTAATTAAATAAGTACTTAATTAAACGCTAATAATTAAATAACTCCTCAATTAATTGATTATTCAAAAAACAAAAAATACCGTATTTGACAAAGGACTTGCTCACTACTGTGCCGAAATTTCAGCTTCCTAGCTCAAAGGATGGCTGAGATATCGCCCGGACAACCAAGAAAACAAGAAAGAAAACAAACAAGAAAACAAGTACACATACATTCAAAGTACACCGCCCCCATGCCAAATAATGAAATATCCTACAGCGCAGCATTGCCGGGGCGCCTCTGGCGCCCGGCAATACTGCAGTGCACCTCATAGAGGCTGCATTGGGAGGAAGAGGTGTTCGCTAATTGATTGATTAATTGTATAATTAAAATCAATAAAAGATTATCACAAAATATTTTCTTAATCAATTGGCTAATAGCATAACTAAACCAGAAGTGCTTCATCCGAAGACCTATCTTTTAGAAATTTTATTAAATGTCATTAATAAAAATTAAATAATTAATTGATTAATCAATAAATAATTAATCAATTAATCAATAAATAATTAAGCAATTAAATGATGAATCAATAAATCAAAAATATCCTTGATAGCCACATCACTTGGTCACTCATGTCCAAATATTAGCTTCCCAGCTCAAACGGTGCCTGAGATATTGGCCAAATGAGAAAGAAAATAAATAAATGATTAATAATGAAAATAAATAAATAATAATCATAAAAAAATTAAATTATTAATCAATTTGGTCAGAGAACACATAAACTACCACTATTTCATCAGAATCTGTAACTATAAAAAAAAAGATTTTTTGGTCATTAATCGAATAATTAAATAATTAATCGATTAATTGATTAATTAATAAATCAAAAATAGCATTTGCAGCCAAATCACCTGGTCATTGGCATGTCCAAATATCAGCTTCCTAACTCAAAAGGTGCCTGAGTTAATGGTCAGAAGAGAAATGAAATTTAAATAATTAAATAAGTACTTCATTAAACGCTAATAATTAAATAACTCCTCAATTAATTGATTAATCAAAAAACAAAAAATACCGTTTTTGACAAAGGACTTGCTCACTATTGTGCCGAAATTTCAGCTTCTTAGCTTGAAGGATGGCTGAGATATCGCCCGGACAACCAAGAAAACAAACAAACAAACAAGAAACCAGAGTGAAAACTGAGTACTCTCTTTCAGCGTGCGTCACTGCCGAGCCCCCTTTGGTGCCCGGCAATGACGATTTGCAATGCCTGGAGATGGCATAGGAAAGGAGCGGTGTACAACAAACAAGTACACATACATTCAAAGTACACCGCCCCATGCCAAATAATTAAATATGCTGCAGCGCGGCATTGCCGGGGCGCCTCCGGCGCCCGGCAATACCGCAGTGCAGCTCATTGAGGCTGCATTGGGAGGGAGAGGTGTACACTAATTGATTGATTAATTGTATAATTAAAATCAATAAAAGATTATCACAAAATATTTTCATAATCAATTGGCTAATCGCATAACTAAACCAGTAGTGCTTCATCCGAAGATGTATCTTTTAGAAATTTAATTAAATAAGTCATTTATAAAAAATTAAATAATTAATTGATTACTCAATAAATAATTAATCGATTAATCAATAAATACTTAATAGATGAAATGATTAATCAATAAATCAAAAATATCCTTGATAGCCACATCACTTGGTCACTCATGTCCAAATATTAGCTTCCCAGCTCAAAAGGTGCCTGAGATATTGGCCAAATGAGAAAGAAAATAAATAAATGATTAATAATGAAAATAAATAAATAATAATCATAAAAAAATTAAATTATTAATCAATTTGGTCAGAGAACACATAAACTACCACTATTTCATCAGAATCTGTAACTTAAAAAAAAAAAAATTTTTTTGTCATTAATCGAATAATTAAATAATTAATCGATTAATTGATTAATTAATAAATCAAAAATATCCTTTGCAGCCAAATCACCTGGTCATTGGCATGTCCAAATATCAGCTTCCTAACTCAAAAGGTGCCTGAGTTAATAATGGTCAGAAGATAAATGAAATTTAATTAATTAAATAAGTACTTAATTAAACGCTAATAATTAAATAACTCCTCAATTAATTGATTATTCAAAAAACAAAAAATACCGTATTTGACAAAGGACTTGCTCACTACTGTGCCGAAATTTCAGCTTCCTAGCTCAAAGGATGGCTGAGATATCGTCCGGACAACCAAGAAAGAAAACAAGAAACCAGAGTGAAAACTGAGTACTCTCTTTCAGCGTGCGTCACTGCCGAGCCCCCTTTGGTGCCCGGCAATGACGATTTGCAATGCCTGGAGATGGCATAGGAAAGGAGCGGTGTACAACAAGTACAAATACATTCAAAGTACACCGCCCCATGCCAAATAATTAAATATGCTGCAGCGCGGCATTGCCGGGGCGCCTCCGGCGCCCGGCAATACCGCAGTGCAGCTCATTGAGGCTGCATTGGGAGGGAGAGGTGTACACTAATTGATTGATTAATTGTATAATTAAAATCAATAAAAGATTATCACAAAATATTTTCATAATCAATTGGCTAATCGCATAACTAAACCAGTAGTGCTTCATCCGAAGATGTATCTTTTAGAAATTTAATTAAATAAGTCATTTATAAAAAATTAAATAATTAATTGATTACTCAATAAATAATTAATCGATTAATCAATAAATACTTAATAGATGAAATGATTAATCAATAAATCAAAAATATCCTTGATAGCCACATCACTTGGTCACTCATGTCCAAATATTAGCTTCCCAGCTCAAAAGGTGCCTGAGATATTGGCCAAATGAGAAAGAAAATAAATAAATGATTAATAATGAAAATAAATAAATAATAATCATAAAAAAATTAAATTATTAATCAATTTGGTCAGAGAACACATAAACTACCACTATTTCATCAGAATCTGTAACTTAAAAAAAAAAAATTTTTTTGTCATTAATCGAATAATTAAATAATTAATCGATTAATTGATTAATTAATAAATCAAAAATATCCTTTGCAGCCAAATCACCTGGTCATTGGCATGTCCAAATATCAGCTTCCTAACTCAAAAGGTGCCTGAGTTAATAATGGTCAGAAGAGAAATGAAATTTAATTAATTAAATAAGTACTTAATTAAACGCTAATAATTAAATAACTCCTCAATTAATTGATTATTCAAAAAACAAAAAATACCGTATTTGACAAAGGACTTGCTCACTACTGTGCCGAAATTTCAGCTTCCTAGCTCAAAGGATGGCTGAGATATCGTCCGGACAACCAAGAAAGAAAGAAAACAAGAAAACAACCAGAGTGAAAACTGAGTACTCTCTTTCAGCGTGCGTCACTGCCGAGCCCCCTTCGGTGCCCAGCAATGACGATTTGCAATGCCTGGAGATGGCATAGGAAAGGTGCGGTGTACAACAAGAAACCAGAGTGAAAACTGAGTACTCTCTTTCAGCGTGCGTCACTGCCGAGCCCCCTTCGGTGCCCGGCAATGACGATTTGCAATGCCTGGAGGTGGCATAGGAAAGGAGCGGTGTACAACAAGAAACCAGAGTGAAAACTGAGTACTCTCTTTCAGCGTGCGTCACTGCCGAGCCCCCTTCGGTGCCCGGCAATGACGATTTGCAATGCCTGGAGGTGGCATAGGAAAGGAGCGGTGTACAACAAACAAGAAACCAGAGTGAAAACTGAGTACTCTCTTTCAGCGTGCGTCACTGCCGAGCCCCCTTTGGTGCCCGGCAATGACGATTTGCAATGCCTGGAGATGGCATAGGAAAGGAGCGGTGTACAACAAGTACACATACATTCAAAGTACACCGCCCCATGCCAAATAATTAAATATGCTGCAGCGCGGCATTGCCGGGGCGCCTCTGGCGCCCGGCAATACCGCAGTGCAGCTCATTGAGGCTGCATTGGGAGGGAGAGGTGTACACTAATTGATTGATTAATTGTATAATTAAAATCAATAAAAGATTATCACAAAATATTTTCATAATCAATTGGCTAATAGCATACCTAAAGCACTAGTGCTTCATCCGAAGATGTATCTTTTAGAAATTTAATTAAATAAGTCATTTATAAAAAATTAAATAATTAATTGATTACTCAATAAATAATTAATCGATTAATCAATAAATAATTAATAGATGAAATGATTAATCAATAAATCAAAAATATCCTTGATAGCCACATCACTTTGTCACTCATGTCCAAATATTAGCTTCCCAGCTCAAAAGGTGCCTGAGATATTGGCCAAATGAGAAAGAAAATAAATAAATGATTAATAATGAAAATAAATAAATAATAATCATAAAAAAATTAAATTATTAATCAATTTGGTCAGAGAACACATAAACTACCACTATTTCATCAGAATCTTTAACTTTAAAAAAATTTTTTTTTTTGTCATTAATCGAATAATTAAATAATTAATCGATTAATTGATTAATTAATAAATCAAAAATATCCTTTGCAGCCAAATCACCTGGTAATTGGCATGTCCAAATGTCAGCTTCCTAACTCAAAAGGTGCCTGAGTTAATGGTCAGAAGAGAAAGGAAATTTAATTAATTAAATAAGTACTAAATTAATCGCTAATAATTAAATAACTCCTCAATTTATTGATTAATCAAAAAAAAAAAATACTGTTTTTGACAAAGGACTTGCTCACGATTGTGCCGAAATTTCAGCTTCCTAGCTCAAAGGATGGCTGAGATATCGTCCGGACAAACAAACAAGAAAGAAAATAATGAAAATAAATAAATAATAATCATAAAAAAATTAAATTATTAATCAATTTGGTCAGAGAACACATAAACTACCACTATTTCATCAGAATCTGTAACTTTAAAAAAAAAAATTTTTTTGTCATTAATCGAATAATTAAATAATTAATCGATTAATTGATTAATTAATAAATCAAAAATATCCTTTGCAGCCAAATCACCTGGTCATTGGCATGTCCAAATATCAGCTTCCTAACTCAAAAGGTGCCTGAGTTAATAATGGTCAGAAGAGAAATGAAATTTAATTAATTAAATAAGTACTTAATTAAACGCTAATAATTAAATAACTCCTCAATTAATTGATTATTCAAAAAACAAAAAATACCGTATTTGACAAAGGACTTGCTCACTACTGTGCCGAAATTTAAGCTTCCTAGCTCAAAGGATGGCTGAGATATCGTCCGGACAACCAAGAAAACAAACAAACAAGAAACCAGAGTGAAAACTGAGTACTCTCTTTCAGCGTGCGTCACTGCCGAGCCCCCTTTGGTGCCCGGCAATGACGATTTGCAATGCCTGGAGATGGCATAGGAAAGGAGCGGTGTACAACAAACAAGTACACATACATTCAAAGTACACCGCCCCATGCCAAATAATTAAATATGCTGCAGCGCGGCATTGCCGGGGCGCCTCCGGCGCCCGGCAATACCGCAGTGCAGCTCATTGAGGCTGCATTGGGAGGGAGAGGTGTACACTAATTGATTGATTAATTGTATAATTAAAATCAATAAAAGATTATCACAAAATATTTTCATAATCAATTGGCTAATCGCATAACTAAACCAGTAGTGCTTCATCCGAAGATGTATCTTTTAGAAATTTAATTAAATAAGTCATTTATAAAAAATTAAATAATTAATTGATTACTCAATAAATAATTAATCGATTAATCAATAAATACTTAATAGATGAAATGATTAATCAATAAATCAAAAATATCCTTGATAGCCACATCACTTGGTCACTCATGTCCAAATATTAGCTTCCCAGCTCAAAAGGTGCCTGAGATATTGGCCAAATGAGAAAGAAAATAAATAAATGATTAATAATGAAAATAAATAAATAATAATCATAAAAAAATTAAATTATTAATCAATTTGGTCAGAGAACACATAAACTACCACTATTTCATCAGAATCTGTAACTTAAAAAAAAAAATTTTTTTTGTCATTAATCGAATAATTAAATAATTAATCGATTAATTGATTAATTAATAAATCAAAAATATCCTTTGCAGCCAAATCACCTGGTCATTGGCATGTCCAAATATCAGCTTCCTAACTCAAAAGGTGCCTGAGTTAATAATGGTCAGAAGATAAATGAAATTTAATTAATTAAATAAGTACTTAATTAAACGCTAATAATTAAATAACTCCTCAATTAATTGATTATTCAAAAAACAAAAAATACCGTATTTGACAAAGGACTTGCTCACTACTGTGCCGAAATTTCAGCTTCCTAGCTCAAAGGATGGCTGAGATATCGTCCGGACAACCAAGAAAGAAAACAAACAAACAAGAAAACAAACAAGTACACATACATTCAAAGTACACCGCCCCATGCCAAATAATTAAATATGCTGCAGCGCGGCATTGCCGGGGCGCCTCCGGCGCCCGGCAATACCGCAGTGCAGCTCATTGAGGCTGCATTGGGAGGGAGAGGTGTACACTAATTGATTGATTAATTGTATAATTAAAATCAATAAAAGATTATCACAAAATATTTTCATAATCAATTGGCTAATCGCATAACTAAACCAGTAGTGCTTCATCCGAAGATGTATCTTTTAGAAATTTAATTAAATAAGTCATTTATAAAAAATTAAATAATTAATTGATTACTCAATAAATAATTAATCGATTAATCAATAAATACTTAATAGATGAAATGATTAATCAATAAATCAAAAATATCCTTGATAGCCACATCACTTGGTCACTCATGTCCAAATATTAGCTTCCCAGCTCAAAAGGTGCCTGAGATATTGGCCAAATGAGAAAGAAAATAAATAAATGATTAATAATGAAAATAAATAAATAATAATCATAAAAAAATTAAATTATTAATCAATTTGGTCAGAGAACACATAAACTACCACTATTTCATCAGAATCTGTAACTTAAAAAAAAAAATTTTTTTGTCATTAATCGAATAATTAAATAATTAATCGATTAATTGATTAATTAATAAATCAAAAATATCCTTTGCAGCCAAATCACCTGGTCATTGGCATGTCCAAATATCAGCTTCCTAACTCAAAAGGTGCCTGAGTTAATAATGGTCAGAAGAGAAATGAAATTTAATTAATTAAATAAGTACTTAATTAAACGCTAATAATTAAATAACTCCTCAATTAATTGATTATTCAAAAAACAAAAAATACCGTATTTGACAAAGGACTTGCTCACTACTGTGCCGAAATTTAAGCTTCCTAGCTCAAAGGATGGCTGAGATATCGTCCGGACAACCAAGAAAGCAAGAAAACAAGAAAACAACCAGAGTGAAAACTGAGTACTCTCTTTCAGCGTGCGTCACTGCCGAGCCCCCTTCGGTGCCCAGCAATGACGATTTGCAATGCCTGGAGATGGCATAGGAAAGGTGCGGTGTACAACAAGTACACATACATTCAAAGTACACCACCCCATGCCAAATAATTAAATATGCTGCAGCGCGGCATTGCCGGGGCGCCTCAGGCGCCCGGCAATACCGCAGTGCAGCTCATTGAGGCTGCATTGGGAGGGAGAGGTGTACACTAATTGATTGATTAATTGTATAATTAAAATCAATAAAAGATTATCACAAAATATTTTCATAATCAATTGGCTAATCGCATAACTAAACCACTAGTGCTTCATCCGAAGATGTATCTTTTAGAAATTTAATTAAATAAGTCATTATAAAAAATTAAATAATTAATTGATTACTCAATAAATAATTAATCGATTAATCAATAAATAATTAATAGATGAAATGATTAATCAATAAATCAAAAATATCCTTGATAGCCACATCACTTGGTCACTCATGTCCAAATATTAGCTTCCCAGCTCAAAAGGTGCCTGAGATATTGGCCAAATGAGAAAGAAAATAAATAAATGATTAATAATGAAAATAAATAAATAATAATAATCATAAAAAAATTAAATTATTAATCAATTTGGTCAGAGAACACATAAACTACCACTATTTCATCAGAATCTGTAACTTAAAAAAAAAAAAGTTTTTGTCATTAATGGAATAATTAAATAATTAATCGATTAATTGATTAATTAATAAATCAAAAATATCCTTTGCAGCCAAATCTCCTGGTCATTGGCATGTCCAAATATCAGCTTCCTAACTCAAAAGGTGCCTGAGTTAATAATGGTCAGAAGAGAAATGAAATTTAATTAATTAAATAAGTACTTAATTAAACGCTAATAATTAAATAACTCCTCAATTTATTGATTATTCAAAAAACAAAAAATACCGTATTTGACAAAGGACTTGCTCACTACTGTGCCGAAATTTCAGCTTCCTAGCTCAAAGGATGGCTGAGATATCGCCCGGACAACCAAGAAAACAAGAAACCAGAGTGAAAACTGAGTACTCTCTTTCAGCGTGCGTCACTGCCGAGCCCCCTTTGGTGCCCGGCAATGACGATTTGCAATGCCTGGAGATGGCATAGGAAAGGAGCGGTGTACAACAAACAAGAAACCAGAGTGAAAACTGAGTACTCTCTTTCAGCGTGCGTCACTGCCGAGCCCCCTTTGGTGCCCGGCAATGACGATTTGCAATGCCTGGAGATGGCATAGGAAAGGAGCGGTGTACAACAAGTACACATACATTCAAAGTACACCGCCCCATGCCAAATAATTAAATATGCTGCAGCGCGGCATTGCCGGGGCGCCTCCGGCGCCCGGCAATACCGCAGTGCAGCTCATTGAGGCTGCATTGGGAGGGAGAGGTGTACACTAATTGATTGATTAATTGTATAATTAAAATCAATAAAAGATTATCACAAAATATTTTCATAATCAATTGGCTAATCGCATAACTAAACCAGTAGTGCTTCATCCGAAGATGTATCTTTTAGAAATTTAATTAAATAAGTCATTTATAAAAAATTAAATAATTAATTGATTACTCAATAAATAATTAATCGATTAATCAATAAATACTTAATAGATGAAATGATTAATCAATAAATCAAAAATATCCTTGATAGCCACATCACTTGGTCACTCATGTCCAAATATTAGCTTCCCAGCTCAAAACGTGCCTGAGATATTGGCCAAATGAGAAAGAAAATAAATAAATGATTAATAATGAAAATAAATAAATAATAATCATAAAAAAATTAAATTATTAATCAATTTGGTCAGAGAACACATAAACTACCACTATTTCATCAGAATCTGTAACTTTAAAAAAAAAAATTTTTTTGTCATTAATCGAATAATTAAATAATTAATCGATTAATTGATTAATTAATAAATCAAAAATATCCTTTGCAGCCAAATCACCTGGTCATTGGCATGTCCAAATATCAGCTTCCTAACTCAAAAGGTGCCTGAGTTAATAATGGTCAGAAGAGAAATGAAATTTAATTAATTAAATAAGTACTTAATTAAACGCTAATAATTAAATAACTCCTCAATTAATTGATTATTCAAAAAACAAAAAATACCGTATTTGACAAAGGACTTGCTCACGACTGTGCCGAAATTTCAGCTTCCTAGCTCAAAGGATGGCTGAGATATCGTCCGGACAACCAAGAAAGAAAACAAACAAACAAGAAAGAAAACAAGTACACATACATTCAAAGTACACCGCCCCATGCCAAATAATTAAATATGCTGCAGCGCGGCATTGCCGGGGCGCCTCCGGCGCCCGGCAATACCGCAGTGCAGCTCATTGAGGCTGCATTGGGAGGGAGAGGTGTACACTAATTGATTGATTAATTGTATAATTAAAATCAATAAAAGATTATCACAAAATATTTTCATAATCAATTGGCTAATCGCATAACTAAACCAGTAGTGCTTCATCCGAAGATGTATCTTTTAGAAATTTAATTAAATAAGTCATTTATAAAAAATTAAATAATTAATTGATTACTCAATAAATAATTAATCGATTAATCAATAAATACTTAATAGATGAAATGATTAATCAATAAATCAAAAATATCCTTGATAGCCACATCACTTGGTCACTCATGTCCAAATATTAGCTTCCCAGCTCAAAAGGTGCCTGAGATATTGGCCAAATGAGAAAGAAAATAAATAAATGATTAATAATGAAAATAAATAAATAATAATCATAAAAAAATTAAATTATTAATCAATTTGGTCAGAGAACACATAAACTACCACTATTTCATCAGAATCTGTAACTTAAAAAAAAAAATTTTTTTTGTCATTAATCGAATAATTAAATAATTAATCGATTAATTGATTAATTAATAAATCAAAAATATCCTTTGCAGCCAAATCACCTGGTCATTGGCATGTCCAAATATCAGCTTCCTAACTCAAAAGGTGCCTGAGTTAATAATGGTCAGAAGATAAATGAAATTTAATTAATTAAATAAGTACTTAATTAAACGCTAATAATTAAATAACTCCTCAATTAATTGATTATTCAAAAAACAAAAAATACCGTATTTGACAAAGGACTTGCTCACGACTGTGCCGAAATTTCAGCTTCCTAGCTCAAAGGATGGCTGAGATATCGTCCGGACAACCAAGAAAGAAAACAAGAAACCAGAGTGAAAACTGAGTACTCTCTTTCAGCGTGCGTCACTGCCGAGCCCCCTTTGGTGCCCGGCAATGACGATTTGCAATGCCTGGAGATGGCATAGGAAAGGAGCGGTGTACAACAAGTACACATACATTCAAAGTACACCGCCCCATGCCAAATAATTAAATATGCTGCAGCGCGGCATTGCCGGGGCGCCTCAGGCGCCCGGCAATACCGCAGTGCAGCTCATTGAGGCTGCATTGGGAGGGAGAGGTGTACACTAATTGATTGATTAATTGTATAATTAAAATCAATAAAAGATTATCACAAAATATTTTCATAATCAATTGGCTAATCGCATAACTAAACCACTAGTGCTTCATCCGAAGATGTATCTTTTAGAAATGTAATTAAATAAGTCATTTATAAAAAAATTAAATAATTAATTGATTACTCAATAAATAATTAATCGATTAATAAATAAATAATTAATAGATGAAATGATTAATCAATAAATCAAAAATATCCTTGATAGCCACATCACTTGGTCACTCATGTCCAAATATTAGCTTCCCAGCTCAAAAGGTGCCTGAGATATTGGCCAAATGAGAAAGAAAATAAATAAATGATTAATAATGAAAATAAATAAATAATAATCATAAAAAAATTAAATTATTAATCAATTTGGTCAGAGAACACATAAACTACCACTATTTCATCAGAATCTGTAACTTTAAAAAAAAAAATTTTTTTGTCATTAATCGAATAATTAAATAATTAATCGATTAATTGATTAATTAATAAATCAAAAATATCCTTTGCAGCCAAATCACCTGGTCATTGGCATGTCCAAATATCAGCTTCCTAACTCAAAAGGTGCCTGAGTTAATAATGGTCAGAAGAGAAATGAAATTTAATTAATTAAATAAGTACTTAATTAAACGCTAATAATTAAATAACTCCTCAATTAATTGATTAATCAAAAAACAAAAAATACCGTTTTTGACAAAGGACTTGCTCACTATTGTGCCGAAATTTCAGCTTCCTAGCTCAAAGGATGGCTGAGATATCGTCCGGACAACCAAGGAAACAAGAAAACAAACAAGTACACATACATTCAAAGTACACCGCCCCATGCCAAATAATTAAATATGCTGCAGCGCGGCATTGCCGGGGCGCCTCCGGCGCCCGGCAATACCGCAGTGCAGCTCATTGAGGCTGCATTGGGAGGGAGAGGTGTACACTAATTGATTGATTAATTGTATAATTAAAATCAATAAAAGATTATCACAAAATATTTTCATAATCAATTGGCTAATCGCATAACTAAACCAGTAGTGCTTCATCCGAAGATGTATCTTTTAGAAATTTAATTAAATAAGTCATTTATAAAAAATTAAATAATTAATTGATTACTCAATAAATAATTAATCGATTAATCAATAAATACTTAATAGATGAAATGATTAATCAATAAATCAAAAATATCCTTGATAGCCACATCACTTGGTCACTCATGTCCAAATATTAGCTTCCCAGCTCAAAAGGTGCCTGAGATATTGGCCAAATGAGAAAGAAAATAAATAAATGATTAATAATGAAAATAAATAAATAATAATCATAAAAAAATTAAATTATTAATCAATTTGGTCAGAGAACACATAAACTACCACTATTTCATCAGAATCTGTAACTTAAAAAAAAAAATTTTTTTTGTCATTAATCGAATAATTAAATAATTAATCGATTAATTGATTAATTAATAAATCAAAAATATCCTTTGCAGCCAAATCACCTGGTCATTGGCATGTCCAAATATCAGCTTCCTAACTCAAAAGGTGCCTGAGTTAATAATGGTCAGAAGATAAATGAAATTTAATTAATTAAATAAGTACTTAATTAAACGCTAATAATTAAATAACTCCTCAATTAATTGATTATTCAAAAAACAAAAAATACCGTATTTGACAAAGGACTTGCTCACTACTGTGCCGAAATTTCAGCTTCCTAGCTCAAAGGATGGCTGAGATATCGTCCGGACAACCAAGAAAGAAAGAAAACAAGAAAACAACCAGAGTGAAAACTGAGTACTCTCTTTCAGCGTGCGTCACTGCCGAGCCCCCTTCGGTGCCCAGCAATGACGATTTGCAATGCCTGGAGATGGCATAGGAAAGGTGCGGTGTACAACAAACAAGAAACCAGAGTGAAAACTGAGTACTCTCTTTCAGCGTGCGTCACTGCCAAGCCCCCTTCGGTGCCCGGCAATGACGATTTGCAATGCCTGGAGGTGGCATAGGAAAGGAGCGGTGTACAACAAGAAAACAAACAAGAAACCAGAGTGAAAACTGAGTACTCTCTTTCAGCGTGCGTCACTGCCGAGCCCCCTTTGGTGCCCGGCAATGACGATTTGCAATGCCTGGAGATGGCATAGGAAAGGAGCGGTGTACAATTAAACGCTAATAATTAAATAACTCCTCAATTAATTGATTATTCAAAAAACAAAAAATACCGTATTTGACAAAGGACTTGCTCACTACTGTGCCGAAATTTAAGCTTCCTAGCTCAAAGGATGGCTGAGATATCGTCCGGACAACCAAGAAAGAAAACAAACAAGTACACATACATTCAAAGTACACCGCCCCATGCCAAATAATTAAATATGCTGCAGCGTGGCATTGCCGGGGCGCCTCCGGCGCCCGGCAATACCGCAGTGCAGCTCATTGAGGCTGCATTGGGAGGGAGAGGTGTACACTAATTGATTGATTAATTGTATAATTAAAATCAATAAAAGATTATCACAAAATATTTTCATAATCAATTGGCTAATCGCATAACTAAACCAGTAGTGCTTCATCCGAAGATGTATCTTTTAGAAATTTAATTAAATAAGTCATTTATAAAAAATTAAATAATTAATTGATTACTCAATAAATAATTAATCGATTAATCAATAAATACTTAATAGATGAAATGATTAATCAATAAATCAAAAATATCCTTGATAGCCACATCACTTGGTCACTCATGTCCAAATATTAGCTTCCCAGCTCAAAAGGTGCCTGAGATATTGGCCAAATGAGAAAGAAAATAAATAAATGATTAATAATGAAAATAAATAAATAATAATCATAAAAAAATTAAATTATTAATCAATTTGGTCAGAGAACACATAAACTACCACTATTTCATCAGAATCTGTAACTTAAAAAAAAAATTTTTTTTTTGTCATTAATCGAATAATTAAATAATTAATCGATTAATTGATTAATTAATAAATCAAAAATATCCTTTGCAGCCAAATCACCTGGTCATTGCCATGTCCAAATATCAGCTTCCTAACTCAAAAGGTGCCTGAGTTAATAATGGTCAGAAGATAAATGAAATTTAATTAATTAAATAAGTACTTAATTAAACGCTAATAATTAAATAACTCCTCAATTAATTGATTATTCAAAAAACAAAAAATACCGTATTTGACAAAGGACTTGCTCACTACTGTGCCGAAATTTCAGCTTCCTAGCTCAAAGGATGGCTGAGATATCGTCCGGACAACCAAGAAAACAAACAAGAAACCAGAGTGAAAACTGAGTACTCTCTTTCAGCGTGCGTCACTGCCGAGCCCCCTTCGGTACCCGGCAATGACGATTTGCAATGCCTGGAGGTGGCATAGGAAAGGAGCGGTGTACAACAAGTACACATACATTCAAAGTACACCGCCCCATGCCAAATAATTAAATATGCTGCAGCGCGGCATTGCCGGGGCGCCTCCGGCGCCCGGCAATACCGCAGTGCAGCTCATTAAGGCTGCATTGGGAGGGAGAGGTGTACACTAATTGATTGATTAATTGTATAATTAAAATCAATAAAAGATTATCACAAAATATTTTCATAATCAATTGGCTAATCGCATAACTAAACCACTAGTGCTTCATCCGAAGATGTATCTTTTAGAAATTTAATTAAATAAGTCATTTATAAAAAATTAAATAATTAATTGATTACTCAATAAATAATTAATCGATTAATCAATAAATAATTAATAGATGAAATGATTAATCAATAAATCAAAAATATCCTTGATAGCCACATCACTTAGTCACTTATGTCCAAATATTAGCTTCCCAGCTCAAAAGGTGCCTGAGATATTGGCCAAATGAGAAAGAAAATAAATAAATGATTAATAATGAAAATAAATAAATAATAATCATAAAAAAATTAAATTGGTAATCAATTTGGTCAGAGAACACATAAACTACCACTATTTCATCAGAATCTGTAACTTAAAAAAAAATTTTTTTTGGGTCATTAATCGAATAATTAAATAATTAATCGATTAATTGATTAATTAATAAATCAAAAATATCCTTTGCAGCCAAATCACCTGGTCATTGGCATGTCCAAATATCAGCTTCCTAACTCAAAAGGTGCCTGAGTTAATAATGGTCAGAAGAGAAATGAAATTTAATTAATTAAATAAGTACTTAATTAAACGCTAATAATTAAATAACTCCTCAATTAATTGATTATTCAAAAAACAAAAAATACCGTATTTGACAAAGGACTTGCTCACGACTGTGCCGAAATTTCAGCTTCCTAGCTCAAAGGATGGCTGAGATATCGTCCGGACAACCAAGAAAGAAAGCAAGAAAACAAACAAACAAGAAACCAGAGTGAAAACTGAGTACTCTCTTTCAGCGTGCGTCACTGCCGAGCCCCCTTTGGTGCCCGGCAATGACGATTTGCAATGCCTGGAGATGGCATAGGAAAGGAGCGGTGTACAACAAACAAGAAACCAGAGTGAAAACTGAGTACTCTCTTTCAGCGTGCGTCACTGCCGAGCCCCCTTTGGTGCCCGGCAATGACGATTTGCAATGCCTGGAGATGGCATAGGAAAGGAGCGGTGTACAACAAGTACAGATACATTCAAAGTACACCGCCCCCATGCCAAATAATTAAATATCCTACAGCGCGGCATTGCCGGGGCGCCTCCGGCGCCCGGCAATACCGCAGTACAGCTCATTGAGGCTGCATTGGGAGGGAGAGGTGTACACTAATTGATTGATTAATTGTATAATTAAAATCAATAAAAGATTATCACAAAATATTTTCTTAATCAATTGGCTAATAGCATAACTAAACCACTCGTGCTTCATCCGAAGATGTATCTTTTAGAAATTTAATTAAATAAGTCATTAATAAAAAAATAAATAATTAACTGATTAATCAATAAATAATTAATCGATTAAATGATTAATCAATAAATCAAAAATATCCTTGATAGCCACATCACTTGGTCACTCATGTCCAAATATTAGCTTCCCAGCTCAAAAGGTGCCTGAGATATTGTTCAAATGAGAAAGAAAATAAATAAATGATTAATAATGAAAATAAATAAATAATAATCGTATAAAAATTAAATTATTAATCAATTCGGTCAGAGAACACATAAACCACCACCATTTCATCAGAATCTGTAACTTTAAAAATAAATTTTTTAGTCATTAATCGAATAATTAAATAATTAATCGATTAATTGATTCATTAATAAATCAAAAATAGCCTTTGCAGCCAAATCACCTGGTCATTGGCATGTCCAAATATCAGCTTCCTAACTCAAAAGGTGCCTGAGTTGATGGTCAGAAGAGAAAGGAAATTCGATTAATTAAATAAGTACTTAATTAATCGCTAATAATTAAATAACTCCTCAATTAATTGATTAATCAAAAAACAAAAAATACCGTTTTTGACAAAGGACTTACTCACTATTATGCCGAAATTTCAGCTTCCTAGCTCAAAGGATGGCTGAGATATCGCCCGGACAACCAAGAAAACAAGAAAGAAAACAAATAAATGATTAATAATGAAAATAAATAAATAATAATCATAAAAAAATTAAATTATTAATCAATTTGGTCAGAGAACACATAAACTACCACTATTTCATCAGAATCTGTAACTTAAAAAAAAAAAAATTTTTTGTCATTAATCGAATAATTAAATAATTAATCGATTAATTGATTAATTAATAAATCAAAAATATCCTTTGCAGCCAAATCACCTGGTCATTGGCATGTCCAAATATCAGCTTCCTAACTCAAAAGGTGCCTGAGTTAATAATGGTCAGAAGAGAAATGAAATTTAATTAATTAAATAAGTACTTAATTAAACGCTAATAATTAAATAACTCCTCAATTAATTGATTATTCAAAAAACAAAAAATACCGTATTTGACAAAGGACTTGCTCACTACTGTGCCGAAATTTCAGCTTCCTAGCTCAAAGGATGGCTGAGATATCGCCCGGACAACCAAGAAAGAAAACAAACAAGTACACATACATTCAAAGTACACCGCCCCATGCCAAATAATTAAATATGCTGCAGCGCGGCATTGCCGGGGCGCCTCCGGCGCCCGGCAATACCGCAGTGCAGCTCATTAAGGCTGCATTGGGAGGGAGAGGTGTACACTAATTGATTGATTAATTGTATAATTAAAATCAATAAAAGATTATCACAAAATATTTTCATAATCAATTGGCTAATCGCATAACTAAACCACTAGTGCTTCATCCGAAGATGTATCTTTTAGAAATTTAATTATATAAGTCATTTATAAAAAATTAAATAATTAATTGATTACTCAATAAATAATTAATCGATTAATCAATAAATAATTAATAGATGAAATGATTAATCAATAAATCAAAAATATCCTTGATAGCCACATCACTTAGTCACTTATGTCCAAATATTAGCTTCCCAGCTCAAAAGGTGCCTGAGATATTGGCCAAATGAGAAAGAAAATAAATAAATGATTAATAATGAAAATAAATAAATAATAATCATAAAAAAATTAAATTGGTAATCAATTTGGTCAGAGAACACATAAACTACCACTATTTCATCAGAATCTGTAACTTAAAAAAAAAATTTTTTTGGGTCATTAATCGAATAATTAAATAATTAATCGATTAATTGATTAATTAATAAATCAAAAATATCCTTTGCAGCCAAATCACCTGGTCATTGGCATGTCCAAATATCAGCTTCCTAACTCAAAAGGTGCCTGAGTTAATAATGGTCAGAAGAGAAATGAAATTTAATTAATTAAATAAGTACTTAATTAAACGCTAATAATTAAATAACTCCTCAATTAATTGATTATTCAAAAAACAAAAAATACCGTATTTGACAAAGGACTTGCTCACGACTGTGCCGAAATTTCAGCTTCCTAGCTCAAAGGATGGCTGAGATATCGTCCGGACAACCAAGAAAGAAAGCAAGAAAACAAACAAACAAGAAACCAGAGTGAAAACTGAGTACTCTCTTTCAGCGTGCGTCACTGCCGAGCCCCCTTTGGTGCCCGGCAATGACGATTTGCAATGCCTGGAGATGGCATAGGAAAGGAGCGGTGTACAACAAACAAGAAACCAGAGTGAAAACTGAGTACTCTCTTTCAGCGTGCGTCACTGCCGAGCCCCCTTTGGTGCCCGGCAATGACGATTTGCAATGCCTGGAGATGGCATAGGAAAGGAGCGGTGTACAACAAGTACAGATACATTCAAAGTACACCGCCCCCATGCCAAATAATTAAATATCCTACAGCGCGGCATTGCCGGGGCGCCTCCGGCGCCCGGCAATACCGCAGTACAGCTCATTGAGGCTGCATTGGGAGGGAGAGGTGTACACTAATTGATTGATTAATTGTATAATTAAAATCAATAAAAGATTATCACAAAATATTTTCTTAATCAATTGGCTAATAGCATAACTAAACCACTCGTGCTTCATCCGAAGATGTATCTTTTAGAAATTTAATTAAATAAGTCATTAATAAAAAAATAAATAATTAACTGATTAATCAATAAATAATTAATCGATTAAATGATTAATCAATAAATCAAAAATATCCTTGATAGCCACATCACTTGGTCACTCATGTCCAAATATTAGCTTCCCAGCTCAAAAGGTGCCTGAGATATTGTTCAAATGAGAAATAAAATAAATAAATGATTAATAATGAAAATAAATAAATAATAATCGTATAAAAATTAAATTATTAATCAATTCGGTCAGAGAACACATAAACCACCACCATTTCATCAGAATCTGTAACTTTAAAAATAAATTTTTTAGTCATTAATCGAATAATTAAATAATTAATCGATAAATTGATTCATTAATAAATCAAAAATAGCCTTTGCAGCCAAATCACCTGGTCATTGGCATGTCCAAATATCAGCTTCCTAACTCAAAAGGTGCCTGAGTTGATGGTCAGAAGAGAAAGGAAATTCGATTAATTAAATAAGTACTTAATTAATCGCTAATAATTAAATAACTCCTCAATTAATTGATTAATCAAAAAACAAAAAATACCGTTTTTGACAAAGGACTTACTCACTATTATGCCGAAATTTCAGCTTCCTAGCTCAAAGGATGGCTGAGATATCGCCCGGACAACCAAGAAAACAAGAAAGAAAACAAATAAATGATTAATAATGAAAATAAATAAATAATAATCATAAAAAAATTAAATTATTAATCAATTTGGTCAGAGAACACATAAACTACCACTATTTCATCAGAATCTGTAACTTTAAAAAAAAAAATTTTTTGTCATTAATCGAATAATTAAATAATTAATCGATTAATTGATTAATTAATAAATCAAAAATATCCTTTGCAGCCAAATCACCTGGTCATTGGCATGTCCAAATATCAGCTTCCTAACTCAAAAGGTGCCTGAGTTAATAATGGTCAGAAGAGAAATGAAATTTAATTAATTAAATAAGTACTTAATTAAACGCTAATAATTAAATAACTCCTCAATTAATTGATTATTCAAAAAACAAAAAATACCGTATTTGACAAAGGACTTGCTCACTACTGTGCCGAAATTTCAGCTTCCTAGCTTAAAGGATGGCTGAGATATCGCCCGGACAACCAAGAAAGAAAACAAACAAGTACACATACATTCAAAGTACACCGCCCCATGCCAAATAATTAAATATGCTGCAGCGCGGCATTGCCGGGGCGCCTCCGGCGCCCGGCAATACCGCAGTGCAGCTCATTAAGGCTGCATTGGGAGGGAGAGGTGTACACTAATTGATTGATTAATTGTATAATTAAAATCAATAAAAGATTATCACAAAATATTTTCATAATCAATTGGCTAATCGCATAACTAAACCACTAGTGCTTCATCCGAAGATGTATCTTTTAGAAATTTAATTATATAAGTCATTTATAAAAAATTAAATAATTAATTGATTACTCAATAAATAATTAATCGATTAATCAATAAATAATTAATAGATGAAATGATTAATCAATAAATCAAAAATATCCTTGATAGCCACATCACTTAGTCACTTATGTCCAAATATTAGCTTCCCAGCTCAAAAGGTGCCTGAGATATTGGCCAAATGAGAAAGAAAATAAATAAATGATTAATAATGAAAATAAATAAATAATAATCATAAAAAAATTAAATTGGTAATCAATTTGGTCAGAGAACACATAAACTACCACTATTTCATCAGAATCTGTAACTTAAAAAAAAATTTTTTTTGGGTCATTAATCGAATAATTAAATAATTAATCGATTAATTGATTAATTAATAAATCAAAAATATCCTTTGCAGCCAAATCACCTGGTCATTGGCATGTCCAAATATCAGCTTCCTAACTCAAAAGGTGCCTGAGTTAATAATGGTCAGAAGAGAAATGAAATTTAATTAATTAAATAAGTACTTAATTAAACGCTAATAATTAAATAACTCCTCAATTAATTGATTATTCAAAAAACAAAAAATACCGTATTTGACAAAGGACTTGCTCACGACTGTGCCGAAATTTCAGCTTCCTAGCTCAAAGGATGGCTGAGATATCGTCCGGACAACCAAGAAAGAAAGCAAGAAAACAAACAAACAAGAAACCAGAGTGAAAACTGAGTACTCTCTTTCAGCGTGCGTCACTGCCGAGCCCCCTTTGGTGCCCGGCAATGACGATTTGCAATGCCTGGAGATGGCATAGGAAAGGAGCGGTGTACAACAAGTACACATACATTCAAAGTACACCGCCCCATGCCAAATAATTAAATATGCTGCAGCGCGGCATTGCCGGGGCGCCTCTGGCGCCCGGCAATACCGCAGTGCAGCTCATTGAGGCTGCATTGGGAGGGAGAGGTGTACACTAATTGATTGATTAATTGTATAATTAAAATCAATAAAAGACAAGTACACATACATTCAAAGTACACCGCCCCCATGCCAAATAATGAAATATCCTACAGCGCGGCATTGCCGGGGCGCCTCTGGCGCCCGGCAATACCGCAGTGCACCTCATAGAGGCTGCATTGGGAGGAAGAGGTGTTCGCTAATTGATTGATTAATTGTATAATTAAAATCAATAAAAGATTATCACAAAATATTTTCTTAATCAATTGGCTAATAGCATAACTAAACCAGTAGTGCTTCATCCGAAGACCTATCTTTTAGAAATTTTATTAAATGTCATTAATAAAAAATTAAATAATTAATTGATTAATCAATAAATAATTAATCAATTAATCAATAAATAATTAAGCAATTAAATGATTAATCAATAAATCTAAAATATCCTTGATAGCCACATCACTTGGTCACTCATGTCCAAATATTAGCTTCCCAGCTCAAAAGGTGCCTGAGATATTGGCCAAATGAGAAAGAAAATAAATAAATGATTAATAATGAAAATAAATAAATAATAATCATAAAAAATTAAATTATTAATCAATTTGGTCAGAGAACACATAAACTACCACTATTTCATCAGAATCTGTAACTTAAAAAAAAAAAAATTTTTGGTCATTAATCGAATAATTAAATAATTAATCGATTAATTGATTAATTAATAAATCAAAAATAGCATTTGCAGCCAAATCACCTGGTAATTGGCGTGTCCAAATATCAGCTTCCTAACTCAAAAGGTGCCTGAGTTAATGGTCAGAAGAGAAAGGAAATTTGATTAATTAAATAAGTACTTAATTAATCGCTAATAATTCAATAACTCCTCAATTAATTGATTAATCAAAAAACCAAAAATACCGTTTTTGACAAAGGACTTGCTCACTATTGTGCCGAAATTTCAGCTTCTTAGCTTGAAGGATGGCTGAGATATCGCCCGGACAACCAAGAAAACAAACAAACAAACAACCAAACAAACAAACAAGAAACCAGAGTGAAAACTGAGTACTCTCTTTCAGCGTACGTCATTGCCGAGCCCCCTTTGGTGCCCGGCAATGACGATTTGCAATGCCTGGAGATGGCATAGGAAAGGAGCGGTGTACAATTATCACAAAATATTTTCATAATCAATTGGCTAATAGCATACCTAAAGCACTAGTGCTTCATCCGAAGATGTATCTTTTAGAAATTTAATTAAATAAGTCATTTATAAAAAATTAAATAATTAATTGATTACTCAATAAATAATTAATCGATTAATCAATAAATAATTAATAGATGAAATGATTAATCAATAAATCAAAAATATCCTTGATAGCCACATCACTTTGTCACTCATGTCCAAATATTAGCTTCCCAGCTCAAAAGGTGCCTGAGATATTGGCCAAATGAGAAAGAAAATAAATAAATGATTAATAATGAAAATAAATAAATAATAATCATAAAAAAATTAAATTATTAATCAATTTGGTCAGAGAACACATAAACTACCACTATTTCATCAGAATCTTTAACTTTAAAAAAAAAATTTTTTTTGTCATTAATCGAATAATTAAATAATTAATCGATTAATTGATTAATTAATAAATCAAAAATATCCTTTGCAGCCAAATCACCTGGTAATTGGCATGTCCAAATGTCAGCTTCCTAACTCAAAAGGTGCCTGAGTTAATGGTCAGAAGAGAAAGGAAATTTAATTAATTAAATAAGTACTAAATTAATCGCTAATAATTAAATAACTCCTCAATTTATTGATTAATCAAAAAAAAAAAATACTGTTTTTGACAAAGGACTTGCTCACGATTGTGCCGAAATTTCAGCTTCCTAGCTCAAAGGATGGCTGAGATATCGTCCGGACAAACAAACAAGAAAGAAAATAATGAAAATAAATAAATAATAATCATAAAAAAATTAAATTATTAATCAATTTGGTCAGAGAACACATAAACTACCACTATTTCATCAGAATCTGTAACTTTAAAAAAAAAATTTTTTTTGTCATTAATCGAATAATTAAATAATTAATCGATTAATTGATTAATTAATAAATCAAAAATATCCTTTGCAGCCAAATCACCTGGTCATTGGCATGTCCAAATATCAGCTTCCTAACTCAAAAGGTGCCTGAGTTAATAATGGTCAGAAGAGAAATGAAATTTAATTAATTAAATAAGTACTTAATTAAACGCTAATAATTAAATAACTCCTCAATTAATTGATTATTCAAAAAACAAAAAATACCGTATTTGACAAAGGACTTGCTCACTACTGTGCCGAAATTTAAGCTTCCTAGCTCAAAGGATGGCTGAGATATCGTCCGGACAACCAAGAAAACAAACAAGAAACCAGAGTGAAAACTGAGTACTCTCTTTCAGCGTGCGTCACTGCCGAGCCCCCTTCGGTGCCCGGCAATGACGATTTGCAATGCCTGGAGGTGGCATAGGAAAGGAGCGGTGTACAACAAGAAACCAGAGTGAAAACTGAGTACTCTCTTTCAGCGTGCGTCACTGCCGAGCCCCCTTTGGTGCCCGGCAATGACGATTTGCAATGCCTGGAGATGGCATAGGAAAGGAGCGGTGTACAACAAACAAGAAAACAAGTACACATACATTCAAAGTACACCGCCCCATGCCAAATAATTAAATATGCTGCAGCGCGGCATTGCCGGGGCGCCTCCGGCGCCCGGCAATACCGCAGTGCAGCTCATTAAGGCTGCATTGGGAGGGAGAGGTGTACACTAATTGATTGATTAATTGTATAATTAAAATCAATAAAAGATTATCACAAAATATTTTCATAATCAATTGGCTAATCGCATAACTAAACCACTAGTGCTTCATCCGAAGATGTATCTTTTAGAAATTTAATTAAATAAGTCATTTATAAAAAATTAAATAATTAATTGATTACTCAATAAATAATTAATCGATTAATCAATAAATACTTAATAGATGAAATGATTAATCAATAAATCAAAAATATCCTTGATAGCCACATCACTTGGTCACTCATGTCCAAATATTAGCTTCCCAGCTCAAAAGGTGCCTGAGATATTGGCCAAATGAGAAAGAAAATAAATAAATGATTAATAATGAAAATAAATAAATAATAATCATAAAAAAATTAAATTATTAATCAATTTGGTCAGAGAACACATAAACTACCACTATTTCATCAGAATCTGTAACTTTAAAAAAAAAAAATTTTTTGTCATTAATCGAATAATTAAATAATTAATCGATTAATTGATTAATTAATAAATCAAAAATATCCTTTGCAGCCAAATCACCTGGTCATTGGCATGTCCAAATATCAGCTTCCTAACTCAAAAGGTGCCTGAGTTAATAATGGTCAGAAGAGAAATGAAATTTAATTAATTAAATAAGTACTTAATTAAACGCTAATAATTAAATAACTCCTCAATTAATTGATTATTCAAAAAACAAAAAATACCGTATTTGACAAAGGACTTGCTCACTACTGTGCCGAAATTTCAGCTTCCTAGCTCAAAGGATGGCTGAGATATCGCCCGGACAACCAAGAAAACAAACAAACAAGAAACCAGAGTGAAAACTGAGTACTCTCTTTCAGCGTGCGTCACTGCCGAGCCCCCTTTGGTGCCCGGCAATGACGATTTGCAATGCCTGGAGATGGCATAGGAAAGGAGCGGTGTACAACAAGTACACATACATTCAAAGTACACCGCCCCATGCCAAATAATTAAATATGCTGCAGCGCGGCATTGCCGGGGCGCCTCAGGCGCCCGGCAATACAGCAGTGCAGCTCATTGAGGCTGCATTGGGAGGGAGACGTGTACACTAATTGATTGATTAATTGTATAATTAAAATCAATAAAAGATTATCACAAATATTTTCATAATCAATTGGCTAATCGCATAACTAAACCACTAGTGCTTCATCCGAAGATGTATCTTTTAGAAATTTAATTAAATAAGTCATTTATAAAAAATTAAATAATTAATTGATTACTCAATAAATAATTAATCGATTAATCAATAAATAATTAATAGATGAAATGATTAATCAATAAATCAAAAATATCCTTGATAGCCACATCACTTGGTCACTCATGTCCAAATATTAGCTTCCCAGCTCAAAAGGTGCCTGAGATATTGGCCAAATGAGAAAGAAAATAAACAAGTACACATACATTCAAAGTACACCGCCCCATGCCAAATAATTAAATATGCTGCAGCGCGGCATTGCCGGGGCGCCTCCGGCGCCCGGCAATACCGCAGTGCAGCTCATTGAGGCTGCATTGGGAGGGAGAGGTGTACACTAATTGATTGATTAATTGTATAATTAAAATCAATAAAAGATTATCACAAAATATTTTCATAATCAATTGGCTAATAGCATACCTAAAGCACTAGTGCTTCATCCGAAGATGTATCTTTTAGAAATTTAATTAAATAAGTCATTTATAAAAAATTAAATAATTAATTGATTACTCAATAAATAATTAATCGATTAATCAATAAATAATTAATAGATGAAATGATTAATCAATAAATCAAAAATATCCTTGATAGCCACATCACTTTGTCACTCATGTCCAAATATTAGCTTCCCAGCTCAAAAGGTGCCTGAGATATTGGCCAAATGAGAAAGAAAATAAATAAATGATTAATAATGAAAATAAATAAATAATAATCATAAAAAAATTAAATTATTAATCAATTTGGTCAGAGAACACATAAACTACCACTATTTCATCAGAATCTGTAACTTAAAAAAAAAAATTTTTTTGTCATTAATCGAATAATTAAATAATTAATCGATTAATTGATTAATTAATAAATCAAAAATATCCTTTGCAGCCAAATCACCTGGTCATTGGCATGTCCAAATATCAGCTTCCTAACTCAAAAGGTGCCTGAGTTAATAATGGTCAGAAGAGAAATGAAATTTAATTAATTAAATAAGTACTTAATTAAACGCTAATAATTAAATAACTCCTCAATTAATTGATTATTCAAAAAACAAAAAATACCGTATTTGACAAAGGACTTGCTCACTACTGTGCCGAAATTTAAGCTTCCAAGCTCAAAGGATGGCTGAGATATCGTCCGGACAACCAAGAAAACAAACAAACAAGTACACATACATTCAAAGTACACCGCCCCATGCCAAATAATTAAATATGCTGCAGCGCGGCATTGCCGGGGCGCCTCCGGCGCCCGGCAATACCGCAGTGCAGCTCATTAAGGCTGCATTGGGAGGGAGAGGTGTACACTAATTGATTGATTAATTGTATAATTAAAATCAATAAAAGATTATCACAAAATATTTTCATAATCAATTGGCTAATCGCATAACTAAACCACTAGTGCTTCATCCGAAGATGTATCTTTTAGAAATTTAATTAAATAAGTCATTTATAAAAAATTAAATAATTAATTGATTACTCAATAAATAATTAATCGATTAATCAATAAATAATTAATAGATGAAATGATTAATCAATAAATCAAAAATATCCTTGATAGCCACATCACTTGGTCACTTATGTCCAAATATTAGCTTCCCAGCTCAAAAGGTGCCTGAGATATTGGCCAAATGAGAAAGAAAATAAATAAATGATTAATAATGAAAATAAATAAATAATAATCATAAAAAAATTAAATTGGTAATCAATTTGGTCAGAGAACACATAAACTACCACTATTTCATCAGAATCTGTAACTTAAAAAAAAAAATTTTTTGGGTCATTAATCGAATAATTAAATAATTAATCGATTAATTGATTAATTAATAAATCAAAAATATCCTTTGCAGCCAAATCACCTGGTCATTGGCATGTCCAAATATCAGCTTCCTAACTCAAAAGGTGCCTGAGTTAATAATGGTCAGAAGAGAAATGAAATTTAATTAATTAAATAAGTACTTAATTAAACGCTAATAATTAAATAACTCCTCAATTAATTGATTATTCAAAAAACAAAAAATACCGTATTTGACAAAGGACTTGCTCACGACTGTGCCGAAATTTCAGCTTCTTAGCTTGAAGGATGGCTGAGATATCGCCCGGACAACCAAGAAAACAAACAAACAAGAAACCAGAGTGAAAACTGAGTACTCTCTTTCAGCGTGCGTCACTGCCGAGCCCCCTTTGGTGCCCGGCAATGACGATTTGCAATGCCTGGAGATGGCATAGGAAAGGAGCGGTGTACAACAAGTACACATACATTCAAAGTACACCGCCCCATGCCAAATAATTAAATATGCTGCAGCGCGGCATTGCCGGGGCGCCTCCGGCGCCCGGCAATACCGCAGTGCAGCTCATTGAGGCTGCATTGGGAGGGAGAGGTGTACACTAATTGATTGATTAATTGTATAATTAAAATCAATAAAAGATTATCACAAAATATTTTCATAATCAATTGGCTAATCGCATAACTAAACCAGTAGTGCTTCATCCGAAGATGTATCTTTTAGAAATTTAATTAAATAAGTCATTTATAAAAAATTAAATAATTAATTGATTACTCAATAAATAATTAATCGATTAATCAATAAATACTTAATAGATGAAATGATTAATCAATAAATCAAAAATATCCTTGATAGCCACATCACTTGGTCACTCATGTCCAAATATTAGCTTCCCAGCTCAAAAGGTGCCTGAGATATTGGCCAAATGAGAAAGAAAATAAATAAATGATTAATAATGAAAATAAATAAATAATAATCATAAAAAAATTAAATTATTAATCAATTTGGTCAGAGAACACATAAACTACCACTATTTCATCAGAATCTGTAACTTAAAAAAAAAAAATTTTTTTGTCATTAATCGAATAATTAAATAATTAATCGATTAATTGATTAATTAATAAATCAAAAAATATCCTTTGCAGCCAAATCACCTGGTCATTGGCATGTCCAAATATCAGCTTCCTAACTCAAAAGGTGCCTGAGTTAATAATGGTCAGAAGATAAATGAAATTTAATTAATTAAATAAGTACTTAATTAAACGCTAATAATTAAATAACTCCTCAATTAATTGATTATTCAAAAAACAAAAAATACCGTATTTGACAAAGGACTTGCTCACTACTGTGCCGAAATTTCAGCTTCCTAGCTCAAAGGATGGCTGAGATATCGTCCGGACAACCAAGAAAACAAACAAACAAGAAAACAAGAAAACAAGTACACATACATTCAAAGTACACCGCCCCATGCCAAATAATTAAATATGCTGCAGCGCGGCATTGCCGGGGCGCCTCCGGCGCCCGGCAATACCGCAGTGCAGCTCATTGAGGCTGCATTGGGAGGGAGAGGTGTACACTAATTGATTGATTAATTGTATAATTAAAATCAATAAAAGATTATCACAAAATATTTTCATAATCAATTGGCTAATCGCATAACTAAACCAGTAGTGCTTCATCCGAAGATGTATCTTTTAGAAATTTAATTAAATAAGTCATTTATAAAAAATTAAATAATTAATTGATTACTCAATAAATAATTAATCGATTAATCAATAAATACTTAATAGATGAAATGATTAATCAATAAATCAAAAATATCCTTGATAGCCACATCACTTGGTCACTCATGTCCAAATATTAGCTTCCCAGCTCAAAAGGTGCCTGAGATATTGGCCAAATGAGAAAGAAAATAAATAAATGATTAATAATGAAAATAAATAAATAATAATCATAAAAAAATTAAATTATTAATCAATTTGGTCAGAGAACACATAAACTACCACTATTTCATCAGAATCTGTAACTTAAAAAAAAAAAATTTTTTTGTCATTAATCGAATAATTAAATAATTAATCGATTAATTGATTAATTAATAAATCAAAAATATCCTTTGCAGCCAAATCACCTGGTCATTGGCATGTCCAAATATCAGCTTCCTAACTCAAAAGGTGCCTGAGTTAATAATGGTCAGAAGATAAATGAAATTTAATTAATTAAATAAGTACTTAATTAAACGCTAATAATTAAATAACTCCTCAATTAATTGATTATTCAAAAAACAAAAAATACCGTATTTGACAAAGGACTTGCTCACTACTGTGCCGAAATTTCAGCTTCCTAGCTCAAAGGATGGCTGAGATATCGTCCGGACAACCAAGAAAGAAAACAAACAAGTACAAATACATTCAAAGTACACCGCCCCATGCCAAATAATTGAATATGCTGCAGCGCGGCATTGCCGGGGCGCCTCCGGCGCCCGGCAATACCGCAGTGCAGCTCATTGAGGCTGCATTGGGAGTGAAAGGTGTACACTAATTGATTGATTAATTGTATAATTAAAATCAATAAAAGATTATCACAAAATATTTTCATAATCAATTGGCTAATCGCATAACTAAACCACTAGTGCTTCATCCGAAGATGTATCTTTTAGAAATTTAATTAAATAAGTCATTTATAAAAAATTAAATAATTAATTGATTACTCAATAAATAATTAATCGATTAATCAATAAATACTTAATAGATGAAATGATTAATCAATAAATCAAAAATATCCTTGATAGCCACATCACTTGGTCACTCATGTCCAAATATTAGCTTCCCAGCTCAAAAGGTGCCTGAGATATTGGCCAAATGAGAAAGAAAATAAATAAATGATTAATAATGAAAATAAATAAATAATAATCATAAAAAAATTAAATTATTAATCAATTTGGTCAGAGAACATAAACTACCACTATTTCATCAGAATCTGTAACTTTAAAAAAAAAAATTTTTTTGTCATTAATCGAATAATTAAATAATTAATCGATTAATTGATTAATTAATAAATCAAAAATATCCTTTGCAGCCAAATCACCTGGTCATTGGCATGTCCAAATATCAGCTTCCTAACTCAAAAGGTGCCTGAGTTAATAATGGTCAGAAGAGAAATGAAATTTAATTAATTAAATAAGTACTTAATTAAACGCTAATAATTAAATAACTCCTCAATTAATTGATTATTCAAAAAACAAAAAATACCGTATTTGACAAAGGACTTGCTCACTACTGTGCCAAAATTTCAGCTTCCTAGCTCAAAGGATGGCTGAGATATCGTCCGGACAACCAAGAAAGAAAACAAACAAGCAAGAAAACAAACAAGAAACCAGAGTGAAAACTGAGTACTCTCTTTCAGCGTGCGTCACTGCCGAGCCCCCTTTGGTGCCCGGCAATGACGATTTGCAATGCCTGGAGATGGCATAGGAAAGGAGCGGTGTACAACAAGTACACATACATTCAAAGTACACCGCCCCATGCCAAATAATTAAATATGCTGCAGCGCGGCATTGCCGGGGCGCCTCCGGCGCCCGGCAATACCGCAGTGCAGCTCATTGAGGCTGCATTGGGAGGGAGAGGTGTACACTAATTGATTGATTAATTGTATAATTAAAATCAATAAAAGATTATCACAAAATATTTTCATAATCAATTGGCTAATCGCATAACTAAACCACTAGTGCTTCATCCGAAGATGTATCTTTTAGAAATTTAATTAAATAAGTCATTTATAAAAAATTAAATAATTAATTGATTACTCAATAAATAATTAATCGATTAATCAATAAATAATTAATAGATGAAATGATTAATCAATAAATCAAAAATAAGTCATTTATAAAAAATTAAATAATTAATTGATTACTCAATAAATAATTAATCGATTAATCAATAAATACTTAATAGATGAAATGATTAATCAATAAATCAAAAATATCCTTGATAGCCACATCACTTGGTCACTCATGTCCAAATATTAGCTTCCCAGCTCAAAAGGTGCCTGAGATATTGGCCAAATGAGAAAGAAAATAAATAAATGATTAATAATGAAAATAAATAAATAATAATCATAAAAAAATTAAATTATTAATCAATTTGGTCAGAGAACACATAAACTACCACTATTTCATCAGAATCTGTAACTTTAAAAAAAAACAATTTTTTTGTCATTAATCGAATAATTAAATAATTAATCGATTAATTGATTAATTAATAAATCAAAAATATCCTTTGCAGCCAAATCACCTGGTCATTGGCATGTCCAAATATCAGCTTCCTAACTCAAAAGGTGCCTGAGTTAATAATGGTCAGAAGAGAAATGAAATTTAATTAATTAAATAAGTACTTAATTAAACGCTAATAATTAAATAACTCCTCAATTAATTGATTATTCAAAAAACAAAAAATACCGTATTTGACAAAGGACTTGCTCACTACTGTGCCGAAATTTCAGCTTCCTAGCTCAAAGGATGGCTGAGATATCGTCCGGACAACCAAGAAAACAAACAAACAAGAAAGAAACCAGAGTGAAAACTGAGTACTCTCTTTCAGCGTGCGTCACTGCCGAGCCCCCTTTGGTGCCCGGCAATGACGATTTGCAATGCCTGGAGATGGCATAGGAAAGGAGCGGTGTACAACAAGTACACATACATTCAAAGTACACCGCCCCATGCCAAATAATTAAATATGCTGCAGCGCGGCATTGCCGGGGCGCCTCCGGCGCCCGGCAATACCGCAGTGCAGCTCATTAAGGCTGCATTGGGAGGGAGAGGTGTACACTAATTGATTGATTAATTGTATAATTAAAATCAATAAAAGATTATCACAAAATATTTTCATAATCAATTGGCTAATCGCATAACTAAACCACTAGTGCTTCATCCGAAGATGTATCTTTTAGAAATTTAATTAAATAAGTCATTTATAAAAAATTAAATAATTAATTGATTACTCAATAAATAATTAATCGATTAATCAATAAATACTTAATAGATGAAATGATTAATCAATAAATCAAAAATATCCTTGATAGCCACATCACTTGGTCACTCATGTCCAAATATTAGCTTCCCAGCTCAAAAGGTGCCTGAGATATTGGCCAAATGAGAAAGAAAATAAATAAATGATTAATAATGAAAATAAATAAATAATAATCATAAAAAAATTAAATTATTAATCAATTTGGTCAGAGAACACATAAACTACCACTATTTCATCAGAATCTGTAACTTAAAAAAAAAAAATTTTTTTGTCATTAATCGAATAATTAAATAATTAATCGATTAATTGATTAATTAATAAATCAAAAATATCCTTTGCAGCCAAATCACCTGGTCATTGGCATGTCCAAATATCAGCTTCCTAACTCAAAAGGTGCCTGAGTTAATAATGGTCAGAAGATAAATGAAATTTAATTAATTAAATAAGTACTTAATTAAACGCTAATAATTAAATAACTCCTCAATTAATTGATTATTCAAAAAACAAAAAATACCGTATTTGACAAAGGACTTGCTCACTACTGTGCCGAAATTTCAGCTTCCTAGCTCAAAGGATGGCTGAGATATCGTCCGGACAACCAAGAAAGAAAACAAGAAACCAGAGTGAAAACTGAGTACTCTCTTTCAGCGTGCGTCACTGCCGAGCCCCCTTTGGTGCCCGGCAATGACGATTTCCAATGCCTGGAGATGGCATAGGAAAGGAGCGGTGTACAACAAACAAGAAACCAGAGTGAAAACTGAGTACTCTCTTTCAGCGTGCGTCACTGCCGAGCCCCCTTTGGTGCCCGGCAATGACGATTTGCAATGCCTGGAGATGGCATAGGAAAGGAGCGGTGTACAACAAACAAGAAACCAGAGTGAAAACTGAGTACTCTCTTTCAGCGTGCGTCACTGCCGAGCCCCCTTTGGTGCCTGGCAATGACGATTTGCAATGCCTGGAGATGGCATAGGAAAGGAGCGGTGTACAACAAGAAACCAGAGTGAAAACTGAGTACTCTCTTTCAGCGTGCGTCACTGCCGAGCCCCCTTTGGTGCCCGGCAATGACGATTTGCAATGCCTGGAGATGGCATAGGAAAGGAGCGGTGTACAATAAATGATTAATAATGAAAATAAATAAATAATAATCATAAAAAAATTAAATTATTAATCAATTTGGTCAGAGAACACATAAACTACCACTATTTCATCAGAATCTGTAACTTTAAAAAAAAATTTTTTTTTGTCATTAATCGAATAATTAAATAATTAATCGATTAATTGATTAATTAATAAATCAAAAATATCCTTTGCAGCCAAATCACCTGGTCATTGGCATGTCCAAATATCAGCTTCCTAACTCAAAAGGTGCCTGAGTTAATAATGGTCAGAAGAGAAATGAAATTTAATTAATTAAATAAGTACTTAATTAAACGCTAATAATTAAATAACTCCTCAACTAATTGATTATTCAAAAAACAAAAAATACCGTATTTGACAAAGGACTTGCTCACTACTGTGCCGAAATTTCAGCTTCCTAGCTCAAAGGATGGCTGAGATATCGCCCGGACAACCAAGAAAACAAACAACCAGAGTGAAAACTGAGTACTCTCTTTCAGCGTGCGTCACTGCCGAGCCCCCTTTGGTGCCCGGCAATGACGATTTGCAATGCCTGGAGATGGCATAGGAAAGGAGCGGTGTACAACAAACAAGTACACATACATTCAAAGTACACCGCCCCATGCCAAATAATTAAATATGCTGCAGCGCGGCATTGCCGGGGCGCCTCTGGCGCCCGGCAATACCGCAGTGCAGCTCATTGAGGCTGCATTGGGAGGGAGAGGTGTACACTAATTGATTGATTAATTGTATAATTAAAATCAATAAAAGATTATCACAAAATATTTTCATAATCAATTGGCTAATAGCATACCTAAAGCACTAGTGCTTCATCCGAAGATGTATCTTTTAGAAATTTAATTAAATAAGTCATTTATAAAAAATTAAATAATTAATTGATTACTCAATAAATAATTAATCGATTAATCAATAAATAATTAATAGATGAAATGATTAATCAATAAATCAAAAATATCCTTGATAGCCACATCACTTTGTCACTCATGTCCAAATATTAGCTTCCCAGCTCAAAAGGTGCCTGAGATATTGGCCAAATGAGAAAGAAAATAAATAAATGATTAATAATGAAAATAAATAAATAATAATCATAAAAAAATTAAATTATTAATCAATTTGGTCAGAGAACACATAAACTACCACTATTTCATCAGAATCTTTAACTTTAAAAAAAAAAATTTTTTTGTCATTAATCGAATAATTAAATAATTAATCGATTAATTGATTAATTAATAAATCAAAAATATCCTTTGCAGCCAAATCACCTGGTAATTGGCATGTCCAAATGTCAGCTTCCTAACTCAAAAGGTGCCTGAGTTAATGGTCAGAAGAGAAAGGAAATTTAATTAATTAAATAAGTACTAAATTAATCGCTAATAATTAAATAACTCCTCAATTTATTGATTAATCAAAAAAAAAAAATACTGTTTTTGACAAAGGACTTGCTCACGATTGTGCCGAAATTTCAGCTTCCTAGCTCAAAGGATGGCTGAGATATCGTCCGGACAAACAAACAAGAAAGAAAATAATGAAAATAAATAAATAATAATCATAAAAAAATTAAATTATTAATCAATTTGGTCAGAGAACACATAAACTACCACTATTTCATCAGAATCTGTAACTTTAAAAAAAAAATTTTTTTTGTCATTAATCGAATAATTAAATAATTAATCGATTAATTGATTAATTAATAAATCAAAAATATCCTTTGCAGCCAAATCACCTGGTCATTGGCATGTCCAAATATCAGCTTCCTAACTCAAAAGGTGCCTGAGTTAATAATGGTCAGAAGAGAAATGAAATTTAATTAATTAAATAAGTACTTAATTAAACGCTAATAATTAAATAACTCCTCAATTAATTGATTATTCAAAAAACAAAAAATACCGTATTTGACAAAGGACTTGCTCACTACTGTGCCGAAATTTAAGCTTCCTAGCTCAAAGGATGGCTGAGATATCGTCCGGACAACCAAGAAAACAAACAAACAAGTACACATACATTCAAAGTACACCGCCCCCATGCCAAATAATTAAATATCCTACAGCGCGGCATTGCCGGGGCGCCTCCGGCGCCCGGCAATACCGCAGTGCAGCTCATAGAGGCTGCATTGGGAGGGAGAGGTGTACACTAATTGATTGATTAATTGTATAATTAAAATCAATAAAAGATTATCACAAAATATTTTCTTAATCAATTGGCTAATAGCATAACTAAACCACTAGTGCTTCATCCGAAGATGTATCTTTTAGAAATTTAATTAAATAGGTTATTATTAAAAATTAAATAATTTATTGATTCATCAATAAATAAACGATTAATCAATAAATAATTAATCGATGAAATGATTTATCAATAAATCAAAAATATCCTTGATAAACCACCACCATTTCATCCGAATCTGTAACTTAAAAAAATTATTAATTAGGTCATTCATCGAATAATTAAATAATTAATCGATTAAATGATTAATCAATAAATCAAAAATATCCTTGAAAGCCACATCATTTGGTCAGTCATGTCCAAATATTAGCTTCCCAGCTCAAAAGGTGCCTGAGATATTGGCCAAATGAGAAAGAAAATAAATAAATGATTAATAATGAAAAGAAATAAATAATAATTATAAAATATTAAATTATTAATCAATTCGGTCAGAGAACCCATAAACCACCACCATTTCATCAGAATCTGCGACTTTAAAAAAAAAATTTTTAGTCAGTAATCGAATAATTAAATAATTAATCGATTAATTAATTAATTGATTAATTAATAAATCAAAAATAGCTTTTGCAGCCAAATCACCTGGTCATTGCCATGTCCAAATATCAGCTTCCTAACTTAAAAGGTGCCTGAGTTAATGGTCAGAAGAGAAAGGAAATTTGATTAATTAAATAAGTACTTAATTAATCGTTAATAATTAAATAACTCCTCAATTAATTGATTCATCAAAAAACAAAAAATACCGTTTTTGACAAAGGACTTGCTCACTATTGTGCCGAAATTTCAGCTTCTTAGCTTGAAGGATGGCTGAGATATTGCCCGGACAACCAAGAAAGCAAGAAAACAAACAAACAACCAGAGTGAAAACTGAGTACTCCCTTTCAGCGTGCGTCACTGCCGAGCCCCCTTTGGTGCCCAGCAATGACGATTTGCAATGCCTGGAGATGGCATAGGAAAGGTGCGGTGTACAACAAGAAACCAGAGTGAAAACTGAGTACTCTCTTTCAGCGTGCGTCACTGCCGAGCCCCCTTTGGTGCCCGGCAATGACGATTTGCAATGCCTGGAGATGGCATAGGAAAGGAGCGGTGTACAACAAGAAAACAAACAAGAAACCAGAGTGAAAACTGAGTACTCTCTTTCAGCGTGCGTCACTGCCGAGCCCCCTTTGGTGCCCGGCAATGACGATTTGCAATGCCTGGAGATGGCATAGGAAAGGAGCGGTGTACAACAAGAAAACAAACAAGAAACCAGAGTGAAAACTGAGTACTCTCTTTCAGCGTGCGTCACTGCCGAGCCCCCTTTGGTGCCCGGCAATGACGATTTGCAATGCCTGGAGATGGCATAGGAAAGGAGCGGTGTACAATACAAACGAAAACGGAAGAGGGTGAGATGGAAATGTCGAAAATGGCACGGCTCGAGGAGCAGCAAAATGGCGTGGCGTAGTAGTAGTAGTAGTAGTAGTAGTAGTAGTAGTAGTAGTAGTAGTAGTAGTAGTAGTAGTAGTAGTTGTCACTAGCCGAAACCCATGGAACATCCACGGAAGGGAGGATGTGGTGTATGGATAGAGTGTACCATTATTATGGATGGCATAGGGGATTTGCTTGTCCGAGTAAGATTTAGGAAGAAAGATGAGAATGAAGAGTGCGTATATGAACAACGATCGCCGACACCGGCACAAATGCATGCTCTGGATTGTCCACTCAGTGTATGGCTTGCTTTCGCCTTCGCCTGTCCAATCAGTGGACGGCTTGCTTCGCCCAGCAGACGCCAATACGATGGCGTCGTAAGATGGCGTCGTATCGGCAGTTAATCGGATGCTTTTGGGCCCCAACGTCGGCTAATTCAGATTTTTCGAGTATGGCTGTACGTGATAAACAAAGAGCGCGGTTCGTAGATCGTAAATCCATTAGTGCCGTGGGCATCAGGTCACTGGGTGCGGCGTAAAAGGCATAACAAAGTCGAGTCCTTACGCTATTATTATATAGATTGTAGGTACAATAGTAGTAGTAATAGTAGCAGAGTATTAGTAGTAGTAGTGGTAGTTGTAGTGCTTTTGTTGGAAAGGCATTACAGGTTTTCGCTCAGGGCTTAGGAAAGCTCAGACAAACAAGTTTCCTGTTTAATGTCGCTCAACTTCCTCATCCTGCAAGTCCATGGTTTGAACTGCAGTAGACAAAGTAGAGCATTTTAAAGAGAAAGCACTACCAAGACAGATGGAGAGTTAAAAGAACACAAAAAAACCCCCCAAATAACACATTTATACAAATAAGAGCAAAGTACCTTCTGGGGAAAACTACAAAGTGCATCATTTATGGTCCAGGTTTCCTTAAACTTTTTAAGTGTTACAATATTCTGCTGCCTTATAATCTGAAACAATCCATGAGTGTATTAAACTCTTCATGCATACAGAACTGTGTTCCACTACATTTCTCTCGATTTTTGCCTTCCTGGTTTTATATATTTTGCATTTTTCCACAGGCTAAAATAAAGTTAACAAGGAGATCCCGTGACTTGCTTTGTTTCTTTACCGGGTGCCCAATGATAAATTGTGTTGGAGAAAAGTGAATAAACGAGAGAGTATGTTTTTCATCAGTAAGAAACTGCTTGAAGACGGTGGCATTGTAGGTATATGTGGAATATAGTTTTCCTTTCACCACAAAAGCAGCATTCCTCTGGAAAGTTAGTGAAATGCCGCATCATAGCTCCTGAGCTCAATGCACCATGGGGCAACCTCCAACTTAAGTCTGCCATCATTCTTGGTGTTGGGTAGAGATACAGTGAATCCCAACATGGATGAACAGTCAAAGGAAGTGGAAGAATCTCATGCCAGGGAGTATCTGATCGGGTTGCAAAAGCTATATAATGGAGCGAGTGAATAACTGTTGTTGTTGTTTCATATGCAGCCTGTGGATGCTGGTTTGCATCATTTCTCTGGAGGCACGTTTGTGCTGCTGATGCAGTGCCCCAATTACCAGTGAGCTGGTACTCAATTTGCCAACCTCAGAAGGATGAACAGGTTGAGTCAACTCCCTCTGGCGTTAATTCAATGATTGACCAGGATTCAAACTCAGAATCCTAGGATCCCAAGCCAGCACCCTAACCGTTAAGCCAACACCAGGGTATAATGAAAAACTAACATGTATATATTCTTCCTTGATAGCCCACAGAAGAACATTTCAGTTGTGCCAGTGGCCTTACTCGTATTGTTACGAGTGGTGGCTCAGAGAGCTCGCAACATCATGGTCCAATTTTACAGTCCATGGAGTTACTGATCGACATCTGCATAGTTCCGTCACCCCCATTGGGATTCTCTATATATGCCAGGCAATCAGGAGGCAAGGAGCTTTTGACCTCTTCGAATATCCTGGAAGGGATCCTGATTGTCCTTAGGTCAATTTTCGCTGCGAGTTCCTCAGGTGAAAGAAGGCTTCTCTTTTCATCGTTCAGAAGGTCTCTCACTGTGGATATATTACCAGTTTAAAATAACTTTCTTCTTACTGAGAAGGAAGCCAGGATTGGGCCTTCTAGGAGAGGGTTGAGAATGAGCGGTTCTTCTAACTCGAACAGGTCCTTGCTTGGATGAGGATTGTGGGAACTGAGGATTGCTTTATTAATCTTTTTCTTATTAGACTGCTGATAGGCTGTGAATGTGATTTTTCTCATTACCATTTGATCTCTCTTGCATTTTGCTTCGTGGCCAAAAGCTGGTTCATGTTTTTCTTCCTGCTTATCCAACAATGAAAGGAACTATGTGTTTTTCCTGCCCTGGTACAAAACTCCCACATCCTGGGGAGGGACCCTCAAGGTTGCATTTGAGATGCTTTGGGCATGAGACATGTCCTTGGGGGAAGCTTCCTGTGGAGATGATTATCTTTGCTCTGCTGAAACTGCCTTCGTGCTTATAAACGAAGTGCGCAGTAAAAACGATTGAGAAGGGATCCGGCATGGAATCTGGAGCCAACCCTTTTCCCGCATATGTGTGAATTCCATATTAAACGGCTTGTATCTTCAGTATGGTGTCTTTTGTGTCTCAATCGGACATCCAACATCGGACATCGACAGGATCCATTTTTTTTGTATTGACTACATGCCAAGCCTTCAGCATTTCTTGATAAAAGAGAGGCAATGATAAAAATATTTATTTTGTACACAAGATTGAGCACTTTGCTGAAGAAGTATTATTCCAGTGAGCACCAATGAGGTGCAGGGTTTACATAAAGGTAGCGTTGAATGGACTTCAGTGGTTCCTCATCTTAGATCAATGTATGAATGGCATTGTAGATGCTTCGAAGGCAGGGAAAAGACTGTCCACCTTCAGCCAAAGGCAAGCTCAGAATACCCAAGAAACCCAATATTTACCATTCCAAAAGTAGTTCAATAACTTCCTCTGCATCGTAACCAGGAACTCTTCTGTAGTGCTTATGCAAGACAGCATGAATACTAACTGTGGAATGATGAACTTTTTAATAAGGAGTGTTTTCCCCCTCAGAGACAAGGCTTTTAGTAGCCCACTCCAGTCTCTTAACTTCACTTCTATCTTGTCCTCTAAGGTGCTCCAGTTAATGAGTGGTGAGCACCCATGAGAAGTGAACAAATGAACCCCCAAATATTTGAGCCCATTGCGACTTCAGGTCAATTCCTGAAAAAGTGTTGGGAGCTGCAATCAGAAGCTCCTGATTGATTGCAGCATGAGCGGAGCCACCGTCCTGCCAGGGGTGGAACGAGAAGAGAAAATGTCCGCCGCTCCAACTACTCTGTACACGCCGCTCTCATGTCCTCGGTCATGCTTCGCCAATCAGCGAGCTGCTCCCTACCAGTCCTTCCCGTCAATCAAAAAGCCCGCCAAATCACAGCTCCTCGGGGTGTGGCACCACGGACCTGCCTGCTTCGATGTCGCCATCCAAGTTGGGGTTGTCAGTGGCAGCGCTCAATGTCCTGGCTTCCGGTATGTTTTTATTAGGGCGTTTTTGTGTAGGATTCTAGCCCTACGTGTGGTGTATTGTCAAAAGGCACAAAGGAATAAATACAGAGGTATCGACATACAAGGGATAATTTACCCATAATCCCTGAGCTAGTTATCATGCCCCACTAGTGTAGCAGCATAGCAAACCTGTTGTGCATTTTGTGATACAAGCACCAAATTTGGCACAAATGTACATTAATATGTTGCGAACATTTTCAGATATTGGGCCACTTGAAATTCCGTAATTTTTTTTTTCAAATTTTTTCAAATTTCGTAATTTCAAATTTTTCGGGTGACACCGTCACAATTTCGGTCTTCACGTAAATATTGCCTCATTGCAAAATTGGCCTCACGTAAATATAGGGATACTAGAAATATCCATGGATGATAGTTGTCGGATTCATATCATTTCCTGTTCGTACAAGTGAGCAACAGCAGGGTATATAACACACACACACACACACACACACACACACACACACACACACACACACACACACACACACACACACACACACACACACACACACACACACACACACGGACGGACGCTTCAACCTTTACCAATAGATGCAAAAATCGAGTATAAATTTCACTAAACAAACCGTATATTTATAACAGCACTCACAGCTCTCGTAGTTCACACCATCCCTCCCAACATGATTAATAGGTAATATTGAAGCGCGATGCTGCACGCGCTAATGCTTACGCAAGGAGCAAGCGGACAACGCGGTTCATAAAAGAGTCTTTATTGAAAGTACTCAAACTGCAGCACTGAGCTGCTCCGGGCTGCGCGCCCCATGTATATCTTGAGGCCACGCCTCTCTCTCGGGCGTGGCCGCCGCCCACTTGGTGCGCGGAATGATGTCACCACGCCAGTGGGCTTTCGTGTCCGCCACACGCGCCCCCCCAGAATTCCCGCGCACCTGGAGGGCCAGTTTGCGGGGCAAACGGATGACCCGGCCGAAGCGCCCCCTGGCGATCGGCGGCGTCCGGGGTGCAGGGATGCCAGGTGGGATGCCTCTGGCTGCCCCTGGGATGGGTGCAGGACCGGGGGGCGGCGTGGCGGCGGGGCTGGGCGGTGCCGGGGGTCCGCCCGCAGGGGGGCGGCCCCGACGTGGGGGTCGGGCTACTGGCGGTGGATGGTCCACATCGAGGTGGGCCGGCTTGAGGCAGTCTACAGAAACGCGGTCAGGAGTACCGCCAATGTCCAGGGTGAAGTGCTTCGCCCCGGTCTCCAGCACGCGGAAAGGCCCGTCGTACGGGGGCCGCAGTGTTGTCCGGTGGGCATCGTGGCGGACAAAGACGTACTCCGCCGTGCGAAGCTCCGGGGCGACGTGCGTCGGTGGGTGCCCGTGGCATGCCGTTGGCACCGGGGCGAACCTCTGGGCGGTCTCTTGCAGAGCGGAGCGCTGCTGTGCCGCGGACCATGGTGCCGTGGAGTCGGGGAGGAACTCGCCCGGCACCCGCAGCGGTTGCCCGAAGACCAACTCCACCGTGGATGCGCGCAGGTCCTCCTTGGGCGCCGTATGGAGGCCCAGCAGGACCCAGGGGAGCCTGTCGACCCAGCCGCCGTCGCGGAGGGTGGCCCGGAGCGCGGCCTTCAATGAGCGGTGAAATCACTCAAACAGGCTGTTAGCCTGGGGGTGGTAGGCCGTGGTTCGGTGCAGCCGGACCCCAAGCCCCTGCGCGACCGCCCCCCAGAGCTCCGAGGTGAACTGGGGGCCGCGGTCGGACAAGATGTCTGAGGGGGCGCCGAACCGGGCGACCCAGGTGGCGATGAAAGCCTGCGCGACGTCCACCGCCGTCGTCGACGCCAAGGGCACGGCATCCGGCCACCGGGTGGTGCGGTCCACCATGGTGAGGACGTGGGTGAAACCCCGCGAGGGAGGCAGAGGTCCCACCAGGTCCACGTGGACGTGGTCAAACCGGCGGTCCGGCACCGTGAACGGGGCCAACGGGGCCTGGGTGTGCCGGTGCACCTTGGCACGCTGGCACGCGAGGCACGTCCTGGCCTAGCCGCGGACGGCCTTCCGGAGGCCATGCCAGACGAACTTGTCGGCGATCAACCTTTGGGAGGCCCTCGCGCCCGGGTGGGACAGGTCGTGGATGGCGTGAAACACCTGGCGCTGCCAGCCCGCGGGCACGATGGGGCGAGGCCGCCCGAGGGAGACGTCGCACAAGAGGGCCGCGCCTGCGCCGTCGAACGGCACCTCGGTGATGCGGAGGCCCATGACGGCGGTCCGCAAGGCCTGGACGTCGGGGTCAGCGGCCTGGTCCGCTGCCATCCAGGCATAGTCGATGCCGAGGTGGACTGCGTGGGCGATGGCCCGGGAAAGGCAATCCGCCACCGGGTTGTCCTTCCCCGCGACGTGCCGGATGTCCGTCGTGTACTCGGACACGGCCGAGAGGTGACGCTGCTGCCGGGCCGACCACGGCTCGGTGACCTTGCCCATCGCGAAGATCAGCGGCTTGTGGTCGACGAAGGCCGTGAACGCAAGGCCCTCGAGCAGATGGCGGAAGTGCCTGACCGCCAAGTGAAGCCCGAGCAACTCGCGGTCGAAGGTACTGTAACGGCGTTCGGGCGGGCGAAGCTGCCGGCTAAAGAATGCCAGCGGTTGCCAAGCTCCACGCACCCATTGCTCGTGCACCGCGCCCACCGCGTAGTCCGAGGCATCGGTGGTGAGGGCGATCGGTGCATCGGGCGCCGGGTGCGCGAGCATGGTGGCATTAGCCAAGGCGAGCTTCGCGCCCGTGAACGCCGTGTCCATCTGCTCGGTCCAGGTAACGTCGCCTTTGCCCGGCTTACCTCGGAGAGCTTCGTGCAGGGGGCGCAGGAGCTGGGCAATACGGGGCAGGAACCGATGGTAAAAGTTCACCATGCCCAGGAACTCCTGCAGCCCTCTGATCGTGCGGGGGTGCGGAAACCCCTTCACCGCCTCCACCTTGGCCGGCAGGGGGACGGCTCCGTGCCTGGTGACACGGTGCCCCAGAAAATCGATTACGGCGATGCCGAACCGGCACTTTGCGGGGTTCACAATCAGGCCATGCTGGCCCAGGCGTTCGAAGAGCGTGCGGAGGTGGCGTAGGTGCTCTTCGCGGGACGCGCTGGCGACGAGGATATCGTCCAGGTAGACATAGACAAAATCCAAGTCGCGCAGGATGCTGTCCATCAGTCGCTGGAACGCCTGAGCCGCATTCTTCAGACCGAAGGGCATCCGCAGGAACTCGAAGAGTCCGAATGGCGTGATGACCGCCATCTTCGGGACGTCCTCCAGCCTGACGGGGACCTGATGGTAGCCGCGTATGAGGTCCACCTTCGAGAAGAAGGACATGCCCGCCAAACGGGCTGAAAAGTCCTGAATGTGGGGGACGGGGTAGCGGTCGGGAGTGGTGGCATCATTGAGACGGCGATAGTCCCCGCACGGTCGCCATCCCCCGCCGGGTTCCGGCACGATGTGCAGCGGCGATGCCCAAGCACTCTCCGAGCGCCGAACGATGCCGAGTCGCTCCAGGGTAGCGAACGCCGCTTTTGCCACCGCCAGCTTCGTCGGCTCGAGGCGGCGTGCCCGGGCGTAGACCGGTGGCCCGACGGTGGGGATGTGATGGGCCACCCCGTGCTTGACGGCCCCCGCCGAGAAGGTGGGCCGCGTGAGGGCTGGGAAGCCGGCGAGGAGGCGGGTGAATTCGTCCGCTGCCGGAAGCGTACAGATCAACGTGGCCGGAACCGAACCGTTCGGCAAGCCGCTGGGCAAGCCGCTCGGCGAGCCGCTCATTGAGCTGCTCGACGAGCTGGGCAGCGCACAAGCGAGCGAGCTGAACGTCTCGGCCTGGACAAGACGTCTGCGCTTTACTTCGACCAGGAGCCCATTAGCGCACAGGAAGTCCGCGCCAAGCAGTGCCATGGGCATGTCGGTGGTGACGAACGTCCATCGGAAAACCTGCCCTCCGAACCGCAGAGAGAGGCTGCGTTTTCCGTACGTACGGATGGGCGTCCCGTTCGCGGCAAGCAGCGTGGGGCCCCCACCCGTGGCATGCTTGTCTGACGTACCGGCGGGAACGACACTCACCTGCGCTCCCGTGTCGCACAGGTAACGGCATCCGGATAAGGTGTCCGTTATGAACAGCAGGCTGCTCGAACGGCCGGCGCTCATCGCAACTATTGAGCGCCGGCCCGGGCGTTTCCCGACCTGTTGAAGGAGCATGGCGGATGACACTGCCGAGCCTCGTGGCCGAACTTGGCGTGGAACCAGCACCAGGTGGTGGAGCTGGAGGAGTGCGGCTGGCTCCGCCAGGCCGGTGGAGTTGGCGGTTTTCCCCGCGGTGGTGGTTTTCGCCGCGGCGGTGGGCGGGGCGTGGCGGCGGTCACGAGGTGCATATCAGCATGCTGCGTATGCTGTGTAAGCTGATGCTGTGGATCAGCATCATCAGCAGCATCAGCCTCGAGGTCCGTGACGGCCGCACCGACTCTCGCCCGCATATCCGAAGCCGCGAAGTACCTGTCCGCCTCGGCTGCCAATGCTCGGGGTTCCGTTAGCACGGTCCCGGCCAACGCGAGGCGAACCTGCGCTGGAAGTTGGCGACGGAAAAGCGCCCGGAATAGAGAACCGGGGGCTTCGTCGGCCAACAGTGACAGCATATGGTTCATTCGGACCGACGGGCGCGTGTCGCCGAGCTCGGGGAGATCCAGGAGGCGGTCGGCCCGTGCGTCGTCCGTGAGGCCGAACGTGGCTAGGAGTAGCCACTTGAGTGCCTCGTACTTGTGGCCGTCCGGTGGGTGGCGAAGGACGGACACAACTCGAGCGGCCATGCCGGGCCCGAGGGAGGCGATGACGTGGCAGTAGCGCGTGTCGTCGCCGGTGAGGCGCCGAAGCTGAAATTGGGCTTCGGCTTGGACTAACCAGACTTCGGCCTGGGCCTCCCAAAATT